>NC_142879.1:68512500-68815208 GCF_051225735.1 Oryctolagus cuniculus | reverse complement strand
CAGAACTTGATTGATAATGGAGGAATGGTAGAATGGAGAGCCAATGTAAAGCCATGAGAGCTATCAAACTGGGAGGAGTTATATAACTATATTAAAGATATTAGAGAAAAACAACTGACAAGCACAAAGAACATGAAGCAATCTCTGAGACGATGATTAAATCCAGGAAAAATTGTAACATTTCTATAATCCAGGATATGCGATTACAATACACAATACTTCTCAGCTGTAAACAATATTTTGGTTGTGAGCCTTAAGCCAAATTTTGATTTGAACTACAATGTCAGTATCCTGAGAAGACAGAATGGAAGAGAGATGCGTATGCTTGGGAGGATGTACAGCAGAAGAGTAAAAACCTCATCTTTCAAGTTGGTAGCACAAAATGTCGAATGTCGAGTCATTAAGAAATCACAATATAAACATATTATTAAGTTAATCGCCAGAAGCAAAAACTGAGTGAGATATACATGGAGGGTTTCAGAGGCTGGGAGGAAAAGACTAGAGTCAGAGGTTCTCTTTAATGGCCTCTAGAATGCCTCAACTTTCAAATGTTGGGTGTGCAGATATATTATTTTGATAAAAAATAAGCATTGTTATAAATAGAAGGAGAACTGTTGAAGCCAGATAAGGCGGTAATTAAAAGGTACTTGATGGCCTCCAGATGGGTACACACGGAACGCTGTTAGCAGCAGCCAGGCCAAGGAGTGGAGAGCTGGAGCACCAGCCTCTTTGTGAAGGAATTGACAGGAATCTAGATATCAGTTATCTAATCTGGCAAGGAATGCTTCCCAGCCAACCTGCCTGACGTCCTCCGAGTTCTTTCCCTTCAGTGTACACCGCAGGGCTCTCCACCTAAGGATGTTATGGAAACACACGGAATACAAAGCCTCCAGCTGGACCCTGGAGAGCTGCATGTCAGTTTTCTGAAACAAGATGCGGATAGCAGAAAAAAGGAAATAAGATAAACACATGAGTAAGGGCAATGCCTATGACTCCGGAGCTAGTCCTACAGAGACACTCAGCTAAGCTGGGTTGTTCTCACCGACCATGCTCCTGACTTGGGCTCAGAATCACGTGTGTGTTCACATGTGCATGCATCTGTACACAGACACGTGTGTGATTTCCTCTGATGAACCAGCAGCAGTAGCAGAACAGCTAGTGGAGCCCCAGAGTGGTGACAACTAATTATGGAACACCAGGTCTGATAGGTCCCTTTTATCTCATCTTGCAGAGCCCTCTCATTCCCACAAAGCCCCCCAGTGGCCCTTTGTAATCCTGGAAAGGAAGTGTCAATATGGAAACAGCTGTTCTGGAGATAGTGGGACGACATCCTAACGAGCCTGCTATGAGCTATAGAGCTACAGAGGAAAGCCACGGCTAATGAGACTCTGATGCAAATATTCTTTCTAGACAATTAGGCTCACACGAGAAAGCCTGTAGCTGCGAGCAGGGCTGGCCGAGAAGATGCACTGGTCTACAGATTCAAGCCCCTTCTTGCTCTTATTCAGGTTTCCATTCCCTCAAACCCTGCGCGATGTCAGAACACTCTCCACGGCTCTTTCTGGGAAATGGCTCTGGAAAGACAGCCCAAGGTGACCTGGCTCAGAAGCTCAACCAAGGAAGCCACTGGAGTCCCCAGAGTTCCATCCCCTGTCAGCTGCAGCCTTCAGGACAGGGCGTCTCCTGCTGCACAAACAGCTGCAGGTGGATGTGGCTCAGGCAGGGAGTGCAGGCTGTAGGTAGGAAGAGCCAACATTCTCAATAATTTAGGGGGAGCTGAGATGGCCACAGTGAGAGGGAGCTTTGGGGCAGAGGAGAGAAACCTGACTTTTTGCAGTAAGGGGCTTAAAACAGATGCCAGAGCGCCATCAAGGCATCAGACATAGCCCTGTGCACCTGCTCAGTGACACTTCTTCAGCCACTACGAAAGTCCTGCAAGCTGGAGCAGAATAAGCTGCACTTTAGTGATGAGGGCACTGAAGCTGAGAAAGATGAGACGCCTGTCCCGGGCTGGGAGTCAGATCCTCTCCATGTGACTTGAAGGCTCACAGCCTCAGTTTTCCTTAGGGCTAGGGACACCGGTGGGAAATCCATACAGAAGAGCAAGGAAACAGTTTGGGCAGAAGCTCAGAGGGTTCCTTCTGAAGAGAGAGAATTTATTTTTTTATTTGGACAGGCAGAGTTAGACAGTGAGAGAGAGAGAAAGAGAGAAAGGTCTTCCTTTTCCGTTGCTTCACCCCACAAATGGCCGCTACAGCCGGTGAGCTAGGGCGATCCGAAGCCAGGAGCAGGTGCTTCTCCTGGTCTCCATGCAGGTGCAGGGCCCAAGCACTTGGGCCATCCTCCACTGCACTCCCGGGCCAGAGCACAGAGCTGGACTGGAAGAGGAGCTACTGGGACAGAATCCGGCGCCCCAACTGGGACTAGAACCCGGGGTGCCAGCGCCACAGGTTAGCCTAGTGAGCCGCGGGGCCGGCCGCTGCAGAGAGAGATTTTTAACTTGGACTCCTGCAGCACTCAGTGATGTTCCAGTTTTAATCTGGGTGTGGGATACACAGGGTTTTCTTTCTTTCATTCTTTTTTTTTTTTTGTACATGAGCATACACATAAGCTTTATGAATTCTTCTGTGCCCCATGTATTTCTTACAAAAAATTTGCAACAGAAAAAGAGTCTCTATTCTTTGTATCACATGCAGTGACTTCCTCAGTATTTGTTACCATGGTGGCCTCTGTCATGACTGTGTAGGGGGCCAGACTATAACCTGGTGAGAAACATATGCAACCTTGAGAATTCTTTCTTATGCGTCCTATGGCCTCCAACAAAAATTAAATTTTCTAATGAAAACAGAAAATATTCATCACAAAGCAAGTGACTGATATATACCTACTGAGATCAATTTGTACAATATTTGAGGGGCCACACAGTCCAGAAAAGCATTCTTGCTTTTCTGTTACTCAGAATCTCTTTGAGGAGACTAGATAGGGATCCAGGATAACGACCAGAGAGGCAGAGCTCAGGAATTGCGGGGCCCGAGGCGTTACTGTGAGAGAGCAGCAGAAACTGCACCTTGAAGCATTGTGAACTTTGAGCAAGTCCAGAGAATGTGGGATCACAGGCATAAGACACACAGTGAGAACGGGAATGCTGTCTGGGACTGGCGTCGGCCAGTTGGGCTGCAGTGGACAACTCCCAGTGGGAACTAGTAGGCGGGAAGGTTACAATAGAACTTGGCTTCCCAAGCCTTGTGCAATCAATGGCTGGTTGCTTAGATTGGTTTGGCTCGGGGCACATAAATGCTAAGGAGGATGTGGGAGATCGATGGGGGCGGCGGGGGTGGGGGGAGAATGGGCAAGAGATATTGGTATGGAAGGCAGGCACGTACTATATCAATAAGAATTCAAAAGAAAACACAGTGTGCGGAGATTGTGCTGAAGTAGTAATCGGTGGATGAACTGAGGGACAAATTAGAAAGTTAGCTTCGGGGTTGGCATTGTGGCCCAGCAGTTTAACGCCCTGCCCTTCAGCGCCAGAATCCCATATGGTCACAGAGGTCCCGGCTGCTCCTCTTGAAATCCAGCTCTCTGCTGTGGCCTGGGAAAGCAGTGGAGCATGGCCCAAGTGCTTGGGCCCCTGCACATCCGTGGGAGACTAGGAAGAAGCTCCTGGATCCTGGCTTCGGATCGGCACGGCTCTGGCAGTAGACCATCGAATAGAACACCTCTCTCTCTGCCTCTCTTCCCTCTGTGTAACTCTCTGACTTTTGAATAAATAAATAAAATCTTAAAACAAAACAAAACAAAACAAAACAAAATAAAACAAAAAGGTTGGCTTTAGCGGAAGTAAAAAAGACCCAAACTGTGGCTACGAACAGAACGGAGTGTGGGATAGCATGGCTTTCCAAGGGGGAGTGTCATGGGCTTTGAAACATGTCCAAGGTTTGGGAAGGACTCGGGGGATAGCATTGGGCTGGGGCCAGCTAAGGAGAGAAGGAGAACACATTAGTGACTTTGTGGCATTTTAGTAAAATAAGTCCTGATGAATTTTTTACTCTGAGATAAGCCAACTCACACCAACCATTCATCATGCCACAGACCATCCTCCTGCCACCCCTCCCCCCCCCACCTCCTGCTGTCCTCGGCAGTCAGGCCGAAGGTCCCCATCCTCTGCTCAGTCTGATGAAGTGGTGCCCGTGCCCGTGAATCACCCAGCCCTGGAAATCCAGTAGGACACGCTCCGCTCCTGAAACACTCTTCCTCCAGGCACGGCCTCCCAAAGCAAAGGTCAGAATGAATTCACATCACTCCGATGCCCACGCCCAGTCCTGGAAGGGGTGGATCCCTCTGGGAATCCTGCCAGCACCACATTGCCTTAATGCAAAGACAAATTATAAATGAATAAGAGAAAAAAAAAAGCCTCCAGACGCTCACAGCTGCCAAAACAACCCGTGCTGCGAAAAGTTCCTGAAGGGAACGCGGTGCTGTATAGTGGAGAAGCCGCCGGCCCCACGCAGCCCTGGCCAGAGCTGAGATGCACACTGGCTGGGCCTCAAAACCTGACACAGCCGCCTTCCCGCGGGCAGCAGCCGAGTTGTTCTTGGAACGGGCACGCCTTACAGCTGCCTCGCCACCTGTGTGTCTCACAGTCTATAGCTCCCTAAGCCCCCACTCAGCGACACGAGACGAACAGAGCTGCCTCGGACAGAGGACCCCGAGAAGAGGGTGGTTTGGGGTTTTCCAAGCCGGCGGGGCTCAGACTGACACAGGCACAGACGTGACCTTGTCAGCTCTCTAAAGGAAAGAGACACATCGCTCTAACAGCCTTGTCCCAGAAAATCGATTGCTGACAACTCTTGGTAACGGGGCACCCATGAAAATGGGACGGAGCCAGGCACTGGGCCTCCGACCAAGGTGAAGTTCACGACTGCAGCTTATACTCCGCATTCTCTACTTGAAAGACTCGGGGTCTGGGTACCACTTCCCCCGCCCACCTATTTTCCTGGAATGATCGCACAAACAGACCGGTTCTCCCAGAGAATGCCTGCTGTAGCCACTTGGCCCTTTCCTATTCCTTCACCCCATTCCTTCAGACTTCTGCAAGCTCCTTGAACAGAGGCCTGCATCTCTGCTTCTCAGTCTGTACGGATCATTCCAGGTCTCACAGGCGTAGCAGGGCTTTCTCCCCCCTCCCCACCCCCCACAAGGCACCTGAGTAAGCAACAGTGACAGCGTGCGGGATTGGGACAGTTGCAGTTCAGAACTCAGACTGAGACTTCCGGGGTGGCAGGGGCGCGTCTCGCCTTTACTTACAAACACGTCCATGAGCAGGTGTTCCAGCGTCGCCTCGAAGTCATCCAGTTTGGCAGCTAAAGTCATGATGAAGGTTCCAGTGTGCTCAGGCCCTGCGGAGGCCCCCCCCCACCCCAGTTCAAACTCCTTAGCTCAGCAAACGCCGTTGGCGCCAAATTTAGTCCCAACACAGAGCTGCCACTAATGGGAAGTGGAAACCTTTAAAACAAACCAGAACATCACAGACTGGACGGCTGGAGCTCGCAAGCCAGAAACTCAAAAGAATCAACAAACGATGCACGCACACACAAAAGCAACCTCTCTCACTGTGCCATATGGGATCACACTGGGCACAAAGTGAGGTCAGCAGGTGGGAGATCCAGGCGCTGCCTCCTCTGGATCAGCTCACAGTCGCAGGGGCTGGCCAAGTGCAGGCAACCTCCACCGCGCGTGAGAGGGAAGACAGTGCCAGGGCCTGCCAACAGGAGTGGGACAAGTGGAGGGAACCGTCTGACTCCGATATTTATAGGGCCACATGTTTGTGACTCGAGCCCGCTCCTCAGTTCATTTCTGACCTTTCACAAATGGCTAAACACACTGGAGCGTATTGTCGAACGGGGGCAGTGGGTCCCGCAGAAGTTGGCTGTGACCAATGCTAGGGCAATTCACACAGACACGCCATCAATGGGTCTTTGTAAAAATCCCATCAGACCTTGCTGGGTACGCGATGACAGAAAAGCACAGAGCCTTGTGGAAAACAAGGGGAGGAAAGTCGTGCGGGTACTCGGGTTTTCCTCAGAGTATTATCAATTCCCTCATGGGCTCCTCCACCCTCGCCCGCTCCTCTGCAAGAGTAGCTAAACATCCTGGAAAAAATCCAACCTCTGGTGTCAACGCCTCATGCTTTTGCCAGTAAAAGTCTATCCATGAAGTCCTGCAAATGCCATTTCTCCTACTCTGATTGCCGAGGTTGCTTTTTTTAATTTTTCATGTAAAATTGTGGTAGAAGTCACACATAACAAAAAATGTGCTACCCCAGCTATTTTAAGGTTACAGTTCGGTCGTGTAAAACACATGCACACTGTTGTATAATCATCACCACCACCCATTTCCAGAGCTCTTTGCCTTTCCTGGAACTGAATGTGCCCATTAAACAGTAACCTTCTACTTCCCCTCCCTGATCTCTGGGAAACCACTATTCTACTTCCTTTTCTTGCTCTTTTTAAAGATTTATTTATTTATTTGAAAGGCAAAGTTAACAGAGTGAGAATGAGAGAGGGAGAGATGGAAAGAGATCTTCCACCTGCTGGCTCACTTCTCGATGACAGCAATGGCTAGGACAGGTTGGGGCTGAAGCCAGGAGCCTGAAACTCCCATCTGGATCTTTCCCATGGGTGGCAGGAAACCAAGTACTTGGGTCATCTTCCACTGCTTTCCCAGGTGCACTAGCAGAGAGCTAGATGGACAGAGGAGCAGCTGAGACTCCAACTAGTACTCCTAAGGGATGCCAGCGTTGCAAGTGACTTAACCCTCTGTGCCACAAGACCAGCCCCAATCCTTGGACTTCTGTGTCTACGAATCTCATCACTCTAGTTCCACATATGAGTGGAACTACAGTGTTTATCCTTTGGTACTGGCTTATTTTCACTTTGCTTAATGTCCTAAGACTCCCTCACATTGTCACATGTGTCAGAATCGCCTTCCTTTAGAAAACTGGAATCATTCATCTTAAGAAACACAACTGCTTCGGACAGTTTTTCAGGCCTGAGAAATCCCATCAGGGAACACTTGGTAGTAGAGGCACG
Source organism: Oryctolagus cuniculus (assembly GCF_051225735.1). NCBI lineage: Eukaryota > Metazoa > Chordata > Mammalia > Lagomorpha > Leporidae > Oryctolagus > Oryctolagus cuniculus. The sequence goes on along the minus strand of NC_142879.1, from coordinate 68,808,117 downwards.
GATAGCCATTGCTGCAAAACTACCGTCGGCTCAGCAAGTCCTGAGTTCTAGCCTCTTAGTTCCTGCGTAACTTCCAAGCTGTTCACCACAAGCAAACTCTTGCTCCCCCCACAGTGTATGAGCACTGATGCCCGAGTGAACTCTGATGCTGAAGAAGGAAGCCCACGTGAGTTTGAGAAACAGAAAATGTTGCTGCTGTATATCTCCCTCTCCCCTGCATGGCAGAGTGCCCCAAAATTCAGTATCTACCACGAATGTTCATGTGCTCAAAGGACATTCAGATGGTTATAAATCCAGCATCTTAATATCTAAACAAGCTACTGTAATAAAATAAACGAAAATTTAAAAAAGCAGTGACACAAAGCATCATATTAATTAAAACACAGGTTTGGGGTTTGCCAAACTGGTTTAGCTTGACTGCCAGTCCTAAATTGTCCATAAATGTTCTTCAAGTTACTGTCTGCATTTGGCTCTTGGGCAGCTGAGGAAGAATGGGAGTGGGCGTCACCCAGGTGTCTTTTGTTAGTGAAGTGCATGAGGGAGGGAGCTGGGAGAACTGTGATAAATGACTTCAATCATGGAGAAGGTATAGAAAATTTATTTCCCTGATAGGGAAAGTCATCCACCGACCTTCCTATCTGCTAATGTGTTTGCCAGGTCTGAAATGGATTCAATAACCACAGCAAGAAAGATTCAACACAACATAACTTCTAGCCACTGAGTTGCCATCTTATGTCAAAACTGCAGCTGCTTGAAGACCCTCAGAGAGCCAGGCATCTTCTCTCTCTCAAGCACCATGGGCTGTGTTACCAGGAGACTCTTGGGGGGCTGTGTATGTATAAACGCATACAAACGAATGCAATGGCTTTCTAGTTTTCCAACAAGCTCAGGGGAGTGTTCAAAATCAAGTTTTCTGCTAATGCAGCAGGTTCAAGCGGCTAGCTGGATTTTACCACCCATGGGGGAGAACCCAATTGAGTCCCTGGCTCCCTTTTTCAGCCTGATTCAAGCCAGCCATTATGGGCACTTAGAGAATGAACCAGAGAATGAGAGATCTCTCTCTCTCTTTCTCCCTTTGCATTCCAAGCAAAATTAAAATCAATAAGTCTTTAAGAGAATATAAGCAGCCAACTTCAGGGACAAGAAGACACATACAACTTGGTCAGGTAAAGGGTTAGTGCTCTAGAGCGAGGGATCTGAGGGGAAGGCATGGAGAACATACTGCTCTTATGAAGAAAATCGTTTCAACAGTTTCCAGAGGAGAGAAATCGGTGAGGGAGCCTACAAAGGGAACAGGGAATTGGCAGTAGGCTGTGGATGCCACGCAGAAGACACACGCATTTCACTGTTAGCGAACGATTATGAGCCACAGGTAGTAGCTGCATCGCAAACAGAAAATAGGACCATGTGGGTATTAAGAGAGGGACACTGTTATGGTACCAGTGCCTGCCTAGATATGAGAATACGCAATGAACAAATGGCATGGGCAGCAGTTTTCTTAGTAGCTAGGTCTAATTAACCTATAATTATGGGGAGTTTATATTGATACTTAGAACAAATCTAAACACCTCTGTGTTCGTTGATTCATGTCTCGTTTAGGAGCGCAGCCAGACTCTGGGATAGGTGCTGGTGCCTACTAAGAACAGTAAGACATGGTTCCTTCCTTAATACAGTTTATCCTCCCTTTTCTTGGGGCATGCGGACATAGCATGTGCTTTCTTGCTGGGAGCCAATCTACAACTTGGAGGATAAGGGAGAGTTCATTGATAAAGATGGCAGATATTATTCCTACCCTATTGGAAGGCCAATAAGCAAGAATTAGTGAGGTACAATAGCCCCCTCTCCCTCAACTGCACTGGGATGGGATTTGCAGCACTAACTGGCAGTGATCGATGCTGGGGACTGAGCCCAGAGACTACTGGGTTTGACTAGGTGGCAGCCATGGGCTCAATACTAGCAGCTCTGGTTCCCAATATCACCCACAGATTTCACCGAGTACGCTGCTCTCCTCCAATCAGGAGCGGGATCAGCTCCTGCAGGTTACTGGTTGAACTGGAGGCAGCTGTGTAAAAGTTGTTTATACTCCTCTCCCAGCGCCATATTGTGGGAGAGCAGATGCATAGAATAAGTCTTAATTCCAGTAACTTAGTCTAGTCCGAGTTGCTCCCCACAGTCATCTGGATCATGTCAACCAATCTCTATTAAAGGCAGCGGTGTACACGCCCAACGCGGTAGGCAATTGAATATACAACAATGTGTTTCTAGAAACATCTTCCTGTCCACCCGAGAGAGAGTGATTTTCTACTCAGTATGGCCATTTCTTCGAAGCTCAGGTACAAGGCAGTGGATCAGACCACCAGAGAATTGATCAGAACTGGCCAATAAGTAGACCTACTTACCATGTTAGTGCCTGCACTGGAGAATCGAAGTAGCAATTTTATACAATTATTAAGAAGTTACTAGAGATATTTAAAAAACAAAACAATTAGTTTTATTTTGGTCATTAAGTTATGTCACATATGGTCAGTTTATAATGCAAAAATAAAAACCTTCTATGATTATCTTTAATCCATCTTGAGTTGATTTTTATACATGGTCTAAGAGTCCAATTTCATGCTGCAATGTGGAAATCCAGTTTTCCTGACACCATGTGTGAAACGACTGTCCTTTCTCCAAACACGGAGGTTACTGTCCTAAGTGAGACAAGTCAGACACTGAAAAATAAATACTGCTTGATCTCACATATGTAACCTAAACCAGTGCATCAGGGAGTGGAATGGTGGGTGCCAGGGGTTGAGAGGAGCCGTGGGGAGAAATGGGGAGGTGATGGTCAAGGCACACAAAGTTTCAGTTTCACAAGAGGAATCGTGGCCACAGACCTAATGTACAGCATTGTGAACACAGCCAACAATGCTGCAGTGTCCGAAGTGTCTGCACAAAGTTCATGGAAAATGTACATCACGACAAGACAACGTGTGGATTTCAAATTTTTTGCACCAAACTGGTATTTTAATTTCATTTCCCATGAACTTTCTGAAGCACCCTCATATACTTGAAATTTGCTAAGAGGATAGATCTTAAGTGTCTTCATCAGAAAAATATAAAAAGAGAAAGAGAAAATGGTAACTATGCAAAGTGATGGATATATTAATTTGCACGATGGTGGTGACTGTTCCACTATGCCTATATTTTTTTCATTTTTATTTATTTATTGTTTAGCATATTTTCTTTATTCACATTTTATTTTTCTTTCTCAATTATATCCAAATAAAGATGGGAAAATACTCCTCCACAATGTATATGTGTATAAGTTACTGATATTAAACGTCCCATTGATGTACTTGTCTATCAAGCTTGTACCTTGCTTTAAAACTAGAAAGAAAGAGGATGTGGGACATACTACGCTTGTTTAAGTAAAACAGACCCTCTGATGGCTCTGGGGACAGCTGCCTGTCTGGGAGTAGTTATAAAGGCTAGCCTGTCTGTTCCGGCTGCCTCTTGGAGAACAGACACATTAATTTAAAGCTTTGTTCCTATAGGGCCCCGGCAGGCTGGCACTGGACTGCGCTCAGGCGGGGTAATCTCTGTGCCTGCCCTCATTCCCACCATGCTTGTGTCAGCTGGATGACACAGCCAACCTTGTCCTCCCTGTGCACAGCGCGTCTTCCGCAGTGACAGTCTCTGTGACAAGTACAAAGGCTCCACTCCCCTACATCCGTCCCCCAGCCCCAGCGCAGCCCCCGTCCTCTCACAAGCATGGATTTCAAGACTTCTAGTACTAAAAGGCAGTGAAGTAGGTATCAGGCACATGCAGTGGTGCCCTGGGCTCATGCTGGACAGAGACGCACAGGGACTTGTCTGATCTTCTCCTGGTCTCTGGCCACGTGTCACGCGCTCCACCACTTGGAGAATGTGTAGGGATTCCAGGGTCACCACCACCAGGACATCTGTGGAGTGTGTCAAGAAAAGATGCTCTCAGCCCCATGACTGAGTCTAAGTCATTTTGCTTCCCAGGGTTCAAATGTGCGTCATGGAAACACAGGCCCTTGCCACGCTCTCCTGAATCTTTTTCAGACTTATGTGATGACCCCTTCCCACCTGTAAAAGACAGGAAGGATTTAAAGATTCTGTGTTGTTTTGAGAACGAACACAATAGCTCTAGGTAAAGCAGTTAATGGGACTCTGAGAGAAGCTGCAGGCCTAGAGGGTGTGCGATGGTTACTATGTTACATGTTCTCCACAGTGGGCACCTGCCAGGGAGGGAAGGTCATTGCCGAAGGGAGTATGTCTGCTCTAATAAAAGCACACTCTAGGGAGAGCCATCCATTTAAAGTAGCTCTGACTGAGACTGGGTTTTCTCTCCCCAGAGCCTTTACCGTGGTGCGTAGAATGATCAGTGATTCTTAACCCTTTGTCTAACTGATATTTTTAAATGTCCCTTACTATCCTCAAATAAAACTCAGACATAAATGTAACTCGCCTACACATATTACTTTAAAAAAAAACCAACACAATCTGCCATGTAAACAAAAAACAAAAGGAACGTCGCCTGCCATGAAATAACATTTCTTGCAATGCACAAATGTGTGTAATACAACTGCAGTGGAAATCACCGGGAAACGGGAGCCTGCTTCATCCTTCTTAAGGCCAGATCTGAAAAAAGGCTGCCTGTCCCGGCCTGTTCTACCAGGGCTCAGACACCACCGAATGGCTGCCATTAGTGAAGTCCTCTTCCTGAAGCGTGAATACCTTCCAATGAACTCCTAGCTAGAAGGAAGAGATATCACCTCTTGATTTCACAATAGTTGCATGCCTCCAGGCGTCAGTAAGCAGTGCCCCACGGCAGGTGCCACCGTGCAGGCCCACAATCCAACATCACTACTGTTGTGAGCCACTTTGCCAGGTGCCAGGGAGGGGCAGCTGCAGGAACAATAACCTCTCCCTGCTAGCATGAGGTCAGTGTAGGGTCCACTTGTTCTGTTCATCACCAACTCGCAGACATCACTGGTGCGCTCCACCTACCATCAGCTCTCACCTCAGACATTCAGGCGAGATCAGCCTCCCTGAGCTGAACTAGTGATAAGGGAAGAGGACATCCTAGAAAGAAGGAAAAGATATGTGTGTGTGTGTGTGTGTGTGTGTGTGTGTCTGAGCAGGAGCCGGAGTGCAGTGTTGCTGACTGAGACACGCACATTGTTTTCACTCTCAGCACTTTGCCAAGAACTCCCAAATGAGGACAAGATCAATTCAGGAGGGTGTGACCATTACCAGATATGCCTGGAAGGGAATGGAACATAACTAATGTTGTCTTTTTTATTTATTTATTTATTCCTCCTTCTTTACGAGAAGGTTAAATTTTACTGGTCGAAATTGAAATTGAAAGTGAAATTCTTCAGGTATTATTCCTGGACAAAAAGAGCTATCTACTATAACTTACACAGTTTTCCACTTGGTTCCTGGGTCTCCCAGTAAGGCCAGGCTGGGAGCCCATGACACTGTGCAGGCTGACTTGTCCCAGGCACTCAGCACAATGCATTTGTTGAACTGGTTGTGTCTGGGCTGGCCTAATCCAGAGGCTACAGGGAAGCTATACTGAGCAGCTGTGGCAGCTGGCAGCACCTAAGCAGAGCTCATGCAGTGCAGAGGTCACAGAAGGCAGCCGGACAGGCTCCCGAGCGCTGCACAACCCTCAAATCAGCAGTGCCCTAGTTCTCCTCACCACATCTGCAGAACTTGGAAAAGTGATCTGGGTACAGCTGGCTGCCGAAAGACAATGTGAGGATGGCCTTGGACCTTTGGCTCCCAATAAGATGACTAGGATGCCATCACTGAGAAAAATGAAGCTCCCCAAAGACAAGGGCAGTATTTTCCTAAGAATTACTCTGATAGGGAAGGAGGACCAGATCCTGGACTTGGCGTGAGTGCGTCCCTACCCATACCTCAGAGCCCTAATCAATTATGAACCCCAGATCCTCATTCAGTATACAGATCCCTGGTCAGGCCTAGCCTGAGTGCTCACTCAGACAGAGGACCTGATAGGACCTGCATGTACCTCACAGTGGCAGCACTGTGTCAGACGCCAGGCGCACACCTCTTCACGCAGGCCATCCCTAGAAGAGACATTTCCTCACGGTCTCGCTGACATTTCTGCACAAGCTACGATCAGGGGGATAGTTTCATGACAGGAGGTTGTGTCTCAATGCAGGTGCATCTATCTCAGCCTAGCCTAGAGGACGCCTTCCAGACTTTGGGCATCACAGGACAGTGTGGATCTAAAACAAAATTACACACTGGGAGGACCAACCTGTAAGGCTGTCCTCTGTTTGGGCATTCAAAACAAATAACATGAAAAGTGAACTACCATCTGTCATCACCATGATTTGATTTTTTTTAAAAAAGACATTTCAACACATAACCAATGTAGAAAAGATTCTCTGTAAATGAAGTAAATTTAGTTTCATAAAAAATTCCCACTGCTGTCTCTATTTTTCTTTTGGGCTTGAGACTATAGAGGACTTTCCTGCACTGAGTATCAGGGACTGGGTCTGGGACCAGAGATTGAAAGAGTTCTCAGCTTCAATTCAGCTGTACCATCTGTGCTTATCTGCATTTTAAAATATAGCCCTAACTGCGCCTAAACGTAGAGTAATGATTGGCAGAAATAGTGGTGGGTGTTTGTCACAGCTATTAAGACCCTGCTAGGGATACCCACAACCTATATCGGATTTTGAGTCCTGGCTCTGCTGTTGATTCCAGCTTTGTGCTAGTGTGCACCTGGGGAGACAGCAGGTGATATCCACCTACACGGGGGCCCTGAATGGAGTTCCTGGCTCCTGGTTTCAGCCTGCTGGAGACATGCTTTTACAGGCATTTGGGGAGTGAGCCAGTGGTGGGAGACAGTGTCTGCCTGCCTGCGTGCCTGTCTCTTGCTTTCTCTCTCTCTCTTCCTCGCTGTATCAAATAAAATAAAGAAATAAATAAACATAGGGGCAAAAACAACGCCTTTGCTTCATGTACTTTACTTCTCTTTCCATGTCAGTGCAGAGCCCCAGCAGGGAAGGGGAGGAAGGCAGAAAAGGAGAGATGAAGGCTACTCCACGCCCTGGTTTTCAGGGGCTGCAGCCAGAGCGAGCGGCCGCAGAGTGTAGGGATGCTTCTCTCACTTCTCCATCAACTCAAACTGCTTGCAAGTCTGCTCTGCTTTCTGGTATCCACTGGGACTGTCTGGGTGCTGCTCTGGACTTCCAACCATAACAGAATCCACTGATTTTTTTCTGTAAGTAAATGCTTCAGAGGCAGCAACCCATTCCTGACCCTCAAGACTGAGACTATCTTTTTCAGGAACTTTTTGCTGATATTTCTAGAAAAGGAAATATTCACAGATGATACAAATTTCAAAATTAATACACATAGTAGATAAAAACCTTCTCTCTCTTCAACTGCTGTACTATAGCCAAAGCACCCAGTTCTCACTAGAGGCAACCACCCTGACATGTTTCTTGAGATGGTCTCATCAGATTCAGACATAAAATATTATTCCTCGTGATTATTTGTGTACACATACACAAATGATAACATACTTTGTTTACATCTGTAAATTCTCCTTCATTGTCTGGCGTATTTCATTAAACTGGTCTCCAACTGATAGGTATTGCAATAACACAACACAAAACAAACGTTTACTTTGTATATGTGTCAAAGGCAGACTTCTAGAAGTGTTGATTCAAAGGCCATGGACATTCAAAAACAATTAGATACTGTCAATTCTGCTCTCCATGGAGGCTGTACTGAGTTACAGGCCCATGGTACAGAGTGCCTGACTCCCTCCCTACATCATGAAGTTGGCCATACAGAGCAACAGCAAAAGTACTGAACCTTGAGCAATTGTGATAGGCGAAAATGGCATTTCACATAGACTTTTAATTGAATAACCTTTCATAAGCCAAAATCCTTGCTCTCAATATTTCCCTAAAGTGAATTCTCTTTTTAATTTTTAAAATTACTGAGTACCTCCTGTGTGCCAGGAACTATTCTTTAAAAAAAAAAAAAATCTGAGAGAGAGACAGCACTCCATTCCACTGGCTCACTTTAAAATGGCCCTGGGCCCAGGGCTGAAATGAGGAACTCAACCCAGGAATTCCATATGGGTGCACGGAACCCAATCATTTGAGCAATCACAACTGCATTTCAGGGTCTGCACGGGCAGGAAGCTGGAGTTAGGAACCACGCATTAAGCACACGCATTCTGATATACAATGTGGGCATCTGAACCACTAGGCTAACATCTGCTCCTGAACTCTCTTTTTTTTAAATCAAGGTTTCATTCATTCACATGGCCCCAGCTGTGTCCCATAAACATTCCAATAATGGGCATAAGCTAACGATTAACAGAAAGATGTTAGAACCATCTACCCACTGAAGTCTATATTTACAGGCAATTTAGGAGAATCTTTATTAATGGGTCCCTTATGCATTTGTGTGTGATGAAACCAAAGGACACCTGTTAGGTGAATGAAAATCAAAACCACACTGAGCAAGAATGAAGGGTCATTCAGCCAAACATCCGCTTTAGTAAACCCTTCCTTTGGTCTTGAAAAAAGATAGCCAAGCCATGAAAGGGTTGAATCTTGAAAGACTCTGGACTATGACACTGCATCAGATGTGGAGTGTATAAAATTGATAACAGTTGTCAGCTACAAAAGCTCAACTCCACCACGCTCAGAAACAGATCTCATGAATGATCAGCGGCGTAGGCAATAAAGGCCCTCCGAATTTTCATTGTGTGCTGAAGTACGTGAGAGGTAAAAGAACTCTGGTCAAGGCTGCAGAGTCCCCTGTGACTTGGTGTAGCCAGGACTCCAACTTGGATCATTCAAGCTGACCACAATGTCTCAATAAATTTATGATTGGCACCTACCTTGTTCTGTTGCAAATCTGTGTAGGTCACTGGCCACATCTAGACCAAGACATAATAATATCAACTTTCAGAACATCAATTCTTGAGCATTTTTGAAAGGGACAGTGTAGACATCATTAATTTCCCCATCAAGCTTAAAAAAAAATCATTGCAGAAGAGCAACCAACAAATGCATTTGATCAGTCTGCCATAATTAAACACACTATTTCCTGAGCTTGTGGATTTCTACCGGGTTTACGCTGAGATGGTAGCAATTTTTGTCATGTGCTGTAAGATCTTAATCCTGTGGCTGGACATGCTGAAGGTCATACATTATCAGAAGGCTGCGTTACAGAATGTGACTGGTACTTCGCCTGGTCATTACTGAACAACTTGTATTGTTACTCAGTAAGATTCCTTTTGTTCACAATAGGGCATTGCATATGTTACGCCAGAAGCAGATCTTCTGCATTTAAGAATTTGCTTTCCAACTTCTCTGTCAGAACTTACTGCTTTCTCACATGACCTAACATCTCAACTAATCTTTACTCTGTGTCAGGTACAGTCCTAAATGCCTTAGAGATATGAGCTTATCTGGGGCAGGCGTTTGAGATACCCACATCCCCTATCAGAATGTCTGGGACTGGGACTGCTGGTTCTGCTCCTGATTCCAGCTTCCTGCCAATATGTGCACCCCAGGTAACAGCGGGTGATGGCTCCAGTAGCTGGGTCCCTGCTGCTCAAGTGGGAGACCTGGCTTGAGTTCTTGGCCCTCAGCTTTGGCTTGGATGTTGGGGGCATTTGGGCGTGAACCAGAAGATGAGAAATCTGTCTCTCAATCTCTTTTTCTCTCTGTTCTTTGATAAAATTCAATAAAATAATTAAAACAATAAGAAAGGACCATACAGTGGTTATCCTTTCTACTGTCCTCTTTTTTCCACATGGGAAAATTCAGAAGCAGAGAGGGTAAGTCACTTGTTCAGAGTCACACAACCAGTCAGATGGCAGAACCTCCAAAGGCACCCAAGCACTCTGGCTTCCAGTCACTGATACAACCATGACACTGGGCTTGTGTGTGTACAACATTCTAGTTTTCATGAACAATCGCCTGCTCCCTGTCACTGAGGGAAAATCATTCTTCTGTTGAACAAGACAGAGAGTTCTTGTGGGGCAGCAAAGCTGGTGAAAAGGGGTGTGTGGCAGGGAGCTGGGGGGTGGTTACTGAATAATGTTTGGTATTCATTTACAAGATAATCTCAATAGCATCTCCATTGTGTAATGGAGACATTCAATAATGGCACTAAAGGAATTCAGTTGAAGTTAATATTGGAGCAAAAAACACAGAATTATGCAATACTTGAATTTGGGAGGAGTGTAACATTCAGTTGAGACTATAACCGCATTTTGGAGATGAGGGAACAGGCCTCGGGGACCTTGGCCTCATTTGACTTCTTCGTTAAAGGCCATGCATGGAGCCAGCGACCAGAATCCAGACTTCACAACTCCAGGTAGAGAACTCTTTCTTATTTTACTCCCCAGCAGAAGAACTGGGGGCTCCTCCTCAGCCACAACCAACTGAGGTGCATCATCTGCCCAGTCTGCAAGATTATTCTCCACAGGGATCGAGTCGGACGAGACAGGAGCTTAGTCCTACAGGGATCCTGTGGTGTCACCATTCCCGCAGAGCTGTTCTGCTTAATGAGGTGTCGAGGGGAAAAGGCTGGGAAGGAAATAGAGAGGCAATGAGAAGGCAGGCAAGATGACTATTACCCACAGGCCTAGAGAAATGTATTTCCCGGGGCTGCAAAGTTAGCACACGCCAAGCCTTCAGAGTGGAATAACTATTCTAGTTGCTCTTAATTAAAGGAATTATATGACTCCCTTGTGAGGAAGTGAAATGACTTAGTTTTTCATAACGAAGCTTTTAAAGCAGCAACTTGCATTACTTTGAACAAGTCGAGGAGCAGACGGAGTTCTGCTCATGTCTTCTTTTTTGTCTTGTGCGTCGCCTGCTGAAATTGGGCAATCAGAACAAATGGAGAATACTTCTGCTTTCTTCAAGCACAACCGAGCTCATTCTGCCCTTCAGACCCGTCAGAGCTGCTGTTAGGGAGGCTTCGCTTGGTTCCTTCTAACTGTTTTCAAAAAGCCTTTCTTAGGATGGTCTTCGAAAGCCTTTTTTGTTGTAGTGCTTGCAGTATCCCCACATCTGAGTGCACAGATGAATTTTCTGCCAGGAACATTTTCACCATTATCCTTCTGCCTGCTTACAAATTAGTTTTCCGCACCAAACGGGAAACACATTATGATCTTCCTACTTGTTAAAGAAAAGTGACAATGAGGAACTATTTACCAATAAGTTCTATGTTTAGGCATACACTCACGAGAAGTGAATCTGTTTGAGCATCAAAGGATGTGACCATTGATCTTCACAGCAGCGCCACTCATAATAGCGCCCAAGACGCAAACAACGGGTACGCTCATCAGAGGCGGGACACATACATATGCGGTAGATTCATACTGGATAACGCATAACAGAATCAAATACAAGGGGCCTTCAAAAGGCTCACGGACAATGAAAATGGAAGGTGCTTCTTTTGGCGCATGACAATTTCAAAACTCATGCCGTGTTTTTCGTAAGACACATTTTCCATGACCCCCTGGAGACCCCTTAAAAGCAAGGATTTCAAAATTTTTATCTTTTCATTCCACATTCCATGCACTTATTGAAGTAGCCTCCTATAGCAATGGAAATGAATGGACCACTGTTGTGCTCAACAGCATGCATCAATCTTATATTTTTGAGTGAAAGGGACTAGATGCATAAAGGTAGGCATTGTGCAGTTACATTTACACAAAGCTCACAAGCAGAGGAACCTAAATTATGCGCATGTAAGTCAGAACAGGGGCTGTAGCTGTCTGTGGGGGAAGCCAGACGCTGGCTGGGGAACAAGCCAGGGAACTTGCAGGCTGCTGGAAATGCTGTTTCTTGACACAGGAAGTGACACGGTGTGACTCGTGCTCTGTCCTGACTACAGGTTGTACGTCAATGAGAAATTTACTCGGCAACAAAACAAGCACTGACTCCTCCCTAGTGTGGGGAGCAACTCGGACTAGACTAAGTTACTGGAATTAAGACTTATTCTATGCATCTGCTCTCCCACAATATGGCGCTGGGGAGGAGTAAACTTCTACACAGCTGCCTCTCGCCAATTTGACTGATAAGCTGCAGGAGCTGATCCTGCTCCTGATTGGAGGAGAGCAGTGTACTCAGCGTGTGGGTAGCAGAGTTGGGATTGGTGGAAGAGGACTATAAGGGAGGAGAGAGACAACATGCACCAGGAACATCTAAGGGGAACACCTGAGGAACATCTGAGCAGCCCCCAAGAGAGCCAGCCGGCGGTGTGCCGCTCCTCCCCTCCACGGAGGTGGAGGGGTCGGCAGCCAACCCGGGAAGGGCCGAGCAGACAAAAGAACAGCGCAGGGTTTAATGTCGTTCCTCCGCGAGATGAGAGAGCGACACCTAGTACAGAATAAGAAAAGCAACCTGTGCCGTCTTCATAACAAAAATCCATATACAGTTGGCCTTCCCTAGCCGCAAGTTTCACATCTGTGCATTCAACCAAGGACGCAAAGAGAGTGTAGGTAGGCCAGTGATGATTGAGCCTGTAGGGAACACATGCAGACATTTCTCCTTGTCACAATTACTTACACGATAGATTCTAACAACTATTTGCACAGCACTTACATTACAGTAGGTGTGAGCCACATAGCTGAACTGAAGCTGACTTACTGTACACGGGAGGATGTGTATGGCTGTAGTGATTAGCATGTGGATGCTCTTCTATTTATTGAACCCTGAAGTGAAAGCCTGTTAAGAAAATGAGAGGGGACACTACTTTTCTCTGCTATATTATGCTAAAGAAATGTTTTATAATATTATAAGACATATGGTTAACATGTAAAGCTGCTTCATACTTTTATGAAAGTAATTTCAGGACTAACCTAGCCCGAAGGGTGTAATCTGATGAAATTTTAAGAAAATCAGAGGCACAATTATTTTAATGTATATTACTGAAAGGTGGAAGTCATTTTCAACTCTATTTTTTCTAAGGTGATCTTCCTTTGGTTTCAGCGTTTCTGGTTCCTTAACAGAAGAAACCATTTCTGTTTGGCCAAGGTGATGACCAAACCTTTGCTCTTCATACTGGTGCTCCTGGCTCTCCTTTGATGCAACAAAGATTTAGCTTTGCCTGGAGCAACCTGGAGATTGGGTAAGTGGATGGTTTTGTGGCTGCTATGATGGGGAGAATTCAGATTGATTCAAATATGAGAATATAAAATTCCCACCAAACTGTAATTGCTGTTATGCAAGCCATGTTTATCAAGGCTGCTCAGTGGAGACTACCTGGACAAGACAAAGGGAAGAGTGTGTAAGTTGTGGAGTTACAGCCTTGTCCCTCTTTTCCTCCTCATTTGTCAGAAGTTGGGCTTCCATCCCTAGCATTGCTCTCAGACGTGCAGGGGTGACCAGTGACATCCTGATCTGAGTTGAGTTTTGATGGCTCTTGTGTCAAAAGAGCAGTTCTATGAAATTCACTCACTGAATAAAGAATAAGCTGTTTGCTGTGGAAACCACCAGAGAAAACTGCTTTTTTTTTTTTTTAAACTTCTCTATCCCTTAAACTTTAGCTTTAATTGATATCTTTGTTCAGTAGAAAATACATAAAGAACAGCTCATTAGTAGATCTGATGTGAAGACTGGCCATAGATTCCGACGTGCTCCAGGTGTAGGAGAGCAGCATCGCACAGTGAGTTCCCCAGAGAACAACCCGGTCGCTGTGGACCGGGCTCCAGGGCATGGCAAGAAGTTCTTCATATGTCTAACTCCCAATATGTATTCCGTACACGTTCTCTGTTCTCGCCTCTTGTCTGCAGATGGGAATGTTTACTTGTAAGGAACTCTAGAGGAATTAGCCTTTGCACAGATTTCTAGAGTGTTGGAGGCATGAGTTTGGAGGTAGAAAGAGGAGGAAGGTCGCAGCTGTGAACACTGCAAACCACACTGGAAGTGGGCCCCTGCTCAGGACAGAGACACAGGTTGCCTCTAGTTGTTGATTTGGAGCTTCTAGAATTCAACTCTGAAGTGACTAGCTTGGTGCTACTTATGCAAATAACTGGGAGAGGAAGAAGAGAGCCTTCTACCTAAAGTCCCATCATAGCGTTTCGGCCTCAGCTTGACCAAGTGATTGTTTTGGGTGCCTCCTTTTAAAAGTGGATTCACTGCTGACACTGTTTACAGAGATTCTAACCTTGAGACTTTCAGCTTCAGGGGACTGGGAAGCCCCAAAGACCATGAACACAACGTGCGTAATGAACTTCTGTGCGTGGATCTGGTTAGAGAGCCCATAACTCTCAGCACCTCATCAACAGGGACCACGATATCCAAAAGGCAACATCATTTAAACAGCAGCAACAGCAAAGCAAACAGGAAAATTAAGCAGAAGGGAAGGTAAGTAGGAAAGAAAAACTAGAATCCACAGGCTTTCATACTGGAGTAGAATTTTCATTCATTTTCAAGCATTTAGATGTCAGAGGGTAATGGGGGATGCATGGAAACTGGACATAGTCTTTAACTCAATCTATAATACACAGTCACCAGCTGATTATCAGTTGATGGGGGGAGGTAATTCAAACAGTTCTGTAAATTTCTCTCTCTGATGTGTTTTGAAAACCCCAAAGAAAAACCCCACTGTATTAATCATTAATTGTCCAGAAAGCAAAAGTGATGGTAACATCAAAAGTGAAACTTTAGGGTGAAAAGTAACTTGAGGGTGAAAATTTCCCTTTTAGAAATGTTTCTTCCTCAAATTTTTATTTATTTATTTATTTATTTATTTATTAGAGAGAGAGAGAGAGAGAGAGAGAGAGATCTTCCATTCATAGGTTCTCTCCAAATGCCTATAAATCAGCCAAGGGCCAAAGCCAGAAGCCAAGAAGTCAATCCAGGTCTCCCAATAAGTGGCAGGAGCCCAACTACTTAAGCTATCATCTCTTGTCTCCCTGGGTCCACATTAGCACAAAGCTAGATTCAAAAGCAGGAGATGGGGATCAAACTCAGGCATTATGAATCAAAGCCAGCATATTACCTGGGGCCTTCCCTGCTAGGCTAAATGCCTGCCCCTTAAATGTTTCTTTTTTGTTTTGAGGAATTTCCATATACAGGAAGTTTGGGAGAATAATACTCTTCCAAGTTTTTATAACCATGAGGGGCAAGGTAGTGACATGGAATAGAAAGAGCTTTTGGCATTACACAGAGCACAGTCAGAATTGTGGCACTGTTGCTTCCTCACTGTGGTATCTGGGGCAGACTAGTAAAGTGAGGGCTCAGCTTCCTACACACAAAATGGGACAACAGAACCCACACCGCAGATCAGGGCTGACCAGAGAATAGCAAAGCATGACGTGTTCGGCACACAGCCTAGCACAAAATCACTCAACAAATAACAGCCATGATCTCTGTTTTGTTCATCAGCAAGATCCAAGATAAAGGAGGAGGTGCTTGAGTCTTTCTCGTACCTCTTCCAAATAACGAAGTTTAAAGAGAGTAAACAGAGCAATTAAAGCAATTAAAATTACAAGTGTGCAAGGGGAATTTGGGAAGCCAGGCTGTGGCTGTTGGCAGAAGTAAGTAATTAACGGTGAGGTGTAGTTTCTCAGTAGATGGGGTCTTCAAAACACCTTGAGTACAGGAAACAGGAGCAGTGTGCTGGCCAGCATTGCAGTGAAAGATGGACTCCAACATGAAACTGGAATCTGCCCTGTGTGGTTGTTGGTGCACCAGACAAAAGTGTGTTTCCATGTCTGACGAAACGGAGCCTGAAGTCAAGCTATTTTCCTCTCAACTTTCCTTAAGGGAATATGGGCTTTATCTTTTTTTACCTAAAGGATTTGATTCAGAATGAGGATAATCTCTGCTTTTATTTATTTTTTTTTATTTGACAGGTAGAGTTATAGACAGTGAGAGAAATACAGAGAGAAAGGTCTTCCTTCCGTTGGCTCAATCCCCTAATGGCCGCCATGGCCGGCGCTGCGCCAATCTGAAGCCCGGAGCCAGGTGCTTCCTCCTGGTCTCCCATGCGAGTGCAGGGACTAAGCACTTGGGCCATCCTCCATTGCCCTCCTTGACCACAACAGAGAGCTGGACTGCAAGAGGAGCAACCGGGACTAGTACCTGGTGCCCCAACCGGGACTAGAACCCAGGATGCCAGCGCCACAGGCAGAAGATTAGCCTAGGGAGCCACAGCGCCGCTTGTCTGCTTTTATGATATGACTTTCTCTTCTTATCACCCCTCCATGCGACCCATCAACAAGTATTCACTGACCCTGTCAATGGGAAGGCACCAACATCAATCTGATTTTTATTTATCTGAAATACAGAGAGGTCAAGAGAGACAAAGAAACAGAGAAAAACACAGAACGCTCATCTGCTGGTTCACTACCCGGATGCCTATGACGGTGGGGGCGGGGCTGAGGTTGAAACCAGGAACCAGGCACTCAATGCAGATCTCCCACCTGGGCAGCAGGAACCCCATCACTTGAGCCATCGCTACCACCACCTCCCAGGTTCTGCACTGGTGGGAAGCTGGAGTCAAGAATTGGAGCCCAGAACAGAACCCAGGCACTCTGATGTGGGAAGGAGGTGCCTCAACTGCTGGGCTGACCAACTTCTCCCAAGAGTCCATGCTGAGTGTCGGCTATGGCTCCATCATTTATGAATTGCTTGGTGTTTGCCAGTTCTTTAACTTCTCTGTGCCTCGCTTTAATCATCTGTAGAATGGGACTAACAGGATTAGTTTCAGAGTTGTTATGAAGATTACCTGAATGAATACATGTGTACAACTCAGGGCAGTGTCTGGTATAAAGCAAAAGCATATTAAGCATTGGCTGCCCTCCGGTACTGCACCTGTTCCCATGCTCCTGGTTTCTGCTGCTCTGAGAACGTGGCATGAATTGACTCATTTCCCTCAAGGGTTCTGTGTGGTAGGTACTGGATTACCCCATGTTGAAGATAGTGGAACTGAGGGGATTAGAGAGGTTAAATAATGTTCTAGTAATGGTAAAAATCAGCAAAATCGATAAAGAGCAGTCAAGAATGAAAGAAAATACAAATTATTGCTGTGCTCTAATACACAGCAAGTATTTGGTTTTGTGTCTAGTTCCAGGCACACAGGTGCTTAAACCTTTGAAATGGCCTTTCATTTATTTGCTAATGAAATCAGCCCAAGAAAACAGGAGGGGGGCAAGGCAGCTTCACGCTGGGGGCTCATCACCCAAAAGAACAAGCCGGGATGAGGGGCTAGGACTTCTGGCCACACTCCCCTCCTCTGAGTAGAGGAGAGAGGCCAGAGATTGAGTTAGACATCACTCACCAATCATTCAGTCAATCACGAACCTTCTACCAAACCTGGGGGTGACTCCACAGGCCATGGTGCACTTCTGGACTGGCGAACAGGTGCAGGGGCTGAGAAGCTGGTGCACCCAAGGAGGGGACAGAAGCTCTGTGCCCCTCCCCTGTACCTGGCCCTGTGCATATCCCCCAGTTTTAAGTGTTTTCTTCAGTTCTGTGAGTGTGGGGAACCGCATGCTGGCCACCTGTGGGAACTTCCTCACTTTGCTGTTTGCATGGCCTGTTGTAACAACTTGTGCAAAACAAGTTAAGGAAGTGCTGGCTGCCGAGCAAAACAAGTCAAGGAAGTGCTAACCACAGGATGTCCTGAAGACACACAAACAACCCCGATGGAGCAAGATGAACTTTCGTCCTGAGGCACTATGTGCCCTTCGACTTGATTGGACTGTGCCTGCATGGACTGCATGTGAACAGACTTGCCATTGGCTGGGAGCGTCCTGCTAGGGGAACCTTGGGTATATAATGGGGATAGTATTGTGCAGGGAGCGAGGGGGCTTGGCTGCTTTTCTTTCGCCTTGCATCTGGATGAATAAAGTTCCGTGAGAACCGAGTAAGCAGCGATCGTGTCTTTACTACGCTGGACTCTCGCTGGCGAGCGTCCGGCATGTGAGTTGTTCTAGCAAATCATGTCAATTGAGGAATAAGTTTAGGGAACCCGCGAGCTACAGCCAGGTGGTCAGAAGGAAGGGAGGGTTGAGGCAGGCATGTGGCACAGTAGATTAAGCCACTTGCTCAAGGGGCCCAAGCACCCCCTCATGTCAGAGTGCCAGTCTGAGTCCTAGCTCCTCTGCTGCCAAAGCAGCTTCATGCTGATGCATCCTGGGTGACAACGGATGATTCCCAAGTGCCTGCGGTCCTGGCACCTGTGTGGGAGATACAGATGGAGTTCCCAGCCCCTGGTTTCGGCTTAGGCAAGTACTGGATGTAGCAGGCATGTAGGGAGTGAATGATCAGATGGAAGGTATTTCTCTCTCTGTCTCTCTCCCTCTCAGGCAAATGAAAATATTCAAGTATTTTTTAAAAACTACGGCAGGCTTGGACTTACAGCTGGGATCTGGATTTGAGGACAGTCTTGGGAATTGAGCCTTTGATTGGTGAGTGTGACACCAACTCCAGGTAATTAGGGTCAGCATTGAATTCAACCATTGGACCTCCAGTGGGCAGCACAATATTTGGAGTCTGCCCAAAATACCTTGTTTCTAGAATCCTTTGGATCGTTCTTTTTAAATGGAAACTTTTTTCTTCCCCCTTGGAGCAGCTTCTCCTTACTGAGTGCCACAAGCCCAGCCCTATCTCTGTAGCCATGCTAGCAGGTGTTGGGTACCTGCCCAGGAGCTGTGTCAGCCCAGCTCCTATCTCACAGGGTCATCCTACAACATAGTCCACTCTAAGCATGTTTAGAACAATGCGTGGCATGGCCCTGCCAGGTGTCCTGGAAGTCTTTCTCCATGGAGCAGGAGAGAACAAGTTCTGCAAGAGCAAACCAAGGAGGCAGGAGGGTGGACTGCGAGCTCGGCAGGTCTGTTGGTCACCTCGTTCTCTGCTCTCGCTCCCAAGGACTCCCACTCGGATCCCAGGAAGGGGACCCAGGAATGAAACAGTGCAGTAAGGAGCAGGTTCCTCCACCCTCCATGGTTGACAATGGGCAGAATTGGCAGCCTGGGTGCAGCAGGGGCAGACTCTGTCACATGCACGTGTGTGTGTGTATCACAGCTTCAGGGGAGAATCAGTGGCCTAAACACTAAGCATCTCTATAGGAGAGGGCCTTGAGCAGAGCAATGCTGGAGAGTCGCCTAGGAAACCACTTTCACAACAGATGGAGTGACTCTTCTTTCTTCTCCCACCTACAACTCATGTCTATGGCCTGGGAAAGCAGTAGAAGATGGCCCAAGAACTTGGGCCTCTGCAACCACATGAGAGACCCAGAAGAAGCTCCTGGCTCCTGGCTCCGGATCGGCCCAGCTCTGTCCTTTGTAGGCATTTGGGAAGTGAACCAGCAGATGGAAGACCTCACTCTCTCTGCCCATGCCTCTCTGCAACTCTGTCTTTCAAACAAATAAATACATCCTAAAAAAAAAAAAAGAATAGAAGTTAATTTGGCTCATGGTTCTGGAGGTTGGGAAACCCAAGAGCACGGTGCCAGTACGTGGTTGGCATCTGGTGAGGGCCTTCCTCCTGTGTCACAACACAGCAGAGGGCATCACTGTGGAAGTCAGAGTCAGCGTGCAAGCTTGACTCTCTTCTCCTTTTATGAAGCCATTCATGCCATCACGGAGTGGGGGGCTACCTTCATCTAATCCTATTTCCCTCCCAAATGCACCAGCTACAGATGCTACCAGCATTTGCATTTAGGGACAAAGTTTCTAACACGTGAACTTTTGAGGGACACAGTGAAAGCACAGCATGCATCTACAAGCCAGGATTGCTGGCAGCCACCAGAACTAGGACAGGCGTGGAACAACGGTCCCTTTGGGGAAGTCAGAATAAACCACCCATGCTGATACCTCAATTTTGTACTTCTGCCCCTCCCCCCAGAATTATGAGTAAACTTCTGTCTGTGGCAGTTTGTGTGGGCAGCTGCAGGAAACCAACACACACACCTTAGCCTTCTTCCCAAGCATTCCCAGGGACGTGGAGAAGGATCTTGCAGGGTTTCTGGAGCGATCGAGGGGCCAGGACCACTTAAATACTACTTGGTGACTGTTTTTTCCTCTTTCTTGCTACTACTAGCTGGAAAGGAGGTCACACAGCTATGACACTCCACACAGTGGAATATCTGCAGACGCCCAGGGCCACAGATCCTTGATGGTTGAGCAAGGCTGGCTGACTGTGCCACAGGAGGCGCCGGTCACCACCCGGCATTCTGCTTCCAGACGACTAGAAGGTCAAGAGTCCAGGGTGGCAGGAAGCACCTTGGACAGCGTGAAAATCGTGCACATCCGAGGGCTCTGTTGTCAGCAAAGGCTGACTGTCCATGGCCCCCAGCTGGAGGCTGGGATGCTCTCTTCTGCCATTTCCCTGATTTCCCCAGGGCTTGCCCTCAGGTTTACCTTTCCCACAATCCCTTGCTTCACTGTCTTTTCCCAACTCAGGTAGCTCTTTCTATTTTCTTGAGTACTAGCCTTTACTTATTTATTGGTTACTTTGATGGCCTAGGAGTCACGTACCTTGGAACCCTAAGCAAGGTCATGCCTACATTTTGTAGCTAGATGGTTATGGCATCTGTCCACCTCCATCAAAAAAGACCCCTGCGATTTCTCAGCACTTCCTATCTTCAGCGTGCTCAGGAATAAACTGTTCAGTCTCTTTGGCTCTGACCTTGTTATCTCACTGCTATGGCTTGGCCATCTCTCCTCATGCTTGGTGACCTTGGGGAGATTGCCTCTTCCAGCACAGCTCCAGATTCAACATAGAAAACTCTCCTTACTTCCCGCAGACATAGCCTCGCCCTAATTTCTCAAACCCAGTGGAGACCAGGAAGAAATTCTTTTTATAATATATTTTATCTTGGGTCCAGTGCCATTGTACAGTGTGTTACATTGCCTCTTGCAGCACCAATATCCCATATGGGCACTGGTTCAAGTCCCAGCTGCTCTACTTCCACTCCAGTTAGCTACCAATGTGCCTGGGAAAGCAGCAGATGATGGCCCAAGTACCTGAGCCTCTGCCAACCCAGAGAAAGCTCCTGGCTTCTGGCTTTGGCCTGACACAGCACCGATCATTGAAGCCATTTAGGGAGTGAACCAGCAGATGGAAGATCCATCTCTCTCCTCCGTTCTCTGTAACTCTGCCTTTCAAATAAATAAATGAATCTTTAAAATATATAAACATTATCTTCAAAAGGTTTTATTTAGTTAGTTGAGAAGAACAGGCAGAGAAAGAGAGAGGAATAGGGCCGGCGCCGCGGCTCACTAGGCTAATCCTCCGCCTAGCGGCGCCGGCACACTGGGTTCTAGTTCCGGTCGGGGCGCCGGATTCTGTCCCGGTTGCCCCTCTTCCAGGCCAGCTCTCTGCTGTGGCCAGGGAGTGCAGTGGAGGATGGCCCAGGTGCTTGGGCCCTGCACCCCATGGGAGACCAGGAAAAGCACCTGGCTCCTGGCTCCTGCCATCGGATCAGCGCGGTACGCCGGCCGCAGCGCGCCAGCTGGGGCGGCCATTGGAGGGTGAACCAACGGCAAAGGAAGACCTTTCTCTCTGTCTCTCTCTCTCACTGTCCACTCTGCCTGTCAAAAAAAAAAAAAGAGAGGAATAGTGAGCGAGAGAGGGAGAGCATGCACTTATCTATTGGTTCACTCCCTAAATGCGCACAATGGCTGAGGCTGGACCGGGCTGAACAGGAGTCAGGAACTCCACCCAGGTCCCTCCAATGTCATTGACGCAAGCCATGGCTTGTGCTTTCTGTGGTGCACATTAGTGGGTAGCTGGCATTGGGAGTCAAGCCGGGACTTGAAGCCATGCACTCTGATATGAGATGGGAACACTACTTGGCCAAATGCCCACCCTGCTGAGACTTTTTCTCAGGCGCTACTGGAGACTGAAAAACAGCACACAAAGAAATGAAAACTGTTCTAGAAGTGTGGGTCCTTCCTAGAATCTACTGCACTTCCAGCGTCCCACCTGGTATCTGGACGGTCTGCAGCAAGCAAGGGCATTCAGTCCAGCAACCCTGCATGACAATGCATTGGTGGCTCTGCCTTTGCAGAAGCCACCCTCCTGTTCATGGCTGCAGGATCTGTGTTCCCACAGCCGCGGTCAGATCCTCAGTAACAGGAGCAGGGCTTACACTGGCTTCCTCCTGACTCCCCACACCCTCCTGCCTGTGCTGTTTCAGGGACACACATGTGTACACATGCACATGTGCACACGCATGCACACACGCATGCACACGCAAGGCCTAAAGTGGTGAACTGCACACCCCCAGCAGGCACTGCACGATCTCCAGTCTTGTCTGTTTTCTCACGAAGCTTCTGAAACAAGTACTAAAGGATTCAAAAAGTATCAATAATGCCTACCTTCATTTTACAGATATTTGTTCTTTTCTATTTTAAAATGCCAACTTCATTTCCCTTTTTACATTGAAAGATGAGAAACAATAAGGATTCCCCCCCCCCCAATATTTCTCCAGTAGCAGCCTCTAGCCAAGTCACTACTCCCTTGTAGTCCTCTTGGCTGAGTGACATCATTTACTTACTATTGGCTTTCAAACCTGCTACTCACTCTTCTTCTGTCCTATCCAAACCCACAGCCCACGGGAGACCGCCCCTCCATCTGGCAAGGTTCATTCACGTGCAAATCATCAGGCATTTCAAAGGTTCTGCTAAGCTCTTTGCCACTGCTTTGTTTCCAGAGGGAAGACTTTGAGAGAGATCTTGCTGTGTGTACCTCATAAACTGACAAAACAATGAAAAAAGGTGCTGCCTGTGGGTAGTCTGGGGGAAAAAAAAAACCATTGTTCCTGGCATCTCCCCAAGTAGCAAGTGAGGTTTCTATGCCTCTATTTCGCCTTGCTAGGTCTGGCAGGCTGTTTGACATAAAACCTTGAAGCTTTAGTCAGGGGATTGACACATTCTGTATCTCATTTGGCTTTGCCATAATTAAGCGACAGCAGACAATAAAGAATGCAAGAGTCTCCTTCAGTCAGTCTTAGGGGATGAGGCCTCAAGGAGTTTTGCAATTAGCGCATTTTGATTCTGAGTCAGTGGAAGTTACAGAATGTATTGTTGTCAATGTAGTTTCTAGATTTTCAATTATTTCCCCCCTGGTTGTGACAACATAAGAAGAGAACACAAAGCCACCTGACTTGTCAAATCCCATTGAATCCGCACCACTCTTAATGAAGTGAAAGCAATAAAAAAGAGCCTCCCCCTCCCCCTGGCACGTTCTGAATATAATATCTTCATACACTGTCTTCACCCTAGAGCTGGGTTTATGAGAATGTGTCATGCTGACAAATATAAGAAGATAATAAACACCAAGCTCTACAGCCATTTTGCATGACTGGGTCAACTCATTGCCTTTCAAGGGAAAGAGGTCTTCAATGGAGGCAGAAAAAAGACAGTGCATCCTGCAACCAATTTTGAAACCAAAGGGTCCCTTCTTATCACCTGGATTTATACTGTTTTCAAAAAAAGATTTATTTCTGTATTTGAAAGGCAGAGAGAGAAAGAATGAATGCATGAAACTTCTATTCTCTAGCTCACTCCCCAAGTAGCCACAACAGCCAGGGCTGGGCCAGGCTGAAGCCAGGAGGCTGGGACTCCATCTAGGTCTCCTACACGGAGGGCAGGGGCCCAAGTACTTGGGCCATCTTCTACTGCTTTCCCAGGTGCATTAACAGGGAGCTGGATTGGAAATGGAGCAGCCAGGACTGAAATCAGCATACTGATACGCGATGCTGGTGTTGATGGTGGTGGCTTAAAAACTGCTGTACCCCAAAGCTGGTCCCTGTATTTCTAATTTTTATTCTAATGTGTCAGTTTCTCTGGGAACCAAAATCAGTTGGCCTGTCTGGGGTATTGTGCAGATTTAAAATAATAACAATAATAAACTTTCTCAGAAATAAAATAGCTTTGTTAAGGAAATAATACCTAGATAGGCACAAATGAAACTACCCATTAACCCTCACCTGGGCCTGGCACTGACCCCGGGATAGATGAACGTGTTTTCTGGTTCCTGCCATGAGAGAACTGCAGAGAAAAGATGGAAAAGCCTAGGCATACTGGCAGGAGGAGAGGGAGAGTGAGGCAAGCTCCTCTGAGCAAACATTCCAACTCCCCATGTGCCAGTTTTCACTCCTTTTCCTTTTCCCAAGCCTGTAGAAATGAGACAGAGAGGGAATTTGGGCTATTTTCATACTGAATTCATCCTCACAAGAAATTCATTGATGTAGGGTCAATCTGAATTTGAGCTCACATACCTCTTACTTTTTTCAAAGACAAATTGCTGTTATATGGAGTTGGAGAGGCATCCTTTTACTTTCAAAGCCTTTTTTTTAATAGAATCTTCTTCCCATTTATCTTCTAGGCACATCGCCTATCCTAGCTCTACAACCTACTGGCAGAGGATGGGAGAGTCTGAGGAAGAAGAAATGTTGAAGGTAGCTTTTGATTTCTCTATAATTCCCAATTCAATATGTGGCCAGAATAGGCAAAGACCATATGGAGAGAAAGTAAACAAGTGATTGTCTACAGCCTTGGCTGGGTGAAAATAGAGAAGGACTACTAATGGTTATGCAAATTCTTCTTTATTTTTTTACTGTAATGAAAATGTTTTATGACTGAGGATTGCACAACTCTGGATGATACTGGGGAAACCACTGGATTGCACATGTTACATGGGTGGAGTATATAATATCTGAATTGTATCTCAGTAAAGCTGCTTTTAAAAAGAGATTTCTGGCCGGCGCCACGACTCACTAGGCTAATCCTCTGCCTGCAGCACCAGCACCCTGGGTTCTAGTCCCGGTTGGGGCACCAGATTCTGTCCCGGTTGCCCCTCTTCCAGGCCAGCTCTCTGCTGTGGCCCGGGAAGGCAGTTGAGGATGGTCCAGGTCCTTGGGCCCTACACCCGCATGGGAGACCAGGAGAAGCACCTGGCTCCTGGCCACTTGGGGGGGGGGTGTAACCCAATGGAAAAAGGAAAACCTTTCCCTCTGTCTCTCTCTCTGTCTAACTCTGCCTGTCCAAAAAAAAAAAAAAAAAAAAAAAAAAAGAGAGAGAGATTTTTAAAACTGTGTTACTGTTCATATCCAGGACTTTGATTTTCTAGGTGTAGTAAAAATTGGGGGGACAAAGGACTACATTTTATAAAAAAGGAAAAATACAGAAACTGGCTGTTGAGTGAGTCGAGGGCAGCACACACTGGATTCTCGTGGTTCTTTCCCTACTCCTCATATGCCCAAAGGGGACTGGCTGGGAGGAAACTGGTGGACATCCCAACATGGCAGTGTCTGAGAGCAGACGAAGCCCGCTGGTGAAGGAACGTGTGCCAGCAGTCCTGTGTTTGCAGGGACTGTGGAGAAAAGATAGGCCGTGCATAATTACATACACCGACCAGCTACACCACGGTCCAAACACAGTGTCCAGCATGCAGAGGCCATACGTGCAGTTTCTGGCTACCACAATCATGCATAATGTCTACCCTTGGTTCAGCAGGTAGGGAGGATCAGGGGAGAGAAATGGTGTTTGGTTTGGCCAGGGAACTAATAACAGTAATTATGATGGATATGGATATAATTGAGGAGAAAACAAAATATAAAATGCAAGCTCTCTCATTTACCCAATAAAAGCAAAGAGCTTATTTTAAATCATAGGACTGAATGACAGAGCCAGCCTGGTCCAAATTGAATTCTGTCCTGTGAATGTCACTGTGCAGTCCAGTGTCTGCATGAAGATGAACTCACACAGCCACTGCAGACCAGACTGCTTCAGCAGTCTCAGGGCTGTTACCCTACAAACAAAGACTAACGCAGAAGCTAGACACAGACTTTCTTGGATGCTGAACTGTTCTCTGAAAAATTCATATATTGAAGCCTTGACGCCCAGTGTGGCTGTATTTGGAGATGGGATCTTTAAGGAAGTTAAGAAAGTGTAAATGAGAACATAAGGCTGGGGCCCTGATAGGCTATGGGGTCTTGTTCTCTCTCCCTCTCTCTGCCCTTTCATGCACTGAGGAAAGGCTGTGTGAGGACACAGATTCACAAGCCAGGAAACACCAAGCCCTTACCAGGAACCATGTCAGCAGGAAACTTGACCTTCAACGTCCCAATCTCCAGGACCATGAACAGTAAATTTCTGTCTGTTGCTTCAGCCGCTTAGTCCATGGACAGCCCTCATGAGCAGACTAAACTATCATTCCTCTGTCTATTCATTGGGTGATTCAGTAAACGGAGTTTCCCAGGAATACCTCAACATCAAAGCCTGTCTTCCTCTAGTATATGGTCAGGATTTGGTAACTGTATAGACTCAGGGTGATGATATCCCTTGGATAACAGAAATAGCTATTTATGTAAGTACCAGTTTATTTAATAATCACAAAAATTCTATGGAGTAGACCCTATTTTTTTCTATGCACATTTTATAGATAAGGGAATTGGGATGTGGTGAGGTTAAGCAGTTAACGCAAGGTTACTCAGCTAATACATGTTGGGAGTAGGATTCCAACTCCTGTGGTCTGGTCATGGCGTCAGTACCTTTAACCCCTCTGATGCCCTCCCTCCAAGTTAAAGCAACAGTTAGCATTGACTGGACCCCTCCTTTGGGCCAGATTCTAGGTGTTTCACGTGAATTCACTTACGTAGCTACTACATTGACTCTATCAGATAGGCACTATTATCATGAACCCATTTTGCATAAGAGAAAACTGAAGCACAGAGTAGCTAAGTCACTCGCTTCAGGTCACATCCAAGGTCATGGCTTTCACAGCAGGCTCCTTAGGAATCCAGCTGGTCACTCTTAGCCCAGAACCTGCCTTCTTTAACCAAGCCTTACAAATGATTGAAGATAAGCACTATATCTAATTCATCTCTGTTGCTATCTCAACTTCAAGCAAGATACTTTCAATACTGTTTGTTGAATGTCTCACTTTTTCAGTTGGCGTACACAAATCATTTCCAAATAGGAGCACTTTGTATGCAATGGAGATGGCATTCTCCAAGAAACGAGGGGAAAAGATGGGTTATTTGATTCATGTTTTCTGGGACAAACAGCTAGCTACTTTACAAGAACTGTAAGAAGAACACATAGGTAAAGGTTTTCTTGCTATTTGAGTTCCCATAGCCATCAAAACCAGAGAGCAAAGCCAAAAAAATCACATAGGAAAAATTAATAAGCTTGACTATGTAGAAATTTAAAATTCCATAGGTAAAATCCATCAATAAATAATGTTAATAGATTGGCCAACTAGTGTAAAAACTAGCAACATTTATGATCCTAATACACAAGATATATTTTTTCAAATATATTGGAGCTGTTACATAGCAATAAGGAAAAAGAAATTAAACAAATGACAAAGATACAATCAAGCATTTTTATAAGAGCCAAACAGACAATGAATATTTGAAAAAGTATTCAATAAACAAAGATCCATGTATGCATGGATCATTTTTATACATTATTAAATTGACACAGGGTAGAAAAACAGGAGCCAGTGATGAAAATACAAATGGGGACAGTCTTTCGGAGACTAGCTTGTCAATATCCTCCCTATTTCAGAGATTTGTCCAGCTAAGAGGTCACTGATTTCACTCTGGTGTCTGGCCCATCCTGGCTACGTGACACAAGGGGGAATTTTCTGGGAGCTTCTGGGAAATGCAAGTATTGTCCCTTTGGTAAAAAGAGATACACAGGAGGAAACAGCCCTACTTTTCCACACTGGTGTTATCACATGATGCCTGGAACTGTGGTGCCATTGTGTGTTGACGAGGACCAAGCCAATACACTGAAGACACCAGATGAGTAAGACGGAAAAAGACCTTATTTGGTGACATTACTGACTTTCTGACTTAACCCTGGAAAGCCTCAATTTTCAAATTTTTTATACAATAAATCAATTCCTTGGATTGCCTGCTCTTTGTAATTCAAAGAACCCTGACAAAATGAATTACAACTAAAATGTACATAAGTTTTGAACCCAAAATATAATTTCCAGAGCTTTATCTCAAGGAAGTATTCAGACAAGTCAACATACAATACCCTATTTATAGCTGAAAAACTTGCAAATGACTTAAATGTCTTTCAAGGAGAATCTGATTAAACACACGGTTCACTTTTACAGATCCAATAAAATATTGCAGAACAATATTCCCAGACCTCCCAAAAATGTCATTCAAGACATGTTATTCATGCGGAAAATGTGGACTACAAAAGAGTAATATATAGGTAGGATTTCACTCATGTAAATTTATGTGCATTTGATCAAAGACTCATAGAATTAAATTCACCAAATTGAGAGTTGGGGTGGGGTTGATTACCTATGGATGACATGCAAAGGAGACTCCCAGAGACAAACATAGACGAAGCCTGTACTGGCCAGTGTTAATGGGAAAGGAGTCTTAGTCATTGGGCTTCAAGTGTTTGTACACCAACGGCAAAGTTGTTAGTAAGGTAGGGGTGTGGCTGGCACTGTGGTGCAGCAGGTTAAAGCACTGGCCTGAAGCGCCACCATCCCATATGGGTGCCAGTTCTAGTCCCGGTTGCTCCATTTCTGATACAGCTCTCTCTGCTGGGGCCTGGGAAAGCAGTAGAAGATGGCCCAAGTCTTTGGACCCCTACACCCATGTGGGAGACCCAGAAGAAGCTCCTGGCTCCTGGCTTTGGATGGGTACAGCTCTGGCGGGTACAGCTCTGGCTGTTACAGCCATCTTGGGAGTGTACCAGCAGATGGAAGGCCCCTCTCTCTCTGTCTTTACCTCTCTCTGTGACTCTGTCTTTCAAATAAATTAAAAATAATAATAATAGTAAAAAAAGACTGGGGTAAAAATAAGACATTGTAGCCAGGGAGCTTCAAGTATTTTTGGTCTCACTGGCAAGAGTTCCTCTCGTATGGGCCATTTGTTTCTGTTTGGATGCCTTTAGTTGAAAGTTACAGAACTTCAATTTTAAGGAGTGAGGAAATCATCTCATAACTGTTAAGTCCTGCCTTGAAGTGGACTTCAGGTATGCCTGACTCAGGTGCCACTGATTTCTCAGAGACGCGGTCCTTTTCACGTCTCCACTCCGCCATCTTTGGCACTGGTTTCAACATCGGGTTGGTAATAAGAGGTCTAGGTATCCAATCCAACCCAGACACTGAGCAGAGCACGAAGAGAGGCCATTCCACGCTGTGGCTCTCTTCTGGTAGACTTGCTGCCTATCTCACTGGCCACATCCCCACTGTTAGATAGAAACTGACTGCTTGTGAGAATGAGGCTGCCCTGGCCTGCATCTCCGGACCCAGAAGTTGGTTGGTGTTACCCAAGTGGTGGCCACCTAGCAAGGAAATGGGAACAAAGGGAGAAGATGGGTGAGTTGCAGCATCCTCTATTGCATTACACTGATCCAGTTAGAATTGCCAACAGACTTCTCTATGGAGACACACAATATGACGATCACACTGGCACTGCGTGTCTCCAGTTTCTTTGAAAGTGCTTCTCATGGAAACTCTTCAATTATACAACTTTTTTCTTCGTTGTGATTTCTGAAGCAACTAATATGGGACAGATATGATTTTAAGAACTTTACACCTAGGGGAGTGGTAATTCTCAGACTTGAGTATTTCCATTCTAAGGAATACATCTGCTTTATTTCCATTTCAAAATCAACAGAATATTCGTGCCCAGTTCAGTCTCCTGGGTGCCATGAGGAGCATGGGTCCTGTTCCCAGTTGACTAAGTCCCAGACACTGATGAGAGTCAACCGCGGACTCTTTAGGACACAGGCACGATGCGGAGACTTCTTCTAAATTCCTCCCTGATTTGCCTCATCAAAATGAGCCAGACATTTGCTATGCCATTTGCACTTATTTTGTTATTATTCTATCATTCTCTCAATAACACTATGAAGTTGGTTTCGTTGTCTCTGGATATTTCACAGATACAGAGATTGAAGCTCCGAGATGGGTTCAAAGACTATGCCCCAGACTAAATAGTCTGCAAGCATGATGAAAGCCAAAGCTATTTCCACTCTGCTCCTTTCCTCGTTGGAAACACACATCTACCTATGGTATCTCAAATGCTTTAATTGCATAGCCTTAAAGACACATTCTTTGTCATTTCTTTATTTCAGTGTTCAACTGAACGTTGGGCACGTGGTTTTCTCTTAATAACTATCTGGCTATTAGCCAATCAAACAAGGATAGACTGGGGATCACCATTTTAAACCTCACAATCTTGTATGTGGATTTAACTAACTCCCATCTGGTATGCATTCTCCTGCCAGGGCATTCTAAAGTCCTTAGGATTTCCTATCAGCCTCAGTGAAAAAGGCACTGCAGTCAAAACATAAGAAGTAAGTCTACTTGTTATATATGTGCCATTAAAAAATCGCCCCAGGAGTTTTGAGCACACTAAAAATTAAGAATCTGAAAATAGAAATTTTACAGCTTCGCTGAGACTTTTGAGCCCAGCTGAACGGTTCAAAAGCTTAAGAGCAGCATTCTATCAACCAGGGATTTGGAAAACCAAGGTATGTTCTTCCTGCTACTTAAGTCAATATCAAGGGTAAAGATTTTGCAATCAGAAGCTCACTAGCAATTTTGCTGGGCAGTGCTCACCAACAGAACTCCACTTAATCCCACCCCTCCTCTCT
Organism: Oryctolagus cuniculus; assembly: GCF_051225735.1. Taxonomy (NCBI): domain Eukaryota; kingdom Metazoa; phylum Chordata; class Mammalia; order Lagomorpha; family Leporidae; genus Oryctolagus; species Oryctolagus cuniculus. Next base: position 68,777,468 of record NC_142879.1, on the reverse strand, counting down.
GCAGCTGGATGGAGGCTGCAGCCCCACAGTAGCCAAGTGTGTTGCTCTTGTAAAATATGACTCAGAAGCATTCATGGAGCTGAGATACTGAGGTCCTAAAAATAGGTTATTTTTACACTGGTGTTTTCCCTAACTACGGCCTCTCTGAAAGAATGCATATGTTCACAGTTCCACTTTTGCTTCTACAGTGCTTTTAAATTACATGCTGCTATGGCCACTTCCAGAGTCTTAAAATATTTCTCCTTGTAAAACAAGGCCCTGTGAAAATTTCCACCGAATTCCTCTAATCTGCACTGCCATGACTACCTGTAGCAAAGACTTTTGGAAGGTACTAAACACTTTTTCTTGAGAGTTTATGATATGTTATGCATGAATTGTTACTTTATTTATTTGTGAGGCAGAGAAAGAGAAAGAGAGAGAGACACAGAGAGAGAGAGAGAGAGAGAGAGAGCGCAAGCTCTCCCAAATGCCTGCAAGAGCTAGGGTTGGAGCAGGCTGAATCTAGGAGCCAGGAATGCTCTGTGGGTAACAGGGACCCAAGTACTGGAGCATCACCTGCTACCTCCCAGAGTATGCATTAGCAGGAAGCAGGAATCAGGAGTGGAGTTGGGACATGAACCTGGGTAAATGACATCTTAACCACTACGGCAAATGCCTACCTCTACAGGAACTTTTAAAGGCACTTTTTAATAGTTCCTGTTCCCATAATCCTCCTGCTGGGCTTCAGCAATCAGCTTATTTTTGACAATGCAGAGATGGATCCTTCACGGAAACAGCAGCAGAGGAAAAACTGGAGTCCACAGCTGCAGTGGTAACAGTCTACCATGACAATGGCACCACACATGTAGGGACTGCCACACCGTTGTTAAGTGTTGTCATGCCTATTATCTAGTTTGAATGGTAGGGAAGGCTACCTGCATGCAGGGGATTCATGGGGTATTCATTCATGTCCATCACTGATGTCTTATTTCACCAGGAATGGGCTGAGCCTGATGGAGAAAGGTAGCCCTATGGGTTGCAGTTAAATGTCATACCTAGTTCTCCTTTGAGGTAGGTGTCTGAGTCCTGGCCTTATTTTTAGCTCCTTCCAATTCCCCATGAAATACCTAAGACACGGATATTGTAAAGAATTTACCGAAGCCCCTAAAGCTACAATATCAAGGAAAAGAATCTGGGAGAAATTTCTACCATCAGGGACTAAAGTTAAATAAGCAGTGATCTAATCATGCCTGATGTTATGAAGCAAAGAAATTCTACATCCATGAACAAAGACAGGAACACATCTGTCCCTCCTGTGTGTGAGCCCTGGCTCACTCATCCAGGGTCTGAATAAACCAGGAAAGGAGGTCTTACCACTATTTTCTACTTACAATGATTTAGAGGTAACCAGAATCCTAGAACACAATTAGCCATGCTAATGTCATTATACTGCTATAAACTACCAGAAAAAAATAGAAAAGGAAGTGTGAAGTAATCTGTGTGTGCACATGTGTGTGCGTGTGTATGTGTGTGTGTGTGTGTGTTGGTTAGGAATTGAGATGGGAAGAACAGTGCCTCATGGGAGGTACAAATATGCCTCGTGGATGTGAAATGTAACATGCAGAGGCTGGTAGCTGCACAGAAGCAGAGTCAAACACTCTGAAATACTTCACTGATTTGGTGTTGCAGAAACCTGGGCAACCAAGAAGAAGGGGATCCACCCTGGTAGGGTATTGACTGCATTACGAATTGGTGGGAAGCTATGTGCTTTGCCCTGAGACTGAGCCAAAGCCTCTTATAACAATGGTGATTCAGGGCACCTGGTTGTGTGCACAGGGTATGTATGTGTGTTCATGTCTGTTTCATTGGCTCAGTGCCTTAAGATCAAGGGCCAAGCTGATTGTGGCTTAGGTAAGCACTTGGTATTTGTTGAATAAACAAACTAATGCTTTGAGCTTACATACAGAGAGGGAGTAGCAAAGATGAAAGGTATGTATATGTATGGCAAGTAGAGAGAGGACTATAGAAAATGCATAAAAAAGAACAAGCAATAGAGATCATGTAACATCTGAAAGATTCAGACCTATAGCCCTCATCTGTGTGCTGTACACTGAATTCATGACAACTTAAAGGTTCATGAAGGACAAAGAAGGTCAAAATACATTGGAAAAGGATACAGAATCAACTAAGGCAAAATGTTAGGAAACTATGTAACAAATAACCTAGCGTAAAAATATGCAAGGACAAAACTATTACAAATATAGAGGAATTCAGAGAAACAAAATTCTATTGTTATAAGACTTAAGCAAATATCTTTCAGCTTCTGAATGATTGAAAAAGAGAAGCTACATTAACAATAGGGAAAATGTTAACTATCATAAGGATGTATGAACAGATGTACGCCTCAGTGACTCCACTATTAGATCATTTTAACATTATATAAGGTGCTTTCTAGGATCATCTTTTGGAGTATCAATATGGCTGAAGGGACAGTCATTAACACATTAACAACACTCACGAATTGTATAGAAAGTCCATTTTTTCCAGGTCTAGGTCCTGGCAAAGAAGCAGAGGCTCAGTTGGTATCAACAGGGAACACTGTGTGCCATTTCAATGATGGCTTCCTGAGATGTGATTACCCCATACATCTGAGGGGAATGTTTGAGAGAATGAACTGGTTATGCTCAAGAACTCATGATATTTATCAGATCCCTATTTTATTTGGCTTCCAGTGATTTGTGTATTTTTTTAAAAGAATGATCTATTTATGAAGGCAGATTGACATTGGAGGGAGGGAGGGAGCAAGGGAGAGGGAGAGAGTAAACGAGAGAGAGATTGACCTTCTATATATTGGCTCACTCTCTAAATGGCCCCTATGGCCAGGGCTGGTCCAGGCCTAAGCCAGGAGCATGGAACTCCGTGTCTCCCACGTGGGTTTCAGGGGCCCAAGTACTTGGGCCATTTTCTACTACCTTTCCAGGTGCATTAGCAGAGAGCTGGATCAGAAGTGGAGCAGCCAGAACTAGAACTGGTGCTAAGATATGAGATGCCAGCACAGCATGCAAAGACTTAAGCAGCTGCACCACAATGCCAGCTCCTGATTTGAGTATATTACCATCCAAGTGTGGTAAAAAATTTCCATTCAATAAAGCTTTGAATACTTGAAGCTTAGTAAATTTACATGCTACTATTTCTGTATTTCATTCATCACATTTGGATTTAAACTTTACTTTGGACTGTGCTAAGTAGCTGTATTCAGAGATTTTAGTCTTGGGATCTGACAACGGTTATGGGATATGGAGGAAACTCTTTCTCCCCTTCTCGCTGAAATTAATCAAACTGTACAGAAACAATAATCCTTTGCATTCAATACCACTCACATACATGTGAGTTCAAAATTCTCACACATATATTGTCTTAGACTACTTTTTATGTAGTAGCTAAACCAAAGATATTGACATATTAGGACATTAATCGTATTAGGGTTAATTGCAGTACTTTCCAGTGTTTTTCCCCCTCCAGGCTAAGTGAGATGAAGAAAGGAAGCTGTCTTCTTTAGTCAGTTCTTTCTCCCTCTCTCTCTCTTAAAAATGTTTTGAATGATATGTGGGAGTTTTATATTCTCTCATGTCCAAGTGCATGGCTTTTGTTCTCTCTCCCTAGTGGCACTGCTTCCAATACTCCACCCCCACCCCCAGTCTTCACTCCTGCCTTCAGGGTAGGGAGAAAATGGATGTTTTGTACTGTCTGTGAGATGTCATTTGCCCTAAATCTTATATTCTCAGGGCATGAAGCAGCATGGCTAAGTCAATGTTGAATTTAGGTCATGTGAATTTTCTTCCTTGGTCTGCCCACTAATTCATGCAGAGATAGACTATGTTATTGAACTGCAATGCCTTTATATACATGGAAATAAAAACAAAAACTAAGATGGCCAAAGTATGTTGATTCAAATGACCTGTCTATACCAATGTCACAGGTGGTTGTCTGAGAGACAAACTTCCTGGAACTCTGCCGAAGAATGTGTGCTTATCTTTTAGAGAGAGGGTTCATAAATTTCACCAGCATTCATAGGGGCCCCCAGAGCCTAGGGGACATCAGTTTCCAAACAGTGGTCTAGGGACCCATGAAGATTTTTCACTGGTCCACGAGGGCATGTGAAAAGTAAGAACAATTCCAAGGCATTTTCCAAGAAACTAAATGCACTCAACTTTACAGCCTGCACTTTAGTTTCCAATTTGGGGGTGTGTAAGTTGACTAGGATTATGACAGGGTTAATGCTGTTAGCATCCCCTCCCCTGCCCCACTGCTTTCCTTCGGCCAATTTTAAAGTTGGGTTCAAAATCTCTATTTCCGTGGTGTAAGAAACTGAGAATGTCTGAGTTACAGGTTTTCTTTTTGTTTTTTAAAGATGTATTTCTTTGAAAGGCATAGTTGCAGAGAGAGAGAGGGACAGAGAGAGGGGGAGAAACAGATGACACCTTCCATCCAATAGTTCATTTCCTAAATAGCCGAGAGCACTTGCTCACGGAAAAGGGACCTGATCGTGGCCTGTTTTTGGGTTTCGGAGCACTCCGATAGGGTTCTGGCGCTCCTCCAGACGGTCCCATGTTGTAGCGCGACTCTGTTACGTCATGCTTCCTTTGCTTATTCACCAAGTATTTACTGAATGCTGACTGTTCTCTCTGTCCTAGGCATTAGGGGGCCCACGCTGAGCAAATCAGACATGGCATCTGCAAACATAGGGCAGTTGATACTGATTCTGAATGCTCGGACGTGGGGATAACTGGGTTTCAGATACACGGGGTTGAGACACTGCCCAAGGAAACTTCCTTTACTTTGGAAAGATTCAAAGAGTTTAAGGACAAGATTGATGTTTCCAATCAAAGGGAATGTTAAGAATTCTTGCGACCCATGACCATAAATCTTCAGTAATTATTCTCTGGGAGAAGGCTTACAATGAGGTCAATGATGTACAAAGGCAAACATCCCTTACCTAGAAAAAAAAATCATGGGTCCCTGGATACGTGTACCCTCCTCACTTTCTTGCTCTGACTTTTAGCTGCCCCCTGCGGCCATTCTCTGCATGAGGGCTTTGGGACCTCCGTTTCTTGGAAGCAGGTCAAGAGCAGACGTAAATTTGAGTCTGACACAGGTCCCTCTGAAACTGCATGACACGTTCAGAAAGGAAATCAGTTCTCCAAGCGATCAAAGTTAAATCAGGCTGACATCTTGGATCTGCTGGGGAGCAAGTGTGTTGAGTGTAGACGACCCCGTATTAACTCTGACCACTGTGTAAATCCTGCTTTTTCAGCTGAAATGTAAATACACCTTTCATATCCCCTGCCTGTGTTATCAGAACAAATAAGAACACTGAGGATTAGGATGAATCCCATTTAAAAACTGAAAATGGAAACAGCTTTGTAACTAACATTAATTTTCCATCACTTGAAAATACTTACATAAAGGAAGAATCTGGGGACAAAGGAAAGACCGACTCTGAATTTAAAAACATTTTGAGGAAAGGAAGCAGTGAAGAAGGGATGGGACAAAGAAGCTTATACCCAAATTATTGCAGCTCCTAACCCTGGTTCCTAGGAAGCGGTGGACTAGGACTTGCGAGCTCATGGTGGCTAGAGTCAGGGTGGAGACAGAGCAGAGAGGATGAGACACATGTGTAGAAAAACATTCACTTAGTGGACATCTTCCCCAAGCATTAAATGTAGAATAAGCCCTAATGAGAACATTGGGTAAGTGTGGGCCTGTGGATGAAGTAGGAAGGAGCTAGTTTTTAGGGGCAAGAGGGAAAATGACAGAAAGAGGTTATTAGGAAAGACTTCTGTATTGCAAGGTTGCTTCTCTTACTTTGTGACTTTGCCATAAAGTATAAAGGACTGTAACATTTAATATGCTTTCAATAGATGTTGATGTTAATACCTGAAATTCCATCCATGAGACATGGATTCATGCTAACAACTTCCTCCTCAACACACAAACCCTCTTGGGAAGGTTCAAGTCAATGGGCCATTCATTCTTTAAAATGAATGTTTAGTAAGACTGCTTTCTTCTGGGTATCTAACTAAGATCAGCTGAACAATGAGAGTCTGATGGCCAAGTGGATAAGAAGACACAAGGCAGCTTAGGGTCGTGGAGGTGCCGGGCTGAGTTCAGGCTCTAATGAGGTCTTAGGAAGTCAGAATTTTTTGCTTCTCTGGAATGATGTCTTCAACATGCCAAGTGAAGGGGACAGCAGGAAGAATAAGCCAAACACAATAACTGTGGTTGTGCAATTTGGGCCAAAGTAGGATTCATGTCCCCTGTGCCTCTCACTCTTCTAATTTGTAAAAATCGAGGATATCCCAAGATTAGAACTCCATGAGTTGGAGTCACCTTGTCTTTCTGAAGCCCAGAGCTTCTCAAAAAGCCTCCGTGGTGTTATCTCACTGTGTGGACGGGCAGAGTGGCTGTCTGGACTGCAGTGCACTTCCTAATTCCCAGCAAGATGTAAAGCAAGCACTAGACGGAGTTGAAGCAGCGCAGCTATCACCACAAAGGATCATTTATCAGTTATTTTGGGAAAGTGAGTGGAGGATTTTTTTTTAGAAGAGAGGAAATCACACTATTAAGCTTTTGTCTGTACTTACTCCCCCACTGAGATGCCACATCAGTTTGTCTCAGTTTGTTATACATTTAGCTTTAAGGGAAAATGAGGTGAGACGGAGATATCTACGACACAAATGTAACAAAACACGCTTTTGGAAAATAGCTTTTCCATATTTCCGCAACCCTGCACCTCACACTTACAAAGTTTGTTTCCTCAGTGAAAGCCTTGGTGAAGCATATCGAGGGATAGTGATTACTAGAAAAATACATCCATATGCTTATAATTTACATAAAGGAAAAGAGAGAAAGTCCAAAAGGGATTAAAAAAAAAAAAAACTAAGACAGCATCAGAGAAAAAGAAACATGAATAAGACTTGCTCTATGAGGACATTCTGTAACCTGAACCCTTACCAGCTGCCCAGGCAACCAAGGGTACCCCCAGTTCTTGGGTCAGACATTGGTGCCAAGCAGTGTCTTTTATTCAAATGCCCTGTCTGGGGCTAAGGCTGATTGGCATAGTCCTGCAGTCCCTTTAGTAGGCTAGAAAGAGGGTGGGATTGAGGGTGAGCTGGATGATGGTTTGTTGATGGAGCTGAGGGCAGGGCTGTGAGGAGACCTACAAGAAACATCTTAGGTATGAAAAGAGATGTTATGTATGGGAAGAGCTAGAACCATCGGGTGGTCTATAAGAAATGTTTTAAGTCCTGAAGTTCCTGTTTGATCAACCTAATTTCCTCATCAACTCTGTTGATGGTTTCTGTGGTCGCGAGGTTGAAACGAGACACACAGGACTGTAAAAATACCATCCAAAGCCAAAGATAACTAAGGCTGAGATCAGCTATTATGAGGCTGGTATGAGGGGAAAGATCTCAGGAATGATGGCTGCTGTGGTTGGTGGTATCTTGTCTCGCCCAGGAACCGCTGTAGGATGAGGAGATGGGGTGAGCAGCAGATCAGAGGCCTTTTTCATCACTGTGGGGATCCTATTGGCATCACCCAGCATTCAAGCTGAAATCCTATTAAGTTAAATTTTGGGAGATTGGAAACTGCCCCCCATAAATGTGGTCATCAAGAGTTCCTTTTAAAATTTGGCTGGGAAGGACCATGATGCCGACCAAGTCCATAGGCGGTGTGTACGAGGGGGGTCAAGGTGAGTTATATGAGTGCAGGTTATAGAATGGAATCTCTGCCAGAGTGAATCAGGAAGCAGTGAGGGGAAGAAGACCCTCAAGGTTGTGTCAGCTCCTTTGACCTGGATGGGCTTTCGATTCGAGCGGTGCAAATGCTCAAGACCTCAGTTTTCAACAAGATGAATTATCAGCTATTTCACAGATGAAAGGTTGGATACACACAGATGATAAAAGCAACAGCAATCGAAATAAACAGTCAAAATGACATCCCTGCCATGGCGATTGCTACAGACTGCTGTGCAGAGCAGCAGGGTTTTTGTGTCCTGGCAGAACACTCATGGGGATTAATGCTTTCAGAGTTCGTGTCTAATGAACACGCAGAAGAGCAAGTGTCTCATTCAGCACAGCACTGATTTGATCTGCACGCACATTTGGTGGTGGAACTAGCTCCTCCTTCTGAACAATGTTCTGGGTCCCTACAGATTCCAGAAAATGTTCTGGAATGAGCTGACTAAATATACGGTTACACAAAACCGGCATGGAGCTGCGTGTGCTGGGGAGACTCACAGGGCAGCAGGGGATAAGAAGATGACATTGGGGGTCAGCATTGTTGTGAAGCAGCCAAGGCTGGCATCCCCTAAGAGCCCAGTTCAAGTACCAGGGCTCGTTCTCCAATCAACCTTCCTGCTAATGTGTCTGGGAAGCCAGCAGAGGATGGTCCAAGTGTGGGCCCTGTCATCCATGTATGAGTCCCTGATGGAATTTCTGGGCTCCTGGCTTCAGCCTGGCCCAAACCCAGCTGTTGTAGCCATTTAGGGAGTGATCCAGCAGATGGGAGATCACTTTCTCTCTCCCTCTTTCTCTGTCTCTTCCTCTCTTTCTCTGTAACTCATTCAAATAAATCATCTTTTAAAAAGTGTCCTAGGGGATAAGACAAGGAAGGAAGGGAGGAAGTGGAGGGAGAGACGAAAGGAAGGAGGAAGGAAGGAAGGGAGGGAGAGAAAAGATGACACTGGGCAGCCACGCTGGACCACATGGCAACTGGAGAAGGGAGACCGTGCAGGAGAAAAGCCTTCAGGTCTCCACTTTAAGGAACTCACTCTTCGAAGGTTTACTCTAAATACTAACGACACTTGTAATCCAACAAGTGCTGCAAGTAAGGAGAGGAAATTGCCCAGAATTAGTTCACAGTCTACAGACTCCATAAAGCAGTTAAAGAAAGATGCCTGCAGAGAAAAAATGTTGATTCTTAAGCTGCAACAGCCAGGTCTGGACCAGGCTGAACTCCATTCAGGTCCCCCAGGTGGGTGACAGGGGCTCAGGCAACTGGGTCACCTTCTACTGCCCTCCTAGGCACATGAGAATGAAACTGCATTAGACGTGGACATGACTTGAACTGGCATTTCTATACGGGATGCTGGTGTCACTGCACCACGCTGCTGGCCCCCACTGATTCCATTTTTTTGAAACCAATGCCAATTTTCAGATGACCACCACAGTAAAGGTATGTAATGAAAGGCTTGCAATATGCAGGGCTTCTGGGCAACACATGTTCCGTGGCCAGGAATGAACAGGTTGTGTTGATTGGATTCTGGGTATCCTTGGGTACCAGACACCCTTGGCTCAGCTCTCCCACCCCGCCCCTGGAGTGTCTATCACAAGGCATTTCCCAACAATCTACTCCCTGCTCCTTTCCCATTCTTTGTTCTTTATTATGAGTCAACTGAAGACGTCAGTACTGTTCTAGCATCCCCTCGTCTTTCTTCCATATTCTTTTTGCAGCCTGCAGCCATCAGAGCTGGCTTCTTAGCCAGGGATTAGTCTAGGAAGGACTTAATTCAGCCTACGATGGTGCACTTCATCCAATTCCTGGGGAGCAGCAATTGGGACAAGCAGCGAGTGTTTATTTGTTGGCATCTGGCTCTTTGCTCAGGTCACACTGGTGCCCCAGCCAAGATGATTGAGCCCTTCCTGGGTTGGGGAGTGTGTGCCAACAGTTAGGTGAATCAGACAGCCCTCTGGGCCTTGGGTGAGGGACAGTTACACAACGGACATTCACAGCCACTGATCCAGCGCCCCCAATTTCCAGAGGAGGGAGCTGAGACATGAGAGGAGGGGATGTGCAGCTTGAGTTTAAAGTCTGAATTGGGAGAAGAATCTGGGTGGTCAATGCCCAGCTGGGAATCATGAAACCCCATTGGCCTGCCTTCCATTCCATTTGTCAGGCTTCTATCACCACAGGGAGGGACAGATCTCAACGAGACAAATGTGGCAGGTCAGAGAGAGGCTTTGCAAAAAGAAAAGCACTCTGGGTTTCAGTGGGAGGGCTGCCCAAGGGCCTATGCCTGGCCAAGACGTGGAAGGGCGGTTGTCAACACTGTTGTGGAGACACTGAGCATCGTCCTAACTAAATCACAGCATCCTCTTGGCTTTTATAGAAAGATTACTCATATAGCAATAATGGCCCATAAATGAATAAATGCCGTGAAGTTTATGGGCTTCTCCCAGAGTCCTTTTCAGCTACCAAATCAGTTTTTAATAAACTCTCCATGACTTATAAAACAATGTTGGTCAATTTTTAGTCATGCGGAAGTGCATTTCTGATATTGGCTTCTTTCTGTCTATGTGTGCAATGTGGGCAAAAGGACTAAGAGTAAAACAAAACAAGACCATGAGGCATTTGTTTACTGAATATATTAGGCAACTGGGTTAAGGCCAGTGTGTCCCTCCCTGGGTTTATCTGCCTACAGGCACCGGGAGTCTAGCACCCAGATGGATGGATGCATAGGTCAGACGGCAGCACAATCAGGAAAGCCACCAACTGGGATCCTGCGAAGCGGCAGCTTCCGGGCAGTGGTAGAACTGGTGGAACCGAGGCACAGCCAGGAAGGCACTCCTACCACATGGAAGTTGTGAAATACATGAGTTGCAGTAGCAAGTTCACTCGTACAAGAAAATGTAAGAGTATAATGAAGATGCTGATGCTGAAGACAAAGAGCTGTGTATGATGTTCTGAATGTATTTTATTGTAAAAGTACCAAGCAGTAGACGTTCTTGATTGGTTTTGATCCCCATAGCCTTCTTAGAGGGCAAGCTCCCACCCTCAGGCCCCAAGAAGACAGGTGACTGCTTCCTATGCAAATTCACACGTCTGGTGCTGGGCCCTTGGCTCCAAGTCCCACAGTCTTACACTGCCCTAGACGACTCAACACAAAATTTTTTGAAGTTATATCTATCTTGATTCAAACCACACTGCTCAATGGCTATTCTGCCAATTGCTCAAAATACAGATGCAACCTTAGGTATTTTGATTAACACTCCAGGCTTGTACGTGCAATGTCTACTGACAATGAACACAAGGAGCTTCATGTAGAACCTAACCTTGCTTTCTTAATAATAGCTAGTAGCCCTGCAGACATAGAAGGTGGGGAGTTGACAATGGGGATCCTGGGAACTGCTTTTCTCTTTCCCCATGCTATGCAACCCCTTCGAATGGGAGGTATGAACAGGACCGACAGTTGCGCCATGTCCCTTCCACCCGAGCTATAGTGAGATGGAGTTGAGGCCCTAGAGCTGCAGCTAGATAACAAAGGCACCTGAAACCCCACAGAATCTGAGTAGCTGACAGTCACAGGGACTGTGAAAATGTGAGTGGCTCTGCAACCCATATGCTGAACCTACAAATCATCTCTCCCACGGCATTTTCAGACTTTCCAATGACCATGAAATGTGGTCGATTAAAAGGGGTGGGTTTGATTGTAAATTATCTGTAGTACCTTGAAAAGGTATGACAAGGATCCTAACAAATTAACTTTCTAAGAATGTTCATTAGTATATCCCCAGCACCTAGCAGAGTCTTTCATATATAATATGTGCTGATACATAATTGTTGATCAAGATAGATACTAAGATCTCAATCTGCTGAAACAACAACTGCAATCTTTGCCACAAGTACCTCAAGTAATTCTGGTGCCATTGGACTACTGGCCACACTTGGAAAAATACTCTAGAGGTCATTTGAATGAATTGTTTTGAACCCTTAACCTGTCCATGTCATAGTTATAAAAACCTCTCAACCAACCATAGATGCACGTTCTATAATTATCATTGCATTCTAGACACAGAGGGAAGAACTCGATGCCCATGGGTGTGCTGGGCAAAGTGACTGCCTCACACACCAGGCACACCATGTACACCAGCCCCAGGAACAGACAGTGAACTAGAGTTATCTTCCCATCCCTTCATTTGTGCTCAGTGTCCTGTGAAAACCTCCTTGGGAAATTGGTGGAGTCACTGTTTGGGGGATGGACCATCTGCCTAGTCCCAAATGTGATTCATGAACTTGGAGGGATTTGCATTAACTGTTCACTGCAGCAGGAGCAATTATCAATTCATTTCACAGCCTTGGGAATCTGCACTTTTTTTGGACTGCCAGCAGGCATGCACTGGCTCTTGCATTTTGATTAGCACTGCATCTGATTTTTGCCTTTTTGCAAAACCCTGTGCCTTCAATTTTAATAATTCAATAATTCAATAATTGGAAACTAGCATTTTGTAGCTACATCTTTTCACAACCCTTCATCGTATGTAAAGACATACACTTTCATACTGGACATGCATTTTTCTAGCAAACGTACACATTTAACATAAGGATAAAAGAAATGAAAGAAGTGTGTTTTTCTGTTTATCTTCAAAGAAATAAAAATAATCAGGCAAACTGGGGGCAGGAGGTGCTAAGTTTAATTATCTATCTAAAGGATAAACAGAAAGTCCATTATAGTTTTTATTCTAGTAACAAAATAAATCTTTCAAATGCACCAGCCCATTTCTCTGCCTTTGTAGACTGTACCTGTGATCAATTTTGATAACTCAGCTTCTAACAGTGAGTCAGATTCGCTGATAGGAACACCACTTGTGTTGATTAAAAAAAAGATTTGAATGAATTTTTATGTATTCTCACCAAATGTTAGGAAAAATCCTTATTTTTATGGTTTATTGTTAAAAGCTGATTTGTAGCTCCCTCCTTACAACTGGAAAATGGGCGTATTTGCCACTAAAAGAATTTTGAATGATCGAGTTTGGTTAAAAAGTATTATATCATGAACTCTCCTTAACTTTAGCTCAAAGGGAACTGACTATTTCCAGTGCTGACTGAGTGTCTTTACCAGTCTTTCAGGGTCATTCTGTGGCCCTCCTTAACCAGGCTGTTAGTATATTTGCAAAGAAACAGAAACTCTCAAAATCAATCCACACATCTACAACCACCTAATCTTTGACAATCAAGTTAAAATCACTCCCCGGAGAAAGGAAGGTCTCCTCAGCAAATGGTGTTGGGGAAACGGGATCTCTGCATGCTCCTGCATTAAATAGAACCCTCTGCTTTAGCCTTACACAAAGCTCAACTCACAATGGAGCAAGGATCTAAATCTATTACCTGATGCCATCAGACTACTAGAGGGCAACATTAGGGGGAAATCTGCAAGACAATGGAATAGGCAAAGACTTCTTGGGTAAGACTACAGCAGCACAGGCAATAAAAGCAAAAACAGACAAATGGGATTAGAGCAAGCTAAGAAGTTTCTGCGTAACAAAGGAAACACTCAACAAAGAGGCAACTGAGGAATAGGAGAAAATATTTGCAAACTATGCATCTGATAAAGTGCTAATAACCAGACAGTGTAAGGAACTCAAGAAACTCAACACAACAAAACTGAGAAACAGGAATTTTACAAAGGATGAAATACAAATGGTCAACTGACACACAAGGAAACATTGAGGATCATTAGCAATCACAGAAATGAGAATAAAAAGAATAAAAACCACAGTGAGGTTCACCACACCCAAGTTAAAATGGCTATTGCCCAAAAATAAAAAAATAATAAATGTTAGTGAGGATGTGGAGAAAAGCCACCCTGCTACACCATTGGTGGGAATGCAGACTAGTACAACCATTATAAAAGACAGTACAGAGATTCCTCAGAAATCTGCAAATAGATCTACCATATGACCCAGCCATTGCATTCATGGGAATGGCCCCAAAAGAAATGAAATTAGCATAGGAAAGAGATATTTGTACTTCCTTGTTTATAGCAGCTAAATTCACAATAGCTAAGACATGGAATCAAACCAGATGTCTATCAACCAATGACTAAATAAAGAACATATGGCATATATACACGATGGAATACCACATAGCCATAAAAAAGAATTAAATCCTGCCTTTGGAAACAAAATGGATACAGCTGGAGAACATTATGCTTAGTGAAATAAACAAGTTCCAAAATACAAATAACACGTGTCTTCTCTGACATGTGGTAGTTACTACAGAACACAAAAAATATATACGAATGAAACTGACATCTTATAATTTGATTATTGTTTACATCCCTTGTCTATATTTCTGTGAACAATAGTCTTTCTAATTTTCACTTGTTGAACATTATAGTTAGTGGTACATTAAGCCTGTGATTATCAAGTAAATTTAAAGTATACTATAGCAAAAATTAAAGGAAAGAAAATAAGAAATGCAGGAGAGGGGATTGAGGGAGGGAAGGAGTGAAGTAAGGTTATCTTCTTAGATACAAAGTGCATTCAATCTGTTCTCTTTATATTAATAAAACTTTTAAAAAGAAAAGCTCTTAGGCATCAATTCCCTGTGTGAATTTACTCATACAGCGCATATTTGCTTAGAATGGTGTGTGATCGGGTGATCATCACCGAGTGGACTTATTTTTGGTTGGTAGTCTGAGTCCAGGAGCTCCACAACTCTGCTTCTGCCACTGACCAGTGGAAATTGGACCAGTGATTTCACTGCTCTTGAGCTCAACTATCTGATTTATTGGGTGGGTTAGAGGCACTCCTTAGCCACTAAATTCTGAGATTACGTGGTGTCTTATGCTAGTGGGGTGTGTGTGTGTGTGTGTGTGTGTGTGAGAGAGAGAGAGAGAGAGAGAGAGAGAGAGAGAATGACCAATCACTGCGATCATCTTGGAATTGAAGGAGAATTCCCAGAATTTGGGAATTTCAGTGTAAATGCTGGGAAAACTCATGGCAAACTGGGACACACGTTGGCTATCCTAGCGGGCGGGGGGTGGGAGGATGTGTGGCTCTGAATTATAGGATATGTTATTGCTAACTCCAAAGGATACAAATGAGATTATACAGGTCAAGTACTTCCCATGCTACCTGGCACATAAGCACTAACCCCACGTTAGCTACTGTGATCACTGCTGTGTTTCTCAGGGTTTCCTCAATGTTCATCTCATATTCTCAGCAATTCTGTGTGTGGGGCTAAAGCACTTAGACTCTGAAAGGTGGCATGACTTCATCAGCGTCAGGGCTCCCAGTGGAGTCCAGAGTGGAAAACAAGCTTCCTGAATTGAAGGGCTGCAGCGAACAAACCTCGGATCTGACACTGCTACCTCAGTTTACCTCTGTGAGAAATAGGCATGGCATGAGAAAGTCTGTTTCCGAGGGTGCTATAAGGCCGATCTTAAAGGATGGCCAGGATTTAAGCAGCCCGTCTGGGGCACAGATTTCAAAGAAACTCACCATCAATAATTTATCTAAACCACGGTGCTACACACATCACCTTATTAAAGCAACAGAAGGAAACAGAAATGAGTCTCAGAGAATTCGATGTGAAGGCTCTTTTGCAGTGGCTTCTCCTGGTTACTAAACAGCAAATGATAGCTGGAGACTGTCACTGACAAGAGGGGAAATGGCTTCCTGCATGGTTATAAAGTCACCTTGAAATTGGAGAGGGAGCGGAAGCTGTCAGGGGCTGCTTAGCAGTCTAGGTGCTAGTGCATTGGACTGTTTCTCGCATGAATATCCTTATCTGTAAGGAAAGGAAAGGAGAACAGAGCCACTGTGAGAGCTGGCAGAGAAAACTGAAACAAGAGAATCAAAAACTGCCAACCAAACACAGCCGGAGCGTTCCGGAAGACTCCGCTCATGGGCTCACACATCTCTGAGCTCAGGGCTCGCATCTGTCGGCTCTGCAAAGTGCGTCGTGAATAGTCCTACACTCAATCCAGGCTATAGCTGAGACTAGTTATAGAGGCTTTTATGTATCTATTTCCACTGGACCCTACATCCCGTATGCATCCAGATGTCTGTCCGTCCGTCAGCCTATCACCCATCTATCAATCTGCCATCTGCCTCTGTCTGATGACCAATCATCTATTTATCTCTCCCCCCTCGCTGACCCCTGACAATCACCATGGTTTTTTTTTTTGTTTTGTTGTTTTGTTTTGTTTTGTTTTTGACACGCAGATTTAGATAGTGAGAGAGACAGACAGAGAGAAAGGTCTGCCTTTTTCCGTTGGTTCAACCCCAAATGACCGCTACGGCCAGGGCACTGTGGCCAGCGTGCTGTGCCGATCCGAAGCCAGGAGCCAATTGCTTCCTCCTGGTCTCCCACGCCGGTGCAGGGCCCAAACACTTGGGCCATCCTCCACTGCACTCCCAGGGCACAGCAGAGACCTGGACTGGAAGAGAAGCAACCGGGACAGAATCTGGCGCCCCGACCGGCACTAGAACCCGGTGTGCTGGCGCCACAGGCAGAGGATTAGCCTAGTGAGCTGCGGCGCCGGCCCACCATGGTTCTTAGAAGCTGCAGAAAGGAGGGAGTCTCAAGTGCATGTGGGAGTTCCCGCTACTGCTCGTCAGTATGTGCAGTGAACACTGGGCAGTGAGCAAGACCCTGTCTTGCCAGGCTCCAGGAATCCAGTGATCTCTGGGCCGTTTTTATGATATGACAGTTCAAGAACTTCCATGCAATTTCCTCCCAGCAGGGCATCCTCTTAGCTTCTCACCTTATTTTTCATGCAAACATATCTGAAGACAGTCATGATTGCCAAGACCTTTCTTGCCGGAAGTCCCGTGAGCCCTTCTCAATTGCTGTCAGGTTTTTCCTGCAAATACGATATTCCGCATTGTCCCTGCTCCCGAGGGCGGTGACAGCAGCTGCTCCTCAGACTCCAGAGGGGGCTGGGTGTGCTTCCAGTTGGACAGGACTTTCTGCTCCCAGTGCTCAAAACACGATAGGTCCAAGAACAGAGCCCAAGTCGCCATTATCATTTTGAAGATTTCCACTGTGTGGTGACTCACATGGTGGTTACTGTTAGCAAAAGCCGCCATGCCTGCTCCACACAGCTGACCGCACACCCAGGGTTGGCTATCGCCCCCTGCTCGTGCTCATTCCACTTTTCCAGCCTGTTGCAATCCTTTGAGAAGCTCATGCTGTCAGCGGCCAATTCCCCATTGCTGTCATTGTGTCATCTGTCCCACAGATTCACCCAACGGAGGAGTGAGCCTAGCAGTGAGGGAATCTCGTTGGAAGCGGCCACTGAAGCCAGAATGTCTGAAAACAAAGAATGGGGGATGGTACTCCCCCCAACATGCTGGCTAAGAGGTGGGGGAGATAACGGACATGGCCCGCACTGGGCAAAACTGGAAACACCTACTGAAAATATACTATGTGGATCATTCTAGATGGCTAGTGTGTAGGTCTCCACTCACACAATCGTCAGGCCAATGCCATGAAATGTGCATACTGCACACACTTCTAGATCCCTCCCATGCACCTTCCCACCCCACAATGCAGACTCCTGCCTCCCTGCAGCTTCCTGCCATGCGCCACAGTGATCCAGTGATTGTCAAGGGTCAGCAAGCCCATCTGTTTATGGGTTTTGCTGCTAACAGCTCCACCTGCTGCTGCCTTCCTCAGAGGATGTCAGTGGGCTTGTAGGGTTGGTTGTTTTGTTCAAAGAGAGGAAGCCAGAAGTGCAACAGAGTTTAAGTCCACCTCCCCACTCTTGCACGATTTGACTACTGAGAGCGTAGAGAGGCCAGGATCACTTTTCTGAAGAGGGAACAGACTCTGAGCCGCAGTGTACACCCCAGACCTCTCATGGCATCAGGGAGAAGCAAGAACTGGGCCTACACTCTTACCACTACTTGGCTTCTTCCCACATCAATCCTGCTTACCCTACTCCCTTATAGTTTTCCTGGAAGCAGTTTCACTTCCCCTCAAATCCTTGGTTCAGGGTCTGCTTCTGGAAGCACTAAGACACCTGGTTTCCCACACGAGGGGCAGAGGTAAGGCACTGTCCAAGGGACAGGCCCAGTGCAGGGAGGAGCAGGCCGGAAGGAGAAATGTGGCAGGTGGCTGGGCTCTTGTCACTACTGAAAGCCACTCTAATAAGGAGCCCAAGGCTGACATGCTTGGCAAGGGCAAGGGCAACGGCAAGGGCAGGGGCCAGGTTGGTCACAAGGTGTTAGGAAAAAGGGCCTGCAAGTGAGTCCTCATTGAGCGGGAAGCCAGGGGTACTGCTCGGCCAAGCTCTGGTCACCACCACCTCAAGGCCTCTTTCTTGGAATGTCCCCAGCGCTGCAAGTCCCTTTGCTTCCCCAGTGGATCCTAGCCTGTGTCTGACACCACCTACTTTCCCATCGGCTCCTGGTGCTGGCCCTCTCCCCTGGGGAGGGAAGTGTGTACAGTGGGACTGCAGTTGGCCGGCTTCCTGCCCATTATTTATTGTTTCCCCATCAGGCCCCGCCAGCCAGCCCTGCACTCAATGCAAAGTCACTTATCAGCCAGGTTCCCAGGGAGGATGGGCTGAGCCAACTCTGCACTGTCACCTGCTCCAGGAAAACAAAGCCCTCTCCCCGCCAGCCTCCACCCCTGCAGGCTGGGAACAGGGCCAGCTCTGTTCGATGTCTTCAATAAGTTTTCAAACACGCTGGTTTCGGTGGCGGCATTTGCGGTGATTATCTCATTAGGGTCCTGGCCTCGAAACACCTTATGTATTCTGGATCCAAAGAAGTTCACCGTTCCAGGCATTCAAAAAGCAAGGCTCTGGTCTGAATGGAAAATGTTCACTTGTGGGAAAATGCCTCTCTGGCCTCCTGAGAGATGCCATCAGCAACGCTGTGGATTTATGGGGTGGGACTGGCTCGGCTCCACAGAGCAGGGCTCAGAGACCAGATGTTCAGGTAGTTGCCAGACCTTGTTTTGTTTCCTCCAGCCTCCTCATAAGCCCACAGATTAATCCTCACAGGCCTACGAGTTCCTGATTGCTCAGTGTATATTGCACATATTTTTCATGAAAACCACATAAATCTCGCTCTGTCCTGGCAGAGAGGGGTGCCGTTCTCCGGGAATGGTGGAGCAGTTGCAGTGGCCCTGGAGGGGATGGCAGGGCTGTGGTGGTGCTATGTGAACAGTAGGCATGAAATACAAAAGGCTCCACCGTGGGCCAGATGGCTGCTGGGAGAATATTTATAGCAAGGTCTGGAAATAACTGCAAAGGAAAGCCCTTTGGGGGAAGAATCTTCAGGTATCGCCCAGTCTCGGGGGGATTCTTACTCCTGCCTGAGCTCCCTGAGGGTCCCTCTCCCACCACACAGGAGGGAATAGTAGGGGTACTCACAGAATGCAAAATCCTACCTCCCATAGCACTGTGCCACATACATTTGAGAGACAGGGATCAGAAATAGAAACAGAAACAGCAAGGCGAGTAGGAGTTAATTAGTGAATTTTTGAGAGATAAGGCAGGCCTTGCACACAGCACCATGGCAGAGTGAGGCCTGATTCTGCTGCCAGCCACAATGGGGCTTTGCAGGGACCCGGGCAGGAAACGTAGAACAGGGTCAAGGAGAGTGGGACTGGGGTGAGAAGCAGGGTTTATTGCCCACCCCAGCTACTCTGTGCTAAAGCCTTCCCCAATTGCCCAGTGGGTGAGGGTGCATAGCCAACACTGCAATCAGGCCTGGGTCCTACCAGTGATTTTTCATGTTTCTGTCACTTTATGAACCACTTAGATTACATACTACACAGTATGGGCCCAGTACTTTGCACTACATCTTTTCATCATCGGTGTAATCTCCTGAGCTTCAGGTTTCATGATAGACAAGAACCCAAATTAGACACCCTAACTCACACTGAAGTCACTCTCCTGGGGCTGTGACAGCTCAGACCGTCAAAATACCAAGTGACACCAAACCTGCTTCAACTGGGAGGCACGAATGGATTTTAACAAAAGACATTTAGATTCTCAAGTCTTCTTAAAAAGGATGCTCCTCCCATCTGCAGAGTTTATTTTATTTCTTGAGATGCTTTATCTTCTAAAAGTAGTAAAAAATATGGTGTGTGTGTGTGTATGTGTGTGAGAGCATGCACATGTGTATAATAGAAGTACATCCCATACAGCATTAAAAAAACTTTCCACGGGGCCAGCGCTGTGGCATAGCAGGTTAAGCCCCTGCCTGCATTGCTGGTATCTCATATCAGAGGAACTGCTCTACTTCAGATCCAGCTCCACTGCTGATGGCCTGGGAAAGCAGTGGATGATGGCCCAGGTACTTGGGCCCCTGTCACTCAAGTGGAAGACCCAGATGGAGTTCCAGGCTCCCGGCTCTGGCCTGGCGCAACCTGGCCACTGTGCCATTTGGGGAGTGAGCCAGTAGAAGGAAAAACTCTTTCTCACTGTTTTTCCCTCTCTATGCTGCTCAGCCTTTCAAATAGAAAAAAAAATCAATCTTTAAAAAAAAAAACCTCAAAATATGATCATAACAACTGCACCATGTACACTGCCATATTGTTTTCTGCGAAGTATCTCTCCTGAACTGGGTTTCCAAAAACTTAATCTTCCTTTTGGGATATTTCTCCATGCCTGCCTTCGGTGGGAAGCAAGGAGCCTGGCATTTATTTATTTGCTTTCCAGCTAATGTATCCATAAGATTTATTATGTGTATATTTAAGTTCACAATTGGAATCGTCGATGTTCCAAACAACCCATGCTGTACACTTTCCAGATAATTAACACAGTAGCCCCCACATGGTTGTCCTGGAAAATACAACTGTCCACTTCCTATAGATACTTGGCCTTGGGTTATTTTATCTTCTTTGCAAGGGAGAGATTGTGTTCTCCTCCAACTTGTCTCAAGAGCTCAAGACCTACGTCACTGAGACTAAGGCAGGGTCACCTTCTGCTTCTGACTCGTTAATAGCTGGGCAGAGCTGGAGCGTCTCACACCTCATGCCAGGCAGGGACCCCATGTCTGCCCGCACGTTGGCCCACTGCTGGGAGAGATGACCTTAGATCCTGAAGACGATGATGCAAGATCCCTTCTCCTGTTAAATAAAGGCAGCACCAACCTGCCTGGTGACAGCTATTGAGAGTCCCTGACAACTGAGCTGCACATTCTGATGTTCTCAGACACAGCCAGGCACTGCCTGGCTGGCTGCATTAGGACTGGGCTCACTGAGAGCTTCCAGCCCAGGGGAGGGGGGGATGGAACAGACTCTACTGCCGGCCTGAGGGAACCGGCCAGGGCAGAACATGGATGTGCGCGTGGGCTCTAATGTCTGACGGTGAGGACTGTGTCTCACTTCCGCTACATTTCCAGCACCCAGCTCACAGTCTAGCACACGGTATATCCTAGACGAATGTTTGTTGAGTGCACACATACGTCAAAGCTGGGGTTGTGGAATTATGAGGTGTCCAAAGAGCTGAGTGGAGGATACGAACAGGGACTAGGTGATTAGCAAGAGCCAGCCCTCCAGAAGCATGTGGTTGGCATGGGGGCAGGGAGACTGTCCCTGGAGAATGGGGTCCTGGGACCAGTCTGGCATACAAAAGTAGGACTTTGTGGGGTACATGGCAAGGCAGGCTCCACGGGTTGCCCAGATAGGACTGAGGGCTAGGAAATCGTAGAGACCTGCGCGTAAGGGAAGAGCCAGCAATGGTGAGAACTTCAGTTATGAGAACTGGAGACTAAGGCAGGTCAGGGCGGAGCCACATGATCGATGCAAGGATGGCCTGTGTGCAAGAACAGTTGGCTGGAAATAGAGCTCTGGGCAAATTTCTGGTGAGGTCTCAGGGCCAGAGGCAGCGTGGAGGGTGGGGGTGGGGGTTAAAGCTGGAGAGCAGGAGGGAAGGGAATGAAGCCCAAGGTTCCCTGTCCCGGTCAGGCCGGCCTCTGAGGCCACTGGCCAGGCTCCGGAGTTTCCGGAAACCACATTTGCAGTTGATTAACAACTGTTCTCTTCCCCTCCCAACGAAGGATGTTCAGGTTAAAAACCAGACAGCTGGGGCTGGTGCTGTGGCCTAGTGGGTAAATCTGCTGCCTGCAAGGATGGCATTCCGTAAGGATGCTGGTTCGAGACCCGGCCACTCCACTTCTGCTCCAGCTCTCAGTTATGGCCTGGGAAAGCAGTAAGAAGATGGCCAAAGTGCTTAGGCCCCTGCAACCACGTGGGAAACCTGGAGGAAGCTCCTGGCTTTGGATGGGTCCAGCTCCAGCCGTTGGGTCTGGCGAGTAAACCAGTGGATGGATGATATCTCTCTTTCTGTCTCTGCCTCTCTGTAACTCTGCCTTTCAAAAAAATAAATAAATCTTTAAAAAATAAAACAGGCAGCCTACAAATAAATTAATTGAAAGTATACATACTAAGATTTGTATGCCCTTCAGAAAGTTGGAAGTTTCCTAGTTTTCCCAAAATATAAGATTCTAGGTTTCATCTGCTGGGAAAACTTGTAACATTGAACTTCATAAGACAAAATGAAGGCCCCTCTTGGTTGAGAAAGGGAGATGATGTCTCTAAGGAGAAATTAACCAAGCAACAGTGGCCCTTAGCTCCTTGCTATAGTCATAAGGCTCCACTGCCTTTTAAAGTAAACACATGCCACTCATGCCCACTCCCCCCCATGCATACACAACACAACTGCTGGCTGCATGTATAGAACCGGCTGTTCTATACATGCAGGAAATGAGTTTATGGGCAATAAATAAATGTCTTTGATTTCAACTACACCAAGACTCCAGGCAGATCAGAAACCATCAGCAGTGCGTTAGGTGGAGATGTGATAACAAATCTTGGCATTTCATCATTTAATAAAGACTAGATGTCCCCCTTAAACCTGCAGTTTGTCTTTCATGAGCAGCGTGAGTCTAAGAACATTCCTGGAAGGCTATTTAAAATTCACGATTAGATATCTTCGAACGTGTAACTCCACTTGTCTCTGAATTTCCTTTTAAAAGCAGCCCTCTTTTCCTCACTAGTCACTGCCACCTAGTGAATTTATTTGGGAAAGAATCTACAGCGGGAAAGGAATTGCCTTTTAAAAGACAATGGCTTTAGCCAGTGACTTGCACTGTGAAATTATAATGGAGCAAGAGAGCGGAGGTTCGTATTGCAGGAGTCGTGGTGAACATAACGGAACTCAACCCAAACACGTAAAAGCCACTGTCCAGTGCGGGCTTCTGGAAGGAGCAGTTACAGGTGAGCGTTTCAGGCAACACATGGCTTCTGGTTCAGTGGAATTCAAGTCTTTTCCCTTCTGTTCCTCCTGAGCTGACTCCACACAATGTGGTGCACTGCCCAGCCCATGCAGATGTGGAGGGCTTGGTACAGAGGATGGTGTAACAAATGATGAAGCCCACGTGGAAGAAGTTCCAGTACAGCTGTGAGGCATCTAAACCATGTTAATGAGGCTCCCTGGGGAGGGAGGTCCATCCCTGCGATGCAGAAAGTGGGGGGGATTAGAATGGAAGTAAAGCTATGTGCAGCCATCTCTTCCCCAATTGTGTCTTGAGCCAGTCTGGCCTCCTTGTGAACAAAAGACTGCAATCCCCCAAATGGAGAGCAGGCCTATCTATGCTCGGGGCCACCCAGCCTGGAAGGTTGCTGTTCCTCTGTCACTCACACACACACAACTGCACAAGCTGTGGGCACGGATGCTGGCTCAGAGAGCCCTATGTGGTTCAGTCTGGCTCTACTGGAACAATCGAACCTGCTGCAGAATCCACCTTGCCTCTCCATGGGGGGTATGAAGTTTGCCAGAATGGTCATTGGTGGCTCCGTGCTGCCCGGTATCTGCGCATGTGCTAGAGAAGTGCATTGCACAGGTTGGAGGAGGAATACCTGCGTAGCCCCTGATGGGAAATACTGAAGATCATCAGGAAAGTGTGTGTGTGTGTGTGTGTGTGTGTGTGCATGCTAACATGTGTATGCATGTGTATCTGTTTGTCTATTCACAAGAATGGACATATTCCCAAGTGCACATTCATGTGTGTGTCTACATGTGTGTGAACACCAAGGGCTCATGCCACTGAGTCATTACTGAAACGTGGATTTTAATGGTTGTGATGACTAAGGGTATGGTAAGGCTATCTGCCTCCGAAACCAAGACAAGCAAAGAACACAATGACTTTAATAACTAAAGGAGACCCAAATGAAACGCCAAGGTTTATTTTTTTCACTCAGGAGACCATTACCTAATGTTTTTTTCCCCTGGAACTAGTTCTGGTTTTAAAAGATTCTGCATGGAACGGATCAAGGGCCTCCTAGTAGTCACCACCATCACACTTGGAACAGATTTGCCCCATTGCACAAAACAATGATATCATTTGGCACTTGGCCACTCACTGATTGGGGCCATTTGTATTGTAATTTACAGCTGTCAATTGCACTGGGATGCCTGAACCACCCACAGAGGCACGAGCTATCACCAGAGCAATGCACAAGAGACTAGGCACATTGTGGGGGATCACTCTTGTTGAAGCTGAATGATTTTACACTTGCACTTCTCTGTGCACTCCCAAACTTAGCACTTTGTAGCCTGTGGGGTGGTGCCACTCAAGGCTTCTAACCCTTTCATGGGATCAAATCCTTATTCAAGATGAAGCCAAGGAGCAAAGCCCACATGTGTACATTTGTGACACAGACTTCAGGAAAGCTAACATGCTTTCCAAAGTCTAACTCATGCAGAGTCTCTTTCAGACACTGGTGGTCCTATCCCAGGGAAAGCCCAAAGTACATCAAATGGGAAATGACCAGAGCGCCTGCTTGCCAGGAATCAGTGAGACAGAAAGAACAAGTAGACATAAGGGGATGCTCTGAATATGGATCACATGTATCTGATTTAAACAGGCTTTAAAAATAACCCTAGCCACCCTGTTCTTTTTAAGTTTATTTATTTACTTTTATTGATTTGAAAGAGTCAGAGAGAGGAAGAGAGAGGGAGAGACAGATTGATCTCCCATCCACTGGTTCACTCCCCAGTACACACAATAGTCAAGGCTGCGCTAGGTCAAAGCCAGGCATCAGGAACTCCATCTAGGTTTTCCACATGGGTGGCAGGGACTCAAATACTTGAGTCATCATATACTGCGTCCCAGGATGAACAATAACAAGAAGCTGGCTTGGAAGCAGAGGTGGGACTTGATATGGGATGTAGGTGTCCCAAAGTGGCAACTTTAGCTGCTGCACCATAACACCCACACCCTCACCCTTCTATTCTTGAGGGAAAAAGCAGCAAGCTTTCTGCTATGGTGTCAGTATCTGCAAAGTTCCTAGGTTGAGATCCAATCCCCCATTTATCGATATTAAGAGGTGGGGCCTGTGGGAGGTGATCAGGACCGGATTGGCCCTGCAGAATGGGATTAGCACCTTTGCCTGAGTCCTGAGGCAGCTCCTTTATCCTCCAGCACAGAGAAGATACCACTCACGGGGAATGGGCCCTCACCAGACACCGAATCTGCTGCTGGCTTCAGCTTGCACTTCCCAGCCTCCACAACTGTGAGCGATAAATTCCGTTGTTTGAAGTTACCCAGTCTAAGGTATTTTGTTATAGCAACCTGAACGGATTAATGGATTAGCTGAGTTCCTTTCCCTGGCAGCAAATGTGTACAGAGACTCTCTGATCTCCAAATTCCACTATACAGAGAGAGCGACCAGGATCTGAGTTAATTATGGTTCTCTGAAGACTTTGTCCTCCAGTTGACGAGAAGGACTAAAACAGTAGGAATATTATTAATTATGATGGAGTGAGCATTTGGTGCAGTGGTTAGGACGCTGCTTGGGACACATACATCTCTTACCAGAGCATCTGGGTTCAAGTCCTGGATGCACTTCTGATCCAGCTTCTTGCTAATGTACACCCCGGTAGACAGCAGGTGATGGCTCAAGTCCCGGGGTCCCTGCCACCCTTGTGGAAGACATGGACTGAGTTTGGGCTCCTGGCTTCAGCGCAGCTCAGCCCAAGCTATTGCAGGCATTTGTGAATCAGTGGATTCACCAAAGATCTCTCTCTCTTTTCTCCCTCTTTCTCCACTATTCAAAATAAAATAGAACAAAAATAAAATCAATTATTATGATAATAATAAAGCAGTATTTGCTAAGCACTAGCTATGTGCTAGGGAAATATCATAAACACTTTTAAGTGATTCATGTTTTTCTTTTAATTAATCAATTTGTTAGAGAGACAGTGAGCAAGGGCTCCCATTGTTGGTTCACTTCCCAGTGCCCACAACAGCTGGCCAGGGTCAGGGGAATGAAGATGGAAGCCAGGAAGTCAATAAGGGTCTCCAACATGGGCATCATGGACCCAACGACTTGAGCTGTCACCTGCTGCCTCCCAGGGTGCATGGTAGCAGGTAAACCCAAGAGCTCCAATAGGGTGTGTAGCATCTTAACCACTAGGCTAAACGCCCATCCAATGAACTATCTTTTAATTTTCACAGTACTGTTTAAGATACCATCATTATCTCTCTCTCTCTTTTTTTTTTTTTATAGGCAGAATGCACAGTGAGAGAGAGACGGAGACAGAGAGAAAGGTCTTCCTTTTCCGTTGGTTCACCCTCCAATGGCTGCCGCGGCCGGCGCACCGCACTGATCCGATGGCAGGAGCCAGGAGCCAGGTGCTTCTCCTGGTCTCCCGTGTGGGTGCAGGGCCCAAGCACTTGGGCCATCCTCCACTGCACTCCCGGGCCATAGCCGAGAGCTGGCCTGGAAGAGCGGCAACTGGGACAGAACCGGCGCCCCGACCGGGACTAGAACTCGGTGTGCCGGCGCCGCAAGGTGGAGGATTAGCCTAGTGAGCCGCGGCGCTGGACCGTTTTCTCTCTTACAAAGGAGGGAGTGGAATGTTCAAGGTCAAACTGCTAATCTATGTCGGAACTAAGATTGAAATTTCGGAATGTAGATTGAGTGTTTTTGGTTATCGTTATGGGTGTATTACCATCTTAGGGGGTTTGTTGTGTATATAATTTCCTTTCTATTCCCATTTTCTCTCATTAGATTGCTGCGATAGCCTTCAAAAGGTGACCCTGACACCTTCGTGTTCCAACAAATCCATCCCCGTAAATTGCCACTACAGAATTAGACTTAAAACCCAACTCTGCTCTCTCAAATATCTCCAAATTCTCAATGGCTCCTTCCACTCGACTGCTAACATAAACATTTCTGAACAGGATGAGGCTCCAGGAACCTGGTATCCTGTTGCCCTCCTAGCACCCATTTGGACATCTCTGACTAGGATTCTGTCGCTCCCCCTCTTCGTGGAGGAGCAACACTAAGCCCTGCCTAGGCTTCATATCCGAGTCACGGCACCATTATGTCGCTCCCCCTCTTCATGGAGGAACGACACAGGACCCTGCGCTGTTCTTTCGTCTGCTCGGCCCTCCCCGGGTTTGCTGCTGGTTCTTCCCGGGTTGGCTACTATCCCTTCCACCTCCGTGGAAGGGCAGTTCCCCCTGGCCACATTCCCCACTTCCGCAGGGGAGCGGCACACCGCCGGCCGGCCGGCTCTCTCAGGGGCTGCACAGGTGTTCCTCCAGCTAGATGTTCCCCTTAGATGTTCCTCATAGATGTTCCTCGTAGATGTTCCTGGTGCATGTCGTCTCTCTCCTCCTTTATAGTCCTCCTCCGCCAATCCTAACTCGGCTGCCCACACGCCGAGTACGCTGCTCTCCAATCAGGAGCAAGTCCTACAGTTTATTGGTTGAACTGGAGGCAGCTGGGTAGAAGCTGTTTTCTCCTCTCCCAGCGCCATATTGTAGGAGAGCAGATGCATAGAATAAGTCTTAATTCCAGTAACAGTCTAGTCCGAGCTGCTCCCCACAGAGGAGAGCAGATGCATAGAATAAGTCTTAATTCCAGTAACTCAGTCCAGTCCAGGTTGCTCCCCACAGATCCCCCTTTCTTTTTATTTTTGGCGTTGATACGCGCCTGTCTTCGGTGCCCCGTGGCACACACTCTGCTTTACTTGCTAGAGTTGCCACAGGCTCTTACAAGTCCTATCAGGCAAACCGAATCCGGGTCCTCTCTTCGCCATGTTGTGAGGAGGTTTTTAGGCGCTGATGCGTGCCTGTGTTCGGTGCCCTGCAGCGCATGCTCTGCTCTGCTAGAACTGCCTGCAGGTGCTTACAAAACCTATCAGGCAAACCGAATCCAAGCCTTCTCATTGCCGTATTGTGGGGGAGACTTATTAGTGTTGGTTTGTGCCTATCTTCGGTGACCTGCAGCTCATGCTTTGGTCGAGCTGCTTGCTGGTGCTTACCACCTTAAATCAGGCAGACCGAATCCAAGCTCTCTCATTGCCATGCTGTGGGGAGGCCTTACTTCTCTATTTCTCTATCTCCGGGCATTCCTATTTCTCCCATTCCACTTCTATCTTCCAGCATTCCTATTTCTCTCACTTTACTTCTAAACTTCTGTTTCTCTTATCCCCGCGGCTTCCCGGCGCCTCGCCCCGCCGGCGGGTTCCCGGCTCTGCGCGCACGCTCCGCGGTCTCCACGCACTTCGCGCCCGCACCACGGCCTCGCGCGCCAGCCCCGTGTTCCCTATCTATTCACGCCCCGTGCTCTCTCTGCACGCGGCGGCTTCCGCGAATGTTTCTGCCACCACCGGCATTCAGTCCAAGTTCCCCGGACTAACCTGGCGAATCCTGGTGGCCCACGTCTCTGCCTCTGGTTCCAGATCTTCGCCTCTTGCTCCCCGGGGTGACTTGAAGAATTCCAAGGTGGCTTATGTCTCCACCTCGGCCTGCACTCGCGGCTTCATCCTCCCTAACATTTTTCTCTACAAGGTATGTTTCCTTAAGTTTTCTTCCAACAATATTCCTCTCATTTCTCCTGGCTACTCCCCACAGTCCGTATCCGAGTCCAAGCCTCCTCCAGGTTTCACTTTCGCTTTCAATCTCCTAGCTTCCCCGCCATAGTCCGCATCCGAGTCTATGAAAGCTTTCACTTTCGCTTTCAATCCTAACTTCTTTCCCACAGTCCATATCCGAGTCTCTGCCTAGGCTTTCAATAGCTTCTTCCGGCACCTAGGCTCTTTGCTAGTCTCTCTCTCCGGTATTTTCCTGCTTCTTCCCTCCTAGGTTTCCTATCCGTCCTAGGTTTCCTATCCGAGCTAGGTTTCCTAATCCGAGTCACGGCACCATTATGTCGCTCCCCCTCTTCGTGGAGGAGCAACACTAAGCCCTGCCTAGGCTTCATATCCGAGTCACGGCACCATTATGTCGCTCCCCCTCTTCATGGAGGAACGACACAGGACCCTGCGCTGTTCTTTCGTCTGCTCGGCCCTCCCCGGGTTTGCTGCTGGTTCTTCCCGGGTTGGCTACTATCCCTTCCACCTCCGTGGAAGGGCAGTTCCCCCTGGCCACATTCCCCACTTCCGCAGGGGAGCGGCACACCGCCGGCCGGCCGGCTCTCTCGGGGGCTGCACAGGTGTTCCTCCAGCTAGATGTTCCCCTTAGATGTTCCTCATAGATGTTCCTCGTAGATGTTCCTGGTGCATGTCGTCTCTCTCCTCCTTTATAGTCCTCCTCCGCCAATCCTAACTCGGCTGCCCACACGCCGAGTACGCTGCTCTCCAATCAGGAGCAAGTCCTACAGTTTATTGGTTGAACTGGAGGCAGCTGGGTAGAAGCTGTTTTCTCCTCTCCCAGCGCCATATTGTAGGAGAGCAGATGCATAGAATAAGTCTTAATTCCAGTAACAGTCTAGTCCGAGCTGCTCCCCACAGAGGAGAGCAGATGCATAGAATAAGTCTTAATTCCAGTAACTCAGTCCAGTCCAGGTTGCTCCCCACAGATTCAAAAGGTCCGAGACCCCAGTTCACACCGCAGCCCTCCCTTGTTTTGCCTTGCTCAGGCCACATTGTGCAGTGGGTGCAAACATGAGCTTTGCTGTCAAGTAGGCCTGGACTAGGGGAACCTTGGACTAGTTATGCAACTAGTTTTGTTCATCTGACTACATGCACTGTTGAGAGCATCCACAGAAACCCCAGATGCATTCACTTAGCATAGCTCCGGGCACATGGTATTTAGGAAAGAGAAACTTTTTATTCACCTTAAGGAATTCTGCCCTTTTCTTAGATCTGTGTTTCAGCCACACTCAGGCATGGAGACTTGGATATATCTCAGCTGAGCCTCAGATTCCCCTAATGTAAAGTTCTTGCCTGATTTTGGGCTTAATCTCCAAACCCATACTTATGGTTCAACTTTCCTCTTAGTCCTAGTGCTTATGTAACCTAATTGCCTCTTTCAGATGTATCCACTAAAGCAGTTATTATGGTCTAAATATACAGGGCACAGCCAGGAAAAAAGATGAAAGGTAGAAGAAGGAAAAATTAGAAAGCACAAAGAATGTAATTATGATCAAAATACTACTCATCAAACACTATGTGTTAAATCCAGCTTTACATGATTTATGTGTATTTACTTATTAAATCCTAAAACGGTGCTATGATTTCTACTGTCCCCCCTTTTACAGGTGGAGATGTTAATGCTTAGTATTTATAATTTCTTTTTTAAACAAATATTTATTTATTTGTTTGAAAGATAGAGTTACAGAGAGGCAGAGAGAGAGAGGGAGATACAGAGAGAGAGAGGTCTTCCATCCGTTGATTCCCCAGATGGCTGGAGCTATGCCAATCTGAAGCCAAAAGCCCAAAGCATCTTCCAGGTCTCCCACATGGGTGCAGGGGCCCAAGGACTTGGGCCATCTTCCACTGCCTTCCCAGGCCATAGCAGAGAGCTGGATGGGAAGAGGAGCAACCAGGACTAGAACCAGCGCCCAAATGGGATGCCGGCGACACAGACTGGGACTTTAACCTGCTGTGCCATAGCGCTGATCCAAGAATGAGTAATTTCTAAGTGTGGCAAGCGTCCGGCCTAGGAGATGCTGCTTGGAATGCTCCCATCCCATATCGAGTGTGTGGGGGTATCAGTCCTGGCTCAGCTACTGATTCTGACTTCCTGCTAATGTACTACCTGGGAGGCAGCAGGTGATGGCTCTAGTCATTTGCACCTCAGTCACCTATGTATTTATGTGGGAGACACAGATTGAGTTCCTAGCTGCTGGCTCCAGCCTGGGCCACTCCTGGCTGTTCTGGACAAAGATATTCATTCTCTCTATCTCTCTCTCTCTCTCTCTCTGCTGTCTCTCTGTCTTTCTAATTAAATAAATATTAACTTCGAAGTAACAGAGCTTGATTAGGACCATGGTCTAAATTTAGCTTTAGGGCCTGGGTTCTAAGTACGCGCCTTTTCCTTCCACTTCAATCTTTTGACCTCCCCCTGAATTCCCTGTCCCTGTCATCTGTGCAAACTCTTGAATAGATCACAGATCTCTGGTTATCATTCCCAGGGTGCCTGACTTTGGGGGTTCACATACTTCTTGTTTTACAGTCAGCTCAGCAGAGCCAGCCACTGTGCCAGTCTCCCTAGCATTTAAGTTAGCTGCATTTCTGCCCTTCTTTGACTCAGCTGAACGTATGAATTTGGAATCAGGTAAAACATGTGGTGAAAGAAATGTTTTTCATTTTCTGTTGCCATTTTATATGAAGAAACATCGAGGCTGGAACTTAAAAAAAATTCATTAGAAACATTTGGCTATAGGGGAGAGTGCAGATAGACTCCCTGTCATGAATATTTTCAAATTATTCTCTTCCTGTCTGCAAGGGTGGGGGTGGGGTGGGAGTGGGGTGGGTTCTTGGAAATGCTATTTCCAAGAGACTTTAGCTCTCTGCATTTCCTCCTCCTAAAATCATGACTAAATGACAGAGAGCAGCCTTTCTATGTGCAATCTAGACTCCAGGATGTGTGATTTTAAATACCCCCTGAGTCTCAGGGAGCAACCACACAATCAAGGCAGTCTGAGAAAAATCAAGTCTGTTCAAGATTATTTCATGCTAGAAACGAAGCATGTGATTTTTTTCCTACTTGATGGGATTTTCGGGAGATTTCAGTACCAACCCACCCATGCCACACTTCCTCACATTTCCTAGGTTTTCCAATGATCAGAGAAAATAAACGTTTAAGGAAAAATGGATCATTTGTTCGCTTAAGTGGGAAAACTCTGAACAAGAAGTTTGAAGTGTTAGATCCAATTTTCCCTCCGTCCTTCCTGGCTGTGTCACTTTGGGCAAGTCTGGCACCCTCACATGGCCCAGGTTTATGGGCGGGATGGAGATGTGTATTTAGATTCTAGCCTCCCAATTTCAGGCATTCCCACAAGAACTTCTGACATTCCAAGGTCCTCCACACCACCTGCCCACCCTGCCTTTCTATTCACACAGTCTGCTTTATCTGTTATGTATTGTACATTTTAAGAATCCCCCACATAGGGGCTGGCATCATAGCACAATAGGTTAAGCCACTACTTCCAATGCCAGCTCCCACACTAGAGGGCTGGATTGAGTCCTGGCTGGTCCGCTTCCCATCCAGTTCCCTGCTCATGTGCCTGGAAAAGCAGAAGAGGTGGTCCAAGTGCTTAGGCTCCTGCCACTCACATGGGAAACCTAGATGGTGTTCCTGGCTCCTGGCTTTGACCTGGCCCAGTCATGGCCGTTGTGATCATTTGGGGAACAAAGCAGTGGATGGAAGATCTGTCTCTCCCTCTCTCTGTAACTCTGCTTTCAAATAAATAATCTCTTCAAAAAAAATCTCCCAGTTATTTATATTTTAAAATATTTCATTTATAACAACAAAAAAAAGTCTGAAAACCTCTGGGCGAGGTACTAGCTAGCTCCCTTCTCACCAGTGATTTCCTAATGCTTTGGTCCAAAGAGTCACGCACCTCATTAGGAATTTCTGGTCAACAATGGTAATGGACTGTGATTCCATAAAATTGTAATCAAGCTGAAACATTCCTATTGCCTAGAGACACGGTCGGCATTGCATGGTGCAATGCATTCCGCACGTGTTTGTGGTGATGCTGGTGTACACAAACCTACTGTGCTGCCAGCTGTAGGAAAGTGTGGCACATACAATTACGTGCAAGACGTACAATTATGTACAATACTCGATAATGGTAGCGGACAATTACGCCATGGTTTACGTAGTTACAATGCTAAAGCTTTAATTGTTATTTTAAAATGCAGTCCTACTTACAAAAACAGAGGGTGACTGTAAGACACTCAGCAGCCACAGAGCTCTCATGTTTACCTTGTCTCTCGATGTCATTCAGAAGCCACGTGGAGTGACTGAGCCACATCGCCTAGGTTCGGGTAAGTGCTAACTGTGCATTTCTCAGGACACATCGCCACTGTTATGAGACGCACGAGTGCACCATGTCTCAAGAAGACTGTAGGATCTTCTAGAACATCTTATAGCCATCTTTCTTGGGACAAGGAAACCAGGCAAACTAATCTGCAGGAGTTAACTATGCTTTCCAGACTTTTTCTAAAGAGTTTCTTGCTGCAGGATTTGTTATATGAGCGGGTACATCAGGTCTATGTGGCCTGCTCCTCCAAAGATCCTTCCGCAGATGCTCACCAGTGACTGAAATTCCACTCGCACCCATTTATTACAGCGTAGGTAGGAATCAGTTTTCACAGAACTTCTGAGATAGGTGGAGAGAAGCGGGGGAGATGGCACTGGGAACCAAGGGAGAAAAGGTATCAGCTAAAAGACAAAAAAATGGTACAGAAAGGAGATGAAGAGGAAACCCATGAGCATTATACTCCTATGTGGTGCCGTGTGAATGGTCACCACCCCTAAACTTGTGAACTTCTGCCTTCAAGGACCACTGCCCTCTAACACAACACAGCCCAAGACAACACAGTACAGCACTCCCTCCTGAGGAACAAAGCCTACAAACTCTTCACAGAACAAATCACAGAGGTACAGCCTCTTCCTCCTCCCTTCCGCTTCCTTCTGGTACTTTCTGTCAAGGTCATCTCACCTGATGTCAAGCAATGTTCCTTCATATGTTGATGACCATCAAGCTGAGCTCTCCCTAGAACCTAAGTGAGAGCATCTAGCTGCTTTTATCGGATTTAAGTCAAACTCACAGGCCGACATGCTTTGAGAGAATAGAAGAGGCAAATTCCTTCCGAGTTAAGCGCCTTTAGAGCAAACAGGAGCTGCAAAGGAGCTCTGACAAAGCCATGGGAAAAGAACACCATTGGAGTCGTTCACAGATTGCAAGGTGCTTTCTTAAGTGACAGGCCCTCGCGTTCCCACACCGGCAGTAACTGTCCCGGAATATGCATTCATAGCATGTAGCTTAATCTCTCTCCAGAGACAGACTGAATAATGCCCTGCTCATTTCTTATTAACCAAGCTTTTGATTACACAGGTATGTCGGGGCACCCTGACCACGGACGATCAAGACCCAATTGACACTCCCCTAATGCAGGAGACATTGGCCTCTATTACAATTCACAGTGTAAAAGCTTTGGGTAGTCAGCCAATTTTTACATGAAAGAATACCTCTGAGAAGCCTTCCCTCAGCGTGATTGTTCCCTGTAAATTCCTAAATTTCATACACAGAAAATATCTGAACTTCCACAGCTTGCTCAATTCGAGGTATTTGGCTTCTGCTATAGCATTATGGAGGCTTGGAGCTAGGGAGAAGAAAGGAAATCCTGAAACGTATTGAAAAGAGCAGGGCTTGGGTGTCTCCTATTGGCATGTAGCCCTTAAATAAATCTGACAGCTCAATTTTCCAATATGATACGCAGGAAATATGAAATTAGCTCCCAATTACATCCAGTATGGTGATTATGTGCGCAGGAGGCCTCATGCAGGACAACTTGTCACAGCCACTTCCCGAAGCTTTCTTTTCGGGAATTCAAAACCCAGCCTAGGAAAGATCGGAAGCATCTAAAAAAAAAAGTCAAAGACAACGAAAAGATTTACTTGTTATTCGGTTGGGCGTCACTCATGCCTGCTTTCACCTTTATACAAGGGTCTCCGCCACAGCAGGTACCACTGCGGAAGTGACACGGAACGACAGTGTCAGCCCCCATACTCTTCATCCTCTTCTGCATGTATAGGAATCAGATCCACAGCGTGCCGTTCTCGAAAACACAGTGCAAATGCACCTCACACACACGGGGGATGTTAACTGAAAGGCCCCGGAAACAGGAGGGGTGCAGCGCTCTCTCCCCTACTCTTCACTGCAGCCTGGAACACGGATGTGATACCGGGGACTCCAGTAGCTACTTGGGGCCAGGAGGAGATACACGGAGGATGGCAGAGAAGTCAAACACCAGAGGCTGTGGTGACAAAAGAGCCTCCATGACAGCCCTAAATTGTCCGTCCCAGGACTGCTTTTTCACAGAAGACAAATGTCTATCTTGTTTAGGCCACAATTAGTAACTCCAATAAACCTTAGTTTTTCTATTATGTGCAGCCGAATGTAAGCCTCATAGTCAAAAGGGCTGTCTTTCAAAAGACACCCTAACGAGCACCAGAGAGGAAACCTGTTGAAGTGAAATGGACACTATGAGAAATACTGACTTGATCAGCCCTTGTCCTGACTGTTGATGAGCAACTTAATACTTTATCCCTTTTAGTATTTTTTTGTTCTACTTAATACTGTTGGTTGAACTCTGTGATTAACACACAATTATTCTTAGGTGTTTAAATTTAACTGAAAAGTGATCCCTGTTAAATATAAGAGTGGGAATGAGAGGGAGGAGAGGTACAATTTGGGACATGCTCAAGCTGACTTGCCCCAAATGGTAGAGTTAGAATCGTGCCAGGGGATTCCAATTCAATCCCATCAAGGTGGCATGTACCAATGCCATCTCACTAGTCCAAGTGATCGATTTCTGTTCACAATTGACCACACTGATAGGTCTAAGAGTCAAAGGGACCTAAATGAAAGATCTCTGTGAGTGAGATCCCAGTAGAAAGAACGGGCCATCAAAGAAGGAGGTACCTTTCTCTGAAGGGAGGAGAGAACTTCCACTTTGACTATGACCTTGTCTAAAGAAGATCGGAGTTGGTGAACTCACAAGGCTTCCATAGCCTTGGCAACTCATGACTAGAGCCTAGGGAGATTACTGACGCCATAAACAAGAGTGTCAAATTGTTAAGTCAACAACAGGAGTCACTGTGCACTTACTCCTCATGTAGGATTTCTGTCCTTAATGTGTTTTTCAATGTGAATTAATGCTATAACTAGTACTGAAACAGTATTTTACACTTTGTGTTTTTGTGTGGGTGCAAACTGATGAAATCTTTACTTAATATATACTAAACTTATCTTCTGTATATAAAGATAATTGAAAATGAATCTTGATGTGAATGGAATGGGAGAGGGAGAGGGAGTGGGAGATGGGAGGGTTGCAGGTGGGAGGGAGGTTATGGGGGAAAAAGCCATTGTAATCCATAAACTATACTTTGAAAATTTATATTTACCAAATAAAAGTTTAAAAAAAGGATTTATTTATTTGTTTGAAAGAGTTACACAGAGAGAGAAGGAGAAGCAGAGAGAGAGAGAGAGAGAGGTCTTCCATCCACTGGTTCACTCCCCAACTGGCCACAATGACCAGAGCTGCACTGAATCTGAAGCCAGGAGCCAGGAGCTTCCTCTGGGCCTCCCACACGGGTGCAGGTGCTCATGCACTTGGGTCATCTTCTACTGCTTTGCAGAGAGCTGGATTGGAAGTGGAGCAGCTGGGTCACGAATTGTCACCCACATGCGATGCCAGCACTGCAGGAGACAGCTTTACCCGCTACGCCACAGCGCCAGCCCCTATACCGGCAGTCTTTAAAGCGTTCTAAGTTGAGCATGCGTCGGAGCAGAGCTGAGATCTGTGTGCCAAGACAGCTTCAAAGGCTCTGGGCAGTATTTAAGGGATCTGTAGTTTCTGTTACACCAAACTCTTTCCCACTCAAGCAGGACTTCTGAGAACGGGTCCCTCTCCCACCATTCCAGAACTTCACACGATGGATATCCTCACAACCCCAGCTCCAGTCTCCATGTAACCACGCTGCGCTCTGCTACTGCCCCTGGCCCATAAGGAATGGATCATACAAAGCGATAAACGCGTTTTCACGGTCACTTGTCTTTGGGCCTCCTGACACTCAAGAAATTTATTGTTGTTCAGAAGCTTGAACACAGTAAGTTTAAGCAACAAAATAAAGTTTGTTGGTTAAGCATTTCCATACTGTCTCTATATAAAATTATTGTAACAGAACTGCTCTAAATACTTTTGGTGGAATATTATATAAATTAATAGATTATCAAGTGTAACATTATGGCTTGTACCTGTGAAAGATACAGATTTAAAGAAAACCATAATGGCATTCTGGCATTAAATAATAATGTCTCAGTTCTTATCAAGTAGTACTTACACTTTTTCAACTATGTATATATGGGGGGTTTTTTTTGTTTTTGTTTTTGTTTTGACAGGCAGAGTGGACAGCGAGAGAGAGAGACAGAGAGGAAGGTCTTCCTTTGCTGTTGGTTCACCCTCCAATGGCTGCTGCGGCCGGCGCACCGCGCTGATCCGATGGCAGGAGCCAGGTGCTTCTCCTGGTCTCCCATGCGAGTACAGGGCCCAAGGACCTGGGCCATCCTCCACTGCACTCCCTGGCCACAGCAGAGAGCTGGCCTGGAAGAGGAGCAGCCGGGACAGAATCCGGCGCCCTGAGCGTGACTAGAACCCAGTGTGCCAGCGCCGCAGGCGGAGGATTATGCTAGTGAGCCACAGCGCGGCCGGCCGTATATGTGTTTTAAAGTATGTTTGCGGAAAGCAGAATTTGAATAAGGTCCATAAACGGCCATTGGCTTTTGTGTCTCTTTTTCAGTCTAGAGAGTCCCCCAGCTCCCTTTCTTTTCCTTGCAAATGCCAAATCTTATTGAACACCCTGGATCATCTGCCTTCACAGTTTCCTGCAGCTTGGATTTAATGAATGGCTCCCTGTGGCGCTACTTAACAAGGTCCTCGGTGCCCCAAGTTTCCTGTATATTTGACAAGTCTACTTCATCAGTAGTGATGTCTGCTTCCACCCAGAGTTATGTCTGGTTTCTTATCTTCTTGTGGTTTATAAAGAATAATAATAAGGATGGTAATGATAATTAAGATCACCTATTGATGATCTTTGCCTGTTAATTCTTTAGGGGTTGTAAATGTTGTCATTCCTCTTGTATCATTCCTTCATCGCTTATTAGTTGGAATGCATCTATAATGGGAAATCCCCCCTTGATTCACTCACTTCTGAAATTGTTCTGCAGTACCCTCCAAAGGAAACCAATGAGTTTACCTAAAGTATCATTATTAATTCACAGATCTGAATGGATCTGACGTGTTTCAATCCATCCATTATAGTTATGATCCTAATTGGTTATCTAATTGTCTGGCAATGGAAGCAAAACATGTACTGGGCTCCTAAACCTGCCTGACACCTTCAGTCCTCGTAGCTTCCTCGCTTCCTGGAGTGACCATCATTAATGAGTTGGCTTCCTTTTAGTGGGATGTGGTATTTAGATACTGCAAAGTGGGAAGGAGAAACACTGATTACTGCAGGAGTACATGTTTCTAAAATTTTGCAAGGGGCATAACTGGGATATTTTTATTTTCATTTAAGTTCAAAATAAGTCATAAATTTTTTTTAACTTTTATTTAATAAATTTAAATTTCCGAAGTACAACTTTTGGATTATAGCGGCTTTTCCCCTCATAACCTCCCTCCCACCCGCAACCATGCCATCTCCCACTACCTCTCCCAACCCATTCGTCATCAAGATTCATTTTCAATTATCTTTATACACAGAAGATCAACTTAGTATATACTAAGAAAAGATTTCAACAGTTTGCACCCACACAGAAACACAAAGTGTAAAGTACTGTTTGAGTACTAGTTATAGCATTAATTCACATAGCACAACACATAAAGCATAGAGAACCTACTTGGGGAGTAAATGCACAGTGACTCCTGTTGTTGATTAACAATTGATATGTCATAAATTTGAATTTCAAATTCACTGTGAAAACTAGATAGCTTCACTTAATCTCATCAACATTTGCATTGCCAAAAACCTGAACCAACACCATTACTCATTTGGTATAACCACACAATTCACACAATAGCTTCGGAATAATAAAATCACCACTGTCAACACCAGTGACTGATAATAACATTAGACCTTTTTTTTTTTTAAAGTAACTTTGTACTTAGGGTTGTATAATGAGGCTACTGTGAATTAAAAGATGCCTTCGGGGCCAGTGCTGTGGAGTAGCGGGTAAAGCCAGCATCCCATATGGGTGCCGGTTCGAATCTCGGCTGCTCCACTTCCGGTCCCACTCTCTGCTGTGGCTTGGGAAAGCAGTGGGAGATGGCCCAAGTCCTTAGGCCCCTGCACCCATGTAGGAGACCCAGAAGAGTCTCCTGGCTCCTGGCTTCAGATCGGCCCAGCTCTGGCTGCATGGCCATTAGCGGAGTGAACCAGCAGATAGAAGGCCCCACTCTCTCTCTGCCTCTGCCTCTCTATAACTTTGCCTTTCAAATAAGTAAATAAATAAATCGTTAAAAATAAAACATACCTTAAATATTTCCTCTGTCTAGGCAATCAATTACATACACATTGAGGTTGATTTTATTTTATTTTTGAGTATTTAGGGGTTGATTATTTAAAATTCATTTTTAATAATTAGGTATTGTATGTATAAGTCTAAATTTATAGAACAAGGTATAGTTAAGAGCCATAGATTCTATCACTGTCTCAATTATCTTATTCCAATTTTTCCTATAAGTTTCCATTCTGTGTGTAATTGGTGAATAAATTAAATTGCTTAATTTTTAAAATATAAAAACACATGTGTATATACGCAATCTTTCTTTCCCTGGAAAATAGTACACACTCTCATTTCACTTTTTCATATTTCAACATATACTGGAAATCACTCTGTAATCACTTAAAAGGAAGTTATCCATTGCTTAACAGAGCTACAAAACCTTCCTTCATGTGGTTAGATCACAGTTTATTTACACAGACATGTATCAATAAACATTTGGGTTAGTTCAAGTTGATTTTTCTTTCTTTCTATTATAAATAATGCTGCAATGAGTAGCCTTAGAGATATGTGTTTTTGTATTTTTGCCCAACTATGTTAGGGACAGATCTCTAGAGGTGGGCCAGAGAATAAATGCGTATGTTATTTTGCTATGAATGTTGTCAAATCTCTCTCCAATGGGGCCGTACCCTTCTGCATTCCCATCAGCAATATTTGGAAGTGCCTGATTCTTCACAGTCTCACCCATAGGGTTCATTGCCAAACTTTTGGATTTTTGTCCCTCTGCTAGTTAAAACATGGTATTTCAGTGCAGCTTTCCTTATCATCTCGCTTATTATGAGTGAGGCTGACATCTCTCCTAGCTTTCAGGTAAGAGTGCTTTCAAACACATCTGCAGTGCTGTATTATTATCTAGCTCTCATTGGTGGGTTGTAGTTTGCGGTATGGAAGTGCGTCCCGGCTGGCTACTCAATTCTTGGCTTACTCTGAATACAGATGGCATCTGAGGGCTCGGGAAGTCCCTTCTTTTTGGGAATTGTACACTCAAAGGGAGCTGCGCTCTCTGAAGCTCAAACCCTTTGGCATATCTGGGTCAAACGATGGAAAACATGTCTAAGCCGGAATGTCGCCTT
Organism: Oryctolagus cuniculus; assembly: GCF_051225735.1. Taxonomy (NCBI): domain Eukaryota; kingdom Metazoa; phylum Chordata; class Mammalia; order Lagomorpha; family Leporidae; genus Oryctolagus; species Oryctolagus cuniculus. The sequence continues at coordinate 68,737,071 of NC_142879.1, read as the reverse complement.
TGTGAACACCCATGTAGAGCTTCGCTATTTATTCTCATGAGAATCTGTCGCAACAGACACTATACTTGTCTTCATCAAGAACGTAACCAAATGAGACAGTCCTGCTTAGCAAAAAGGAGGATTGGAGAGATGCTTGTGTGACAGGGCTTAGAGAAGGAACAGACTCACAAGTGGGTCTCCACAGATAACTGACGAGCTGGGGAACTGAAGAATTCTAAGTATGCCCCCTCAAATTTGCTGAAGAAATTAAATAGAATGCTACGTGAAGAACAGGGACAAATTGAAAAACAACTGACAGAAGAAAACTGCTCTATAGAAACCAAGTCCACTGAGCAAGCCGGAAGAGGCAGGAGCAAAATTTCTACACACTCCTGCAGTCCCAAAGTCCCAAGCTGCAACCATGCCTCCGATCTTTGCAACCCACGTAATTTTTCACATCTTTCAGATTTTTTGATACGGTTTGCTATTTGGGCACTTTCATGATTATATCCAATTTAGCACCTTACTGCTCATCTTGTCATGTATCGCTCTTTATTTGGATTCCTGTAGGAGTTTGCTGCCTCCATTGTAGCTAGAAGGCTCTGCAAGGTTTGAATACGCTGAGAAATTTCAAGTCCCTCAGCTTCCAGAACAGCAGCATTCACACACACTTGCTGGATTCAGCAACAAATATGGACTAAGGAGGTGTGAACGGAACGAAAACATCTTAGCACAAACCCCAGACCCACGTCTCTGGCAAAGCCATGGGTGAGAAGCTGTGGCGTGCAGAGGCTGAGAAGGCATCATTCACTAATTCCCCACCGTCCGCTCCCCAGTAGAGCTAAGGTCTGGGCTGATTCTCTGTGATGAGTGTTACTATTATCATTTTTTTTTTTGTTTTGTTTTTTGACAGGCAGAGTGGACAGTGAGAGAGAGAGAGACAGAGAGAAAGGTCTTCCTTTGCCATTGGTTCACCCTCCAACGGCCGCAGTGGCCGGCTTGCTGCGTCTGGCGCACCACGCTAATCCAAAGGCAGGAGCCAGGTGCTTATGTGATGAGTGTTACAAAGAAAGTGAAAGTTCTTCAAGGAACCAGAAGAAACAGCAGCAGGGTGGAAAGCTGGTGCTGAAAGGCGAGGTGAACAGAGAAGGTACGCTTATTCTTCTAAAGGAGGTAAAAGTAGAGGGTTTCCTAATTACAGTCTTCATGTAATTTGAAAGTATTGCTGGGAAGCAAAACATACAATCTAAGGTGTTTACATTTGGTTCTAAGATGCCAGAAAAGTTAGAGCAAAAGTCATTAACAATGGCCGGAGCAGTGGCCCACTAGGCTAATTCTCCACCTGTGGCGCTGGTACCCCAGGTTCTAGTCCCGGTTGGGGTGCCAGGTACTTGTCCCGGTTGCTCCTCTTCCAGTCCAGCTCTCTGCTGTGGCCCAGGAAGGCAGTGGAGGATGGCCCAGGTGCTTTGGCCCTGCACCCCATGGGAGACCAGGAAAAGCACCTGGCTCCTGGCTTCAGATCAGCGCGGTGCGCCGGTGCGCTGGCCACTGGGGTAGTGAACCAACAGAGGGAAGACTTTTCTCTCTGTCTCTCTCTCACTGTCTACAATTCTCTCTCTGTCTCTCTCTATCACTGTCTAACTCTGTCAAAAAAAAAAAAAAAGTCATCAACAACTGGTGTAAAGTATGAGAACTGCCTGAAAATTTTCACTATTTTCACTTCTTATAATTGGTCTCTCCTCTATTCGTAAGTGTTTTATTCCTGAGTCACTGAAAATATTGAAAATAATTGTAGTAAAACAGAAAAAAAAATTACACACACGTAAACACTGCTTTCAATCATGTAAGAAAGTGTTTATGAAAAGGCCACCAGGAACTTGTGCTTAGGTTAGAAAATCAATTAGAGAAAAACCAGTTCATAAAAATAATGGGAAAAAAATCACTTGAAAGAAAAATGTCTTTCTTGTCTATGATCAAACATGGGAATGGACTCTGAGGACATTTTTGTCTTTGAAAACAGCAAACATGAGGGATTTTATGTAGTGTAACGTTGACTCAAGATGTCAACGCAGAAATAAACATTCTGGACAACTGAGTGGATGTGGAAAAAGGGAAAGATTGAAGACGATCCCACAGAAGGATCATCTAGCAGCCTGAACTGTATGCGAGTGAACATCTCACTTATTTTTAAACATATGTGAGTCCCTGTGCTATAGTAAAAATCACAGCATAAGCAGTTATTTTTTGCCATTATTGAATTCATTTTAATTGTCAAACATACTTCTCAGAATATGGTCATAATTTTTCTTTGAAAATTGTTTTAAATATAAAAAGACTGGGGTAAAATACATAGAGCATGACTTTTCCCAATCTTCACTATTTTTAAGTGTTCAGTTTGGTCACACTAAGTACATCCATGTTGCTGTACAACTAGTTTCGAGAACTTTTCCATGTGGCAAAGCTGAAATTCTATAACTGTTAAATAACTCCCCGTCCTCCTTTCTTCGGCCCCTGGCAACAGCCATCTCTATTTGACTATTGAAGGAAACTCAGAGGAGGGGAATCATATGGTATTTGTCTTTTTGTGACTGGCTCCTTTTACTTAGCACAATGTCCTCTGGTGCACAGGCAATATTTTAACTCTTATTTATTCAGCCTCATGTCATGGATTTTCTGAGAAAGATGAGATCACATTCCAAGCCCTTGGGTTCAGTCTTCTTCTGTTGCCATTGGATAGTTCTACAATGCCCAGCTGTCTAAGCTCAGGGACTACTCTCTCTACCTCACACAGCCCTGTTCTCCGCAGAGGGAAAGCTAGGCTTGAAATAGCACGGTTGCAGGGAGAGGTCAGAGTGTACCATCGCTAAAATTTAATAAATTTAATAAAACAGTCCATTCGTTAATTATCCAAACAAGAAATGTTCTTCCATACAGGAAATGCTTTTCTGCGGGCAAGCTTATCACAGGCAAAGCACTCTCTTGTGTACCAGGAATGTATTAAAAAAAATTAAAAAAAAAAAAAAAGGCCCTGAGAAACCTGAAATCCTACTAAGAAGTAAATATGGTTTTGACAAAAATGAATAGCATGAGAGGTTGTTGCAGGATTCTGTAACTGAGAAGCTGATGACAAAACATTAAGTGGTGTGTGCTCTGGAGAGGGGCACCTTCCTGCAGGGAAGGAGTGAATAGGATAATAGGATTCCCCCTTGACCCCTCACCCCCTGTGGGTGCTCTGTAATTAGCAGAGGAAAGGAAGGAAGGAAGATAGAACCTGCAAAGAGAACCATCAAAGAGGTTTTTGCTGCAGGGAATAATGTGAGCAAGTTCCTGGTGTCGGGAAGGTTTGCAACTTATCTGAGAAATGACAAACAGATGAGGTGGTGGGAGGGAAGGACACAGGTGTGTAGCAGGACGCCAGGTCAGCCATGGGAACACAGTCTGGCGGGGTGGCCTGGAGCAGTGGAATCAGTGTCTCTTCCTCATCCTCTACGTAATTAGGTCCTATGAAGACTGGTGAGCAGGAGTAATCTGATTAATATGGCATCTTAGGAGAATTAATCTGGCAGGTTCGTGCGATGGATTATTGCTGAGAAGAGGGTGAAAGAGGAAAGAGCAGTTTGCCATGATCTAAGACGTGACAGCGTCTGCATTTGCTCCCAGTCAATTTCAAAAGAATGGAGTTGTCCTTAAGAGGTAACAGCAGCTCCACCGGGGCCTCGGCCATCCTCACGCTAAGTTCAGCTGATAGTAAGGAAGTGATTCAACTTTATTTCTTACCAAATTCAAAAGGACATCCCATTTTGTGCTTCCATCTTCCTCTTCACTCAATAAATGCAATTATTACAATTATGGAGACAAATAGGTTATTAAGTAGCAGCTCTGAGTAAGTGGCTGCTAATCGTGAAATATTCCCCAAGAGGGCAGCTCTGAATGACCTGAGAAGGGGAGCTGGGGAGTCAGGAGCTCTCACATGTAATGCAGATTCCTCACATCCCCCCTTTAAAGAAGAGATTTGAACAGGACAGGAGGGAGGGAGCGAGGGAGGGAGGGAGGCAGGGAGGGAGAAGGAGAGGGAGAGAGGAAGAGATCTATCTTCCAACCAATGGTTCAAGCCTCAGATGGCTGCAACAGCCAGGGCTGGAATCAGGAACACAGAACTCCATCCAGCTCTTCCATTTGGGTGGCAGGAGCCCAAGCCCTGCTGCCTTCCCAAGTGCATTAGCAGGAAGCTGGGCTGGACTGGGCGGAAGAGCAGCCAGGACTCAAGCCGGCAGTCCAATGTGGGATGCAGGCGTCCCAAGCCTCAGCTTAAGCCACTGCACCACAACGCTGGTCCCCCTCGAGTCCGTTTTAACGGTGGCAGACTTACACTCTGCATACTTAAGGGGAAAGCACCTCCAAGAATCCTGTCCAGTGTATAGATTTTCCTTTCATTTCTCATATTCATTGTATAAAACATTCCTTTAGTAAGGTGCATTTGCAGTAAAAACTTTTTCCAGAAAATACCTGTTGCCTGTTTCTTCAAGTTACCCAAGTCAAAGACTATTAGGAAAGCCTTAACTGGAAATCTCTATTTCTATATGGCTATGACATTACTGCTTTTCAACAGGTTCTTTTTATTGCAGGGCACTCCCTTATTCCCAGCAGAATAACCTGGGGCTCACACCCACCAGCCTGTGGTGTACGGGAGCCCCAGCTCTGTTGCTCTGCATCCCATACCACCCCCAGCTCAACCCCTGATGCCAAGGATGCTAGGAGCTACTTTGGGAGACTACCCTCCAGTGCACTGGGCTGGGCGCTAGTCCCAGTGAATGGTGCTTTCCAAGGCTGAAATGAACACTCATATGAGGACAGCCTCTTTGGGAAGTTCTGTCTGTTCCTCAAGCCTCCTGGGAAGGGCATGCCTGCCCATTGCCCACTATATGTCCCAGTACAGGTTCAGGGATGAGGGCTTGGGCAAGCATCCCCCAGACTTAGGTAGTTGAGTTCCCAATTCCATTTTGTTCTTTTCTGCAGTCTGTCTTACTGCTTCCCCAAGCCATAGCAGGGAGCTGGATTGGAAGAGGAGCAGCCAGGACTCAAACTGGCACCCATATGGGATGCCAGCACTGCAGGCGGGGCTTTAACCCAACGTGCCACAGCGCCGGCCCTGGACAAATACCATCTTAACATCAGCTCAACTGCCAGTAACTCTCCAAATACCGCACAGACACAGTTTCACCTCCTTCTTCAGAACTCACTGCCATTAGTAGTATCAGACTGCAAGCAGGGAGCAGCAATCAGTACAGGTTCCAGGAATGGCTCAAACCCGTGCTCCAGAGCCCCACGATCCAGGGCCATCACTTTAGGGTGACCACACAAGTCCTCCCTTGGAACAGACTTATTCTGACTTTCAGATGTAGTTCTATTAAGCCCTGTGACTTCAGCTCTGATCCACTCACAGCTTGAAGTTCAAGATAGACCCAAGAGGAGCCGAGAGAGATGACTACCACTGCACCACCCTACCAGGACAGTGCCATGGGAAGGGTGATTTAACGTGAAAATGGTGGCCTTAGAACCACTCTGTTAATCCTCGGGTGTCCCATAAAAGCGAGAATCGTGGCCAAATACCTCTGGTGGGGCAACTGATTTTTCTTTTTTTTGGCAATTTGAGAGGTGAAAAGCAGGGAAGGAAATGTGAGTATGTAGAGTTAAGCTCCTTTCAGAGTGTTTTAGGATCTGTTGGTAGGCGTCTCAGCCTACAAAACCCCTGGCTAAGCCTCCAGGATTAGCACCTGCTGAGGCATCGGGCACAGGATCCATGCTGGCTGTCCGCACATCGGACGCCATAGGGCAAGTTCCGAGGTGACTGGGCAGAAGGCTCTGCAGTGTTGCAGGGGATGAACAGTAGAGTGACGGCGAGTACCGAGTGGTGTGTAAGTGATTGCCTGCCCACTGCTAATAGCTAGGATGTGTGCTAAGCTCGCCCACTCACCCATCCATCTAGCCTGCCCAGTATATTCCAGAAAGTGTGCTGTGTCCTAAGCATGATATGAGAGCTTCTACCTGAACAAGCCTGGAACAGCCTGTTTTCAAAAGCAAGAATGTTAGATAAGCAGCACACTATTCTGTTCCTAGTAGCCACGTTGCTGATTCGTGTACAACAGCCACACGTCCTGGTGGCTATTGCACTGCACAGTGCCAGTCTAGGGGCAGCTGGCTAATTCTCGATGATTACTACTGTAAGGGTTCCAACCCACTTGCAGTCAGGCCATTCGGAGTTTATCTCATGGCACTCAGGAAATCACAGACTACGCCGGAAAAATGATAACTAAGGACTGTTTTACCTAGTTTAACTATTCTGTGGTTAGCCTCACAGTCTTCTTGTCGCAAACTAAGTCATTGTTTCCACACATCGTTTTTCATAATATGTATTTTCCACAGCCTTTTTTGAAGACCACTGTCTGCATGGATTTCACCATGTTTTTACAGCAAATTTATCTTTTAATTCCATTTCCCACGAGCTTTCGGAAGCGTCCTCTCTCTTCTCCTTACTCATGGACATCAAATGGAAAACTCCATTTGTCTCCTCCATATCACACCTCTTGTGTATAGCATCCTCCACAGTTCTGTTTTCTTGAGAAAAAAAAAAAAAAGGATTGCCCATAATAGGCACTCAGTCAATAGTTCTGAATGAGTGGCTCAAGAAATAGTTTGTAAAACGCCATCCACGTGCGTCGATTTCAAAGCATCTGGAAAACAGCACTGATATCCCGCAACACTCCAGATCTGGTGTGCCTTCGCTGCTTCCCTCCTCGGGCTAGCTTTCGTGCAAGTCAGTTGAGGGGGTGGTTATGAACATTTCATACCCTGCCTCATCGCCCTGTGCTATTAGGAACCAGAGCTGACAGTAAAACAGGGACCTGTCTCACTCCCCAAATGTGGGTAGCATCTGCTAGGCAAACCCAAGAACCGCCACGACAGCTTGCTTTCCACCTCGGATTCAGGCAGAGAAGGCGCTGGTGGGTGGTTTTTTGCATGTTCATTCCTCTGTTAAGATCAAACTGGATCCCTTGCAATGGGCAGGCTTAAGAGACTTCATCAACTCTTAGGTCTCTTTGTGTTTTCTCCCGCAGCTGAAAGCAGATACTGAGAATTAGTCCAGAGCTTGCTTGTCGGGGGAAGCCCTGGCATCAGAGATGTCACAAGGGACGAAGGAGGGCTTCTGCTCACAGGAACCTGAGGCTCAAAGGAGTCAGGGTGGAGCCTGGACCTCAGCTTGCTCACCACGGACAGCCCCCATTGACAGCACCATTACTAACAGACAGGCAACAAGTACCCTCTCCTAAAAATATCTACCCAGTCCACGGCGCCCACACAAATAACGCCGTGAACGCACACCAGCACCTGGCCTAATGTTTCAGCACCTGCCTTACGTTACCCTTTGCTTTTGTAAGAGAAGAAATGGCCATTGGGCAAGCAAGCCTCTACCATCCCAGGGAGCTGGACGTGATGTAGTGTCTTGTTCTGCAGGATCGCCCTTCGTGTCAAAATGCACTGGCGTTCTCTTTCTCCAGCTGGTTTTGGTTTAAGCATGGGTCTGCAGGAACCAGGGAGATGCCCCTGCCGAACCTCGGGCAGCAGAGGCGCTGAAATCCATCACTCTGCTTGCACTGAAGAGTGGCCCCGGTGCCGGACGGACACCTTGGGGAGCCCACTCCTGAGACACACTGGCCTCATCCGCCAGCCACTTTGGGCACGGCAGTTTAGGATGCTCCCACCCAACCTTCTCTCCTCTATTCATTCAAGGTCAGATCCGTTCATTCAAGGTCAATCTCACTGCTTTCTGAGAGCTCTGCCACCTTTCCCCAGCTCTGCGCTGCTTCCTTCCATGCAGGCATTTCCCCTAACCGAATCCTTGCCTGGGAAACCCGTCTTGCTGTCTCCTTCTCAGAGGACACAGACGCACACGGACTCTTTTCCGTGGACTTAGGAGAGGGTGTGTGGTTCATCAAAAGGCAGGACCTGAATGGGGTCTAGCATCCAAGAGGTACGCAAACAGTATCTGCTGAATGAGGGACGGATGCTTAAAAAGCTAGTGAGGTGGCCCTAGCTATGAGGACAAACCTTTGTGTGAAAATGTGCACGCTTAGCAGTCTGTTGACTCCTTGTCACTGGAGCCACTGCCTCCCATTCCTGAGCAAGCAGGAGCCCCCTTTCTTAAAGGTTGGGAGGAGGTTCTCTCACGCCACAGGGACCACGGCGACTCCGGGTCACCAAGACTCAGAATTTAGTAGCTCAGGGCCCTTAAGGCATCAGGGAAGGAGCGCTACCTTTCCACCTAAATGGGACCAGGAAAAGGAGGCTCCTTTGGATGCCAACATTGCCAGGAAAAGGTGGATGTTAATTAGAAGCAAGACAGGAAGAACAGAGGGTGGAAAGAGACAGTAGAACGGCTGGAAGAATTGGTTCCTAGCTCAACAAGAGCACCACAGGTATCTACTGACATGCAGGAGGTCTTGATTTACCCCCAGGAGATAAGCCTGTGACTGATGGGAGCAGTTACAGTCCCTGGAAGCCTAGGGTGGCCAGGCTCTCTTTCCTTGGCTCTCGACGTGTGATTTGGCTAGAGCTCAGCGGGAGGCATAGATGCGCTAAGTATCCAAGCAGGTGCAAGCGTAGCACCTGCCACCTGCTGATATGTGCAGGGACTGTGAAACTGTCAAATGATGAAACCACAAACCTCGACACTTACCAAACCACAGTCTCTGGAGCTAAGGCCCAGGAATCTGAATTTTGACAAGCATCCAAGAGATTCTTGGTTCTGAATATCATTGAAATGGCCAGAGCTGAAGATACTACAGATGGAAAACTGAAGATGTAGGAAGGCTAAAGATAGAAACTTAACTAAAAGAACTTACAGAACGTCAATCACTGGCCAGATCGACTCAGAACTCCCAGGCCCTTTCTGCCCCCGGATGCTCAGAGTATCAAGGCTGAAACCACGGCTGCTATGGAGGTGGCAGACAGACAGAAATGGAAATCTAGGAGAAGCTGCAAAAGAAAGGACTGTGGCTATTACTTGGATCTTAGAGCTTTGTCTACTTCTTTTAAAGAAAGTTCCAAGCCATCCAGTGTATTTACAAAGTATTTCACCCCACAGAGGCAGAAAACAGAAGTAGGGCAGCCACTAACCCCCCACCTGCTGGGGACATAACCACTCTGAGGGTCTTGGGGAGGCAGAGCACCACCACACCACGTGAGTGGATCAGCTTTGCTACTCATCACCTCCTCCAACTCCTGCTGGTGCTGGTGGGGGCACCAGACCTGGATCCCCCCAGCCAGATGCATCTGCTGCGGACCTGGAGCCAGAGCCAGGTGGAGGAGTACTGAGGGCTAGGGGGCATCTTGGCAGCAGCTGCAGCAGGTGCAGAAGCATGTGGCTTCCGGCCAGCAGTGGTGGACAACCCACAGCGCATGTGGGGCATCCAGGGTAGCAGCTCTGGGGCAGGTGAGGAGGCACAGGTGTGCCCATCACTGATGGCATTTGGGGCATCTTTCTGGCCACGTAACCCTGAATCCCAGTGACTCTCTGGCCCCAAGGGCAATTCGGTGGCTTCCCAAGTGAGCTCTCTCGTAACAAGTCTGTTTCCTGCCTTGCCAATCAGCGATGTTCTAGAGGGAGGGGAGAACTCCAGCTGCCAGGGTTGTCTTTTGTTGGGGTAGTTCAGGTGGCCGTGAGCAGAGCTAAACAACACAGAAGTCACCTGCTAACAGCCAGGGCAAGCCCATGAGTCCCAGTTCAGAGGGGAGACAGACAACACAGCCTCATGCCTGCTGACACCCGGGCCACAGACTTCTGGGAACCAGGTTGCATGGCAGCAGCACCATTAGGAGAGAGAGGTGGGGCCAGAGGGGGGAGACGATTCTGTCAAAGCCTCATAACTGCACCTGCAGTGCAAGAACCTGAGCTCGCTGGCAGGAGGCAGCATCCCAGCTCAGCGGGGAAGCAGAGCACCTGACTTCTCTTCGCCTATGCGTTTGCAAGGGTGCAGCTTTCAGAGCCCAAGGAGGGGGAGGTGGGATGGCGGGAGATTCCCAAACAGACATAGCCTCCCCCCTTCCTGGATGTTCACCTGTCAGGGGCCCACAGCCCACACATGAGAGGAGGAGCCAGTGCCTGGGCTGCTGCTGCCTGCTCTGCTGGGACAGTTACTCTCTACCTAATTAAGGACCGCAGTTTGCATCCTGGTCACAGAGCACAGAGTCTCCCAAGGACAGAGCTGAGGGGTGATGGCTTGGTGGTGTGGCTTTCTCCCAGCCATTTGGAAAGCCGAGGGTGAGCCCAGAGCAAGGAGCATTTGGAATGTGTATCTTCAACAGCTGAGCACTGAGTTCGCCAGGGCAAGGCAGGTGCCATCCGGTCCAAGGCTGTGAAATGTGGTGGGCGTAAGGGAGCCTGCACTTTCGGTCCTGCAGATTTACAAAGGGCACTGAACTGACGAAGCACAAGATCACTGAGGTTTCTCCTGGCCAACGAGGGCAACACGCAAGGGTGTGGACAAAACTGTTTGCATCTTTTCCTGCCCAGGGGGGCAGCCCACAGGTCCACTGCCCTCCATCTCCCAGGAAACAGGCAAAGCAGTCGCCTTTGAATGTTATTCCTTTACGTTCCACACCCTTTCCTGACACCACCATTCCACCTGCCTGCCTCTCAGTTTCCCAAGCTGACTCTGCCCTACCTACACATGGCTGATTTTCTGAAGCTGTGCATCTTCACACATTGCTCTTGCCCTACTCTGTTCCTTTACCTGAATCCAGTTAAGCGTCACCTCCTCCAGGAAGCCCTCCCTGATGCCAACACTCTCTCCAGTGTACCCAGAGTGTTCTTGCATATTGGTAACCACTCTGTGCTTCCCTCTAGAGGCTGTGTTCCTTGTTTCAGGTTCCTCTGGGGAGTGGGTCTTTGCTCTCACGGTTAAAATGCCCCATCTGACATCAGAGTACTTGGGTTTGACTCCTGGTTCCTTATTCTAGCTTCCTGTGCATGCAGTACCTGGGAAGCAACAGGTGATGGCTCACAAAGTCCAGGCCCTGCTGCCCACATGGGAGATCTGTGGATGGAGTTTCTGGCTAAAGGCTCCAGCCTTAGGTCTAGCTCTGGCCTTTGCAGGCATGTGGGGAATGAACCAACAGACAGGAGTTCAGTCTCTTGAATAAATAAATTCTAAAAATATTCAAATTCTTCTGTACATCAACAATGAATCGGTATTTGTTGAATGAATAACTGAATGTGTGGATTAACAAGTCTTATTATTCAGTAATTTATTAATTGACTGAATAAGTGAGCAACTGAGAGCTAGCCATTTCCAGGGAGTGTTGGCAGGGGGTGTTGGCTGCTCTCTGAGCACATTTCTCCCCTCCCATTGGGTTAGAGATGGCTCTTGAGCATGAAGGGAGGTATTGGGGGTCACTGTTTGGTGGGGGGCAGAGCCCTCTCCACTCTGATTTTACAAGAGTGAGAAATAGTGTTGGTTTTGTGGAGTTGGAGACGGATGGGTTTCCTTGTGACAGTAGCACACAGTGCATCCTCCGGCTTGTGGCCCCATGAGTGGCAGGAGGCGACCCGCTGCCTTTCGGGGAGCGACGTCGCTCTCCCCCGCGAGTGGTGGAATCTAAGGGCGCCTATCCTTGAAGCGACCTCACTTTCCCACAGCCTTCATCCATGTCTCAGCCTTTGATGCACGCCCACCCCCACTCCCCCACTAATATTCGAACTCATATTCGGGGTTGGGGCCTGCGATTCTGCATTCCTAACAAGCCCCCAGGTGATGTCCATGTGGCTTATTCAAAGACTGCACTTTGAGGAGTAAGAGGTAAAGAACAGGCTACCAGCTATTCTTACCGTTAGCTGGAGAGACAGCACCTACAGGCGTGCTCACTGTAGAAGGCCTCAGAGGCACGGAGCGCGGCCACTCGCTCCTCCCCTGCACTTGAGTTTCAGTCTGCCACAGAGCCCAGAAACATGCTTTTCTAATGAGTCTAAGGTGCCAGGAGCCACATGCGGAGAACCACGGGCTTCAGGCTAAAAGCATGCACCTGGGAGCCGTCCCGGCTTTGAACTTCAACCTTGCCACACACAACTACCTACACTCGGACAACTTAACCTCCAGGTGCCTTGGTTTCCCCATCCACGACGTGGAGATGATGCTAGTGTGCTGGCCACCATAGCAGGCTGCTGTGAGGTTTTGTTAGTGTGTGAGAAGTAGGCGCCCAGCTCCGCATGCTTCTCTCCAGGATGAGCTGTCACGGTTGGAATGTGTGCACGGGGATGTTAGTGGAACAGAGACTCGGGTTCTAACCTAGCGCGTTCCCTAACAGATCTGTCCCAGCGCAAACTGCTTAACCGCTCTCAGCTTCAGGGTCTCTGTTCAATGGGAACCACAGCCCTCACTTCACTAGGATGTTGTAGGAACTGAATGAGAAAATGCACAGGTCGTATCACACAACTCCAAAGGTAGCCGCTGCTACAGTCAGCAATCAGGGGTCTCACTTCCGGCAGACTTCCACATGTTCTTGGCCTGCCTTAAAAGGTCACCGAGGATACAAGACCCTGGGAAGCTGCTGAGGCAGCTATCAGCTGAAGCTGCCTTGCTCCAGCTCCCGAATCTGCTGTGAGCAATGGGTTCAGGCCAGCCCTGTTTGCAGGGCCCCTGCAAGCACACGCTCGCCCCATTGTTCTAGCTCGGCCCCTGTTGTCCTATGCACCAGTATCCTTGGGTTTCTCACTGACCAGCTGGAAGGCGTAGCTTTGTGAAAGCGAAGCCCAAACCCAAGCCAGAGAACGCTCAGTCCTCTGCTCATATAGGAAAACTGGATTTTTCCAGAAGGCTAAGGCTCCTCGGCAAGTCACTAGGGCTACTCGGTTGAGCCCTTCTTCAGTGGAAAAGTTTTCCTGGAGGGGCCTGCACTGTGGTGTAGTGGGTAAAGCTGCCGCCTGCAGTACCGGCATGCCATATGGGTGCCAGTTTGAATCCCGGCTGCTCCACTTCCGATCCAGCTCCTTGCTAATGTGCCTGGGAAAGCAGCAGAATATGACTCAAGTACTTGGTCGCCTGCACCCACGTGGGAGACCCAGAAGAGGCTTCCAGCTCTTGGCTTTGGACCAGCCCAGCTTTGCCCATTGCAGCCATTTGAGGAGTGAACCAGCAGATGGGCCACAGTATGCGAGCCTCTGAATACGATCAGCGACTGCACGTGAGGAGGGATGCAGCCAGAGGACACAGTGCTGTCTCTGATAACATCAGTATTTCAGAGAGAGAGACACAAAGCCTTGCGGAGGGGGCTGCTTTCCAGTTTCCTCTTCACAAATGAGGTGGCAGAAAGTAAAGTTAATGAAGCAACTCAGCTATGACCAGGAACGCGGCAGAGGTAATCAAGCTGGGGTTGGGAGACGGTTGCCATGACATTCCAGATCAGGCACCGCCGTCGCAGTCTAGGAATATTCCCTTCTTTGATGGATGGCGGGTTTCGCTCCTTTCTTGTAAGCCAATGTGATAACAATATTAAACAATCACCAGGAACGTCCCCCGGCTGCTTCTCCACTGCCTCTGACATATTTAGATCTGCCGAAATAATTGCAAACCTATTAACAAGGAAAGGGGGAGCATGTCCCCCACCTTCCTGAATAGTGCATCCACCCTAGGACCCGGCCCAACCTCATTTCTAAGAAGCTTGCTGGATGAACTCTTTACATAAGCAAGTACTAAAATAAAAAGCAGAGTCAGACAGAGTGAGAGGAGCTGATGAGGTGCAAGTTTCGTCTGTGCCAGGGTTAGAATGCAACTTGGCGGCCGGCGCCGCAGCTCACTTGGCTAATCCTCTGCCTGCAGTGCCGGCACTCCGGGTTCTACTCCCGGTTGGGGCACCAGATTCTGTCCCCGTTGCTCCTCTTTCAGTCCAGCTCTCTGCTGTGGCCCGGGAAGGCAGTGGAGGATGGCCCAAAGTGCTTCGGCCCTGCACCCACATGGGAGACCAGCAGGAAGCACCTGGCTCCTGGCTTTGGATCGGCACAGCGCACCGGCCGTAGCAGCCATTTGGGGGGTGAACAAATGGAAGGAAGACCTTTCTCTCTGTCTCTGTCTCTCTCTCACTGTCTAACTCTGCTTGTCAAAAAAAAAAAAAAAAAAAAAAAAAAGGCCAGCGCCGCCGGCACACCGGGTTCTAGTCCCGGTTGCCCCTCTTCCAGGCCAGCTCTCTGCTGTGGCCAGGGAGTGCATTGGAGGATGGCCCAAGTGCTTGGGCCCTGCACGCCATAGGAGACCAGGATAAGAACCTGGCTCCTGCCATTGGATCAACGCAGTGCGCCGGCCGCAGCGAGCTGGCCGCGGCGGCCATTGGAGGGTGAACCAACGGCAAAGGAAGACCTTTCTCTCTGTCTCTCTCTCTCTCTCACTGCCTACTCTGCCTGTCAAAAAAAAAAAAAAAGGAATGCAACTTGGCAATCGAAGTGTGGCCAGCTGACCCTCACGATGCTATGGCCCAATGAAGAGCCAGCAAATATTGATCCAGCAGTTACCATGGACAAAATCAACGGCTAGAGTGAATGCAATCCTTCTCTCTCTCTCTCTCTCTCCCCCTCCCTCACACACACACACACACACCCCTCCCGCTATCGCAGAGCTTGCAGACCAGACAAGAGGAAGAACAAACATGCGTAAACATGTCTGCTACAAGCAGAACTGTGATAAGTAGGACAGCCAGAGGCTCCAGCAGTTTCATGGAAGCAAACACGCAGAGGGAACTCAGACTCACTCTAGTTCGAGGACCTGAGTGTGGAATATCGCGAGAAGGGCTCGTCTGGATGACTCTCATTTTTTCCAGTATGTTCTAGAGTGCACTGATGGGAACCTCCATCCCTCCACACAGAGGTCTGAACCAGGAAACTCAGAGATTTCCATGACACCTTCTCCCTCGTCCCTCACATACCCAAACATCACAAAGCCCTGTGCTCTTCGCCTACTGAGCCGCTCTCCATTCCTTCCGCCCTGCCTCTGTGCGGAGGAGACCTTGACCACAGGATGGCCTCCAGCAGCAGCTCCGTCCTCGGCAGTCCTGTTTGTCTCCCGGCGGCCTCCCCCATCTGCACAGAATAAGCGCTCCCCTTAGTCTGCTGGGGCCAGCGTGGATCATCGGTCACTCCTGGGCTAACAGCGTCGGCTGCCATAGAAATGCCAGGGAGGTAGAGTAATCAGTGTCTCCTTCTGGAACGCAGGATTGTAGGCTAACCAAAAAACAACATGTGGGTCTCATAGAGAGGAGAAAGAAGGGAGTGCAGTATTTTGCCCCAGAGTAAAGGCATCCGAGGAGAATAAGTCATAATTAGCAACTTATTCCATATTTGTGGTAGTTCTTATTCTCATGGGCCCTGTGCAGAGCTCTCTTTTACTCATTCACTCAGCGAATACATATTGGAGAAGCAGGCACTAGAGATGCAATAGTGAGCGAAAACACATGGAGTTCCTTCCCTCCTAGAGAATGGAGTCCAAAGGGGAGTGTGAATTCATCCAAGGTCACGTCCTAAGGAAAGTGCAGCTGTGCTGCAGGCACGGGGAGCCCGCCCTGTGCGACCACATCCTTGGGAGTGGACTTGGCCCCATGAGAGATTCAGGGAGGATGGTCACAGGGCAAAGGGCGAGCATGCAGGCAGAGGTGGAAGCTACCCCGTGAAGATGCTGGACAGGAGAGGGGCAAAGCAAGCCCTGGTTCCTGACCTTAGCTCTGGATGGCTGAATTTACCATCCCTGGCTCTGCACTTCTGCCCTGGCCCCGCACCCAACCTGTGCACTTCTTGTCAAATGAAGTTGTAAATTCCCTGCTTTGGTTTCTGATGGAATATCTAACTCATACCCAAAAGAAAAATAACTGCCGCTGAGCCCGCCACCCCGTGAGGCTGCTGGGGGACTCTGCCACCCTTGGGGGAGCGGAGGATGGAGAAGGGTTTCAGGGTCCCCAGGGAAGAGCCAGTCTGCCCAGATTCACTGCCTGCCTATTGGACCTTGGCTTCCTGGTGCCTTGGTTTTCCCAGCTGAAAAATCAAAGCGATGACAGGACCCGCCTCTGCCTCCAAGGCTCTTCACTACTGGACTGACCACCTTTTCAGTCTTCACTCAGAACCCTCTCCGTGTGTCTTCCGCTATATCCTAGTCGGGCCACTCTTTATTCCTTTCAAAGGGTCATGTTTTCTGTTCCTAGAATATTTTTGGTCCATCTTCTATTGAAATCTAACCTATCCTCCGAAAACCAGCTCAAATCCCATCATCACAAAGCCTTCTCAGTTACCCCTAAGCCATCTGTACACCTTGGGCCACTTTTCTTGTCACTGTTACTTGCTTTCTTGCTACATATGCGTAGAAGTATGTATGATTTCCCAACCTACTTTGAGGGCAAGCTCAGTTTGCATAGCCATCGTATCCCACGAGTCCTGGAGGCTCAAATCTGATGCTCATGTTGGTAGGTAAAATAAACGTGTTTGTACGTGGCTCTGTTTGTCACAGCTGAGAAAATCTGAGATGGAAAGCTTTCTGCCTCTCCACTCAGGGGCCCACGTCACTGCAGACAGTTTGCTAGTTTCTAATGAGAAAACGGATGTGGTAATACTTTGTTGAATGTAAAATACAGCATGGGTACTAAGTACCACCATCAGCACCATCAACAATTCGGTCATCATCACCGCTGTCAGATTTGACACCAACTCTGGGAAGGGGCGGGGCTCAGCCCTCCTTTAACCCCAGTCTATCTGCCTCACATCCCATAGCACTGGGTTGCGGAGGCAGATCAGACAGGGAACGGAGAAAGTTCTGGGTGCAAGGATGGAAGGCCCGGGGTCGTGGAGAGAGACTCGGTGGTGTGTGCCACTTCCTAGCTCAGAAGATCAGCCTCCTTTTTTTTTTTTTTTTTTTTTTTGACAGGCAGAGTGGACAGTGAGAGAGAGAGACAGAGAGAAAGGTCTTCCTTTTGCCGCTGGTTCACCCTCCAATGGCCGTCGCCGGGGTACCACACTGATCTGATGGCAGGAGCCAGGTACTTATCCTGGTCTCCCTTGCAGGTGCAGGGCCCAAGCACTTGGGCCATCCTCCACTGCACTCCCTGGCCACAGCAGAGAGCTGGCCTGGAAGAGGGGCAACTGGGACAGAATCCAGTGCCCTGACCGGGACTAGAACCCGGTGTGCCGGCGCCGCAAGGCGGAGGATTAGCCTAGTGAGCCGCGGTGCCGGCAATGTGAGATTGAACTTGTCCAAGTCAGAGCTCAAGTTTCAGTGAGAGTTTAACGCACTGCGGCAGGAACTTTGGATACATTGGCTTGTGTGCCTGGCACCGGAAGGGGCAACGCAGGCTGTTTCTTCAGGAGGCTCGCAGCAGTGGGAGATGTTAACTTCTCATGCAACACGTCCACCTTCTCCTATAATTGGCTCCAGTACACCATAAGGTCCTAACTGCAGCACTTTTACTATGGAATTAAACCTCGTGAGTCCCCAAATTACACTCTTGCTGGAACAAAGGAAACAAGAAATTGCAGCGTTTGTGTCTGGCCTCTAATTATGACACATCCAGCCTGGGGAAGGGAGGGAGGTCTCCATGGCTGTGGGGCGGATCTCCGGAGCTGACGGGAGTGGGACAGCGGCAGAAGGATGGCGATCTGTGGCTGCTTTCACTACCTGGCACAAACACTCTGCCATCTTCTCTCTTTTGTGTCTCCCTGGGTCACCTTGGTTGAACACTTGGCCTTGAACTCCAGCCAAATGTGACTGGTTTGGAGACGGCTGGAAAAGACATGGGCCCCAAACAGCATCACTGAGGTAAGAGCTGCGGTTCAGCTCCACAAGGATTGCAGTGTCTACTACGTGTGTCTGGGCTCCCTCCCAAAGCTTCTGACCCACTGGTGAGCCTATGATGAGACAGCTGGGCATGGACAGAAGCATGTTGAGAAAGTCTGGCTCAGGGGCCTGGTTAAGCTATCAACTGTGGCACCAGCATCCCGTGTGAGCACCAGTGTGAATCCCAGCTGCCCCACGTCGGATCTGGCTCCCTGCCACTGCATCTGGGAAGACGGAGGAAGGCGGCCCAAGTCTTTGAGCCTCTGGGTGCATGGGGAAGACCTGGATAGAGTTCCTGGCTCCTGGCTTCAGCCTGGCACAGCCCTGAATGTTGTGGTTATTTGGAGAGTGAACCAGTGGATGGAAGACTTTTCTTTCTATATATATAACGGCCTTTCAAATAAGTAAATAAATTGTAAAAAAAAAAAAAAATTCTGACTCAGGAGACAAAGGTAGACAGGATACTGTACCACCAGGTGGTTGGTGCCATTTTCTGCCTTTCACAGACCCTAGACACTTCTTTTCCTGCAGGGTTTACAAGGAGCTGTCCTGGTTGGGCTGCTGAATCACTCACCTGTAGCCTTTTAAGCACTATAATAACCTCTGCACTCCTGTCCCATACACCCTACCCCCATACCCCCAATGGAAGACCCCCATTTTGTTTGTGGTTACCCTTTGATATACCGTTACACATGCAATTTCCAACTTATACTAGACCAAAGGGGCATAACACTCAAACACACAATGAGGCAGGAGCTCCCCACGAGCTGAACTTTCCTTCCCAACTTGTCCACCGAAGGGGGAGCTAAGCAGTTGTGCTGTGGAGGCCACCAAGGGCTCCAGAGGAGCAGACGGCAGGCAGTGCTCCCCTCTGCATATCACTGACTCTGCACAGGCTGCCGCCAACCCTGCTGGATCTAATTCGCTTTGAGCCTCCTGTGAGCAGCTGGGAAACTGGTGAGGCTCTCATCAGGGAGGGAGGAAGAAGGGGAGATGGCAGGTTTTGAGTATTTTCAACTGTGTTGGTTTGAATGTGGTTTTCTCCCACCAAAACTCATGCTAAGGCTTGGTCCCCTGTAAGTAGTGTTGAGAGGTGGGGCCTAGTGGTACGTGTATGCTCTCATGGGTGGATTAATACCTTTCTGCTAGGAATGGGTTAGCTATTGCAAGAGTTTAGCCCCTTTTGTCTCTTATGCACCTGCCTTCTTCTCCTTCCAAATCCTCTATGAGTTGAAGCAACACAAGGCCTACAGCAGAAGTCAAGAAGACGCTAATGTCATGCCCTTGGACTTCCCAGAACAGACAACCAAAATGAACCTGCTGCCTTTAAAATTACCCAGTCTGAGATATTCTGTTCTGGCAACAGTTAATACACTAAGACATCCACTGTTCCCATTACCCTTCTAAACTCCATCATTCCATATTGGGGATTTTACTTGCACTTGCAGGCAAGCAGGGGAGCTGCTGTCTGGGGAGCTTCCACGGCCATTACAGGGCCAGATGCAGGCTTACTCATGCGAGCCCCAAGAATGACATGTCACTACCTACTCCAGCCCTGCCCTCTTTGAGTCATACAATGGATGAAGGGAGACTAGTTTTACCCTGCCTCACGCATGGTCACCGAGACGTATTCAATAGGAGTCCTATCTTTTTAAAAAAGATTTATTTGTCTATTTGAAAGACAGAGTGATAGTAAGAGAGAGAGAGAAATCGACTTTTCATCCACTGGTTCACTCCCCAAATGGCTCCAACAGCCAGGGCTGAGCAAGGAGCTTCATCCAGGTCTCCATGTGGGTGGCAACAGCCCAAGTACTTGGGCCATAATCTGTTGTTTTCCCTGGTGCATTAGAAGGGAACTGGACCAGAAGTGGAGCAGCCAGGACACAAACCAGTGCTTTGATATGGAATGTCAGCGTCACAGGTGGTAGTTTAATCTGATACACACCTCTGGCCTTCTTTCATGGTATTAAGTCAAGTCAATAATCATTTATTGAACAATAAGCATTCTAAAGGTAAAAAAAATCGGACTCTGTTTTATGAAGAACTAGTTATTTTTTATACTCATGCCCTCCTTTGTAAGATTGGGATAAGATGGAGAGAAAATAAGCAAAAATGTGGCAGTGGAAGGAAGTGCATTGTTGACAAACGTAATTTCCATTTAGCGAATCAGTGGGAAACAGGGGTGTCTTGCAAGGAGTCCTTGAGACACTGACACTGCAGTCTTGGGCCTGGGGCCTCTAAGTAAATAAACCTTCCTTAAACTCAGTTAGCTTAACATAAAAAGACGGCATCTGCAAACTGAGTCGATAACAATTTTAGGCACTAACCCAATGTCTGAGATTGTAAAGCTGACATGGAGTTGGGCCATATGTTAAAGCACTCGTGGGTCCCTCATGCTGGGGCAGCTCCATGTTTAGGTTGTTGGGCATCTGAACCAGACAAAGGACCACCACCAGCTGGTCCATATAGGGAGGGCCCGAGGACCACAGCTGCAGAGAGCCACCATCAGCAGGACCTCAACACGTCCATCAGTGGCTGTAGATGTTCTGGTCCTTCTCTGGCCTGGAAGAACCGACCTTGCTCACTTGGGGAACCCCTCCCTGTTCTCTACACTTCCCCAAGTGCTACATCCCACATGGTATAAACCTGTCCTCCCCTCTTTATTTAGGACAGGCTCCTTTCTTCTCTACTATGTCCTGGAGAATGGGAGGTGGCATTAAAGCAAGATTTCTCTCTGCCCTTATCTGGTGGGTCTGTGTACTCTGAATAAAAACCCACCATTTAGAGGACAAAGGGCCTACCTCTCAGTCCAACTCTGGAATTAAAAGTGAGTTCTACAAGAGATTTGGTAGCTATTCTTGTGAACTAGCTTTATCTTGGGCTCTGTTTGACCATTTCCCCTTTGTATTTATTTCTATTCTGTTGCACAGAATATTTTTTAAGGTATTTAACAGGGGTCGGGGCTGTAGCATAGTGGGTAAGGGCGCCACCTGCAGTGCCGGAATCTCTTATGGGTGCCGGTTCGAGTCCGAGTCTTTGCACATCCAATCCAGCTCTCTGCTATGCCTGGGAAAGCAGTGGAGGATGGCCCAAGTACTTGGGCCCCTGAACCCGCATGGGAGACCCAGAAGAAGCTCCTGGCTCCTGGCTTTGGATCGGCATAGCTCCAGCCATTGAGGCCATCTGGGAAGTGAACCAGGAGATGGAGGACCTCTCTCTCTCGGCCTCTGCCTCTCTGTGGCTCTGCCTTTCAAATAAATAAATACATAAATACATAAATAGAAGATGTATCTTTTGGAAGGAGAGTTGGAAAGGATAAATGGATGGACAACATGGAGAAAGCACAATAAATGAGGTAGATGTGGTAGACGTGGTGATTTAGGGAGTGAGGGAAAGTGTGGAAAGCACCACTCTCTGGCTGTTAACAAGGGGGACAAAGAGAAATAGAAGCATTACTAAGGATGAGACTCAACTTGGGTTAAAAACACAGGAACGGGGCCGGCGCCGTGGCTCACTAGGTTAATCCTCTGCCTGCGGCACCGGCATCCCATATGGGCACCAGATTCTAGTCCCAGTTGCTCCTCTTCCAGTCCAGCTCTCTGCTGTTTCCCAGGAAGGCAGTAGAGGATGGCCCAAGTGCTTGGGCCCCTGTACCCGCATGGGAGACCAGGAAGAAGCACCTGTCTCCTGGCTTCGGATCGGCGCAGTGCTGGCCATAGCGGCCATTTGGGGGGTGAACCAATGGAAGGAAGACCTTTCTCTCTCTCTCTCCCTTACTGTCTATCTGTCAAATAAATTAAAAACAAAAACAGGATCATAGATTTTCATATGACAGCTCAGAATACAATGCCTTTTTTTCAATTTTATAGAAGGAAAAATCTAACAGATTTTGAAGGAATGGTACTTTTTAGGACTAGAGGCTAAACAGGTAATCCACCATTCTCTTTCCATAACATTTTCATGGGAGAATATTTTTAATAAATAATAAAAAAAAAGCATCTGGTATTGAACAGACAATCCAGCTTTCTTTTTTAAGATTTACTTTTGTTATTTGAAAGGCAGAGTGACAGAGAGAAGGAGAAACAGAAAGACATTTTCCATCTGCTGGTTCACTTTCCAAATGGCCACGATGGCTGGGGTTGGCCCAGGTCGAAGCCAGGAGCCTGGAACTCCATTTCTATCTCCCACATGGGTGGCAGCTATCCAAGTACGTGGCCATCTTCTGCTGCTTTCTCGGGTGCATAAGGCAGGAAGGTGGATTGGAAGCAGAGCAGCCAGGACTTGAACAGGTACTCACCTATGGGATGCTGCTTGTCACAAGCTGTGGCTTAACCACTGTGCCACAACACCAGGTCCAATAATTCAGCTTTCTGATTCACTCTCTCAGGTTCTCAGAGGTATGGGACTAAGAGATGAATAATAAGTGCTCGACTTATGTTGAACACACGCTGGTTCCTCCCAAGCACTGACTGCCGTTCATCATAAAGGTTGGCCCCAGACCTCACACTGCCCCACCTCGCCAGGCTGTTGAAGGTTTTCCTATCATCCTGTTGTTGTTAGAGTCCCTAGGCACCAGTAGATGTACAGTGTTTGTAATCAGCATTAGGATTTAACACAGCAAGAGAAATTCAGGCACTGGTAGTGAGGCAAAGCCGCACAGCAGTGAACACTATGTGGATGCACGTATTTTGTCCACCTCATTGCCAGGGAACTGCCTCGTGATTAATATCATTTACCGCTCCCCTTCAATTATTGACACATGCTGATTACCCGGACTCAACAAGAGCCAGGCCATTAGCTGCAGCCGTGGGTCTTGTTATTCTGATCTCTGGTAAGCTAGCACACATGGACACGTGTTCAGAAGGTCGCTTCCCCAGGGAGCCCTCATTTGTTGTTTCCCTTCAAGTGCAATGGAATGAATATAACTTGGACCTGTATTCATTAAAAATCATCACCTTTTGTGGGAATAAGTCCCCCATCCCCCATGGAAGGATGCATTCTCACTCCAAAACAAGATTTGCCATCTACTGGCAAGCTTACAGAGCTACGGGAGCTAGGTACAGAATTCTGCCAGGGAACGTGCGTGTTCTGAAGTCATGAAGACAGACAAAACGGTGTTGCGTTCAACTGAACAGAAGCTTTGAGTTGGTCTGGCGTCTTCCTCTCTTTTTTTTGATTTCCCACTGAGACTCCCACCCTTTGGATTTCGCCTTGCAGCTCAAGAGCTATCAGCACATACTGATTTCAACATCAAGAAATTGTTTCCCTAATGTGAATGAAATGATTGAAGTTGAGAAGAGATCAGTAGAGAGGCAGGATAAAAATTCATGCTACGTAGCCCAGAGAAAGCTGTTCTCACCGAATAGAAACACCTCCAAGGTGTGGCTTCCCCTGCCCATCTCCAGCTTCCTGCGTGTCAATCTTTCTCTTGTTCCTCCCCTTCATCATCTCTCTTTTCATTAGTCATCAGTTGCACATATATTTTTTTCCACCTCTGACTACACAAGGACATTTGTTCTCCATTCTCTATTAATTTTCATCCTAACTGAATATATTTTCATTCTTGCCTCTTTCCTTTCCTTTTTTATTCTCATGTTCTCTTTTATTCTGATGAGATAGGACTGTTAAGCCCCGAGTGCTTTTTCTTTGGGAAGCATTTTGGGGCTGGGCATCCCAGAATTCTTTGAACAGGGCTGCCCTGCACTCAATCTGTCAGGAAGCAAGAATGTATATTTTCCTCACAGTAGGAAGCCAGTTATCAGATACAAAGACCACCCTCAGAATCCCACAGGTGGTCAGTGCCGCGGCTCAATAGGCTAATCCTCCGCCTTGCGGCGCCGGCACACCAGGTTCTGGTCCCAGTTGGGGCGCCGTATTCTGTCCCAGTTGCTCCTCTTCCAGTCCAGCTCTCTGCTGTGGCCTGGGAGTGCAGTGGAGGATGGCCCAAGTCCTTGGGCCCTGCACCCCATGGGAGACCAGGAGAAGCACCTGGCTCCTGGCTTCTGATCGGTGCGGTGCGCCGGCCGCAGCGGCCATTGGAGGGTGAACCAATGGTAAAGGAAGACCTTTCTCTCTGTCTCTCTCTCTCACTGTCCACTCTGCCTGCCAAAAAAAAAAAAAAAAAAAAAAAAAAGAATCCCACAGGTAAGCCAAAGGACCTCAAGGTTTAAATCCTATTACCTGAAGGGAATGGCATTATGCGTAGACCCTCAGGGAATCGAAAATGAGCTTGTTCACTCACAACATTTTCTGATCAGTTTCCAAGCGTTTAGACGAAGATCTGCCTGGCTTTTGATCTTAAGATTTTCACAATACACCAGGCAGGAGGAAGCAACTGAATTCAAGTGTATCCAGTGGAAAAAACTCTGTAGTCTTGGAAGTGCCTCCTCTTCCACCTAAGGCAACAGTCTATTTCTGGAGATGCAGTAAAGGTTTGATGGCAGGGATAGCCAACTAAATTCATTCAACCAGCTCTTTAATCTCCTTGATTCCACTGAGACAATTAACAACAGAAAATTTGAGGCTGGATAATTTTAACCTATCTACTAGCATCTGAGATATCCAGCTAGTAACACCACTGCAGACATGTTGCTAAAATACTGAAACACCTCCCTATTGGTTCATAGACAGACACTGTTCTTGAGTCTCATGAATGTCCTTGACCCCAGTGCTTGAACAAGATACCCATGCCCTTTCTCTGGGACCGCTGAACCTCCAAATGATCCTGCATAGCTAGGAATCTCCACAACTTTGCTCCAATGCTAAGAACAGTGCCCACCTTAATAGTATCTGTGCCCTATTGTCTTGCTAACATTTTTATAATCATCCCTTTTATTGTTACTACACTCACATAGCAAAATAAAGAAAAAATGAGCATGGTTAAAAAAAAAATCAATGGTTGTTTGGAATGTGGCAGTCAAACAACTGTTAACAACGGTAGGAAATCAGAGATACAATGACTATTGATTGAATAGCATCTTAAGACTATAACTAATTTCATGATATCTGTATGAGTCAATTACATCAGTCCATTAAAAAAAACCTTTTAGCTATTTATCTGAGAGTGGGGGAGGAGGAGGGATCAGAGAGAGAGAGACAGAGACAGAGAGAGAGAAAGCTCCTATCTACTGTTTTATATCCCAAATTCCTGCAACAACTGGGGCTAAGCCAAGACTGAAGCTGGGAGCCAGGAATTCAACCCAGGCCTTCCATGTGGGTGGCAAGAATAGACCTACTTGAGCCATCACCACTGCCTCTCAGAATATGCATTTGTAGGAACCTGGAGTTGGGAATCAGAGCCGGAACTTGAAGCCGGAAATGCTGATGTGTGATGCAGGCATCTTAACTGCTAGGCCAAATGCTCACTCCTCATTCTGTGTCTTAAAAGGATCATACCACACGTTACTGAAGTAATGCACTAAGGAACGTTTTTAACTCTACTGACCAAACAAGTTCAAAAAAGTATCAAAAACATGCTTTTCAGAAGATATGGTGCTACCCTTGGCTTCCTGGTGTTACTGTTAACTTTTCCTTTGGGAACCCTCTCAAATATTAAAGTCGGTGAATTTTCCACATGTATTCTATTTTTCTTTCTTCACCTCTGGTGTTATGTTCACGTACTGCTAAATAACGTAGAAACACTATGACTGAAAGACAGACTTCAAAAAATGCATTAGCCTCCATAATATTCATTTTAAACGATGTGTCTGTACGTTTTAAATGGTACATAAATGCAAGGCTCCAGGACAGCAAGAGAAGAATATATTTTAATCAAGGATTTAATTCTCTACCCTACGTCCGGGACTGTCCTGAGTGTTTTGTATGTATTATTGAAGACTACAACCTGCTGAGACGGCTGTTATATTCCCTCCTATCATGTGGGAGGACTTTGATGGGCTGAGATATTAAATACTACATTTCCTTTATGCTTAAGGTACCAATACCTTCTCCTCAAACCTCCTTCTTCATATCTCTTACTCAGTACTATTACTGGTTTCCCGAAATGCTGGTTTTCCAGAGTATTTTCTCCTTGGACTCTGCTTTCTATGGATTCATCTTCCCTCTACATGTTCATAACTCAAACACTTATGCGTATGGGAAGGGAAGGCTCACTACTTCACCCTGCCTTAACAGTTTCTGAGTTTTTATATAATAGGGTCTGAATTTCTCTGGGCAGTTGTGACTGCCCCTCCCAGACAAAGTGGGGGCCAAGGGCACTGAGTTCTGGTTTGGGGGATGGTCTCCTTGGGGGCCTGGATCAGACAAAACGGCAGGTGACCGCCCAAGGACAGAGAGACTTGGCTGCAGGCAGAAAGGCAAAGCTGGCCTGCTCCACAGGGCACCTGTCTGGAGGGGCTGGCCTGGGAGACCATGTGTAGACACTGGTAG
Organism: Oryctolagus cuniculus; assembly: GCF_051225735.1. Taxonomy (NCBI): domain Eukaryota; kingdom Metazoa; phylum Chordata; class Mammalia; order Lagomorpha; family Leporidae; genus Oryctolagus; species Oryctolagus cuniculus. The sequence continues at coordinate 68,710,849 of NC_142879.1, read as the reverse complement.
AGGACACACGCAGGGATTTCAACAGGAAGATGGGAGGAGACTGGGCAAGTTCTTTGTCCTTAAGAGACCATGGCAGTCAGGAGCCTGTACCTGGCAATGAGCAGAAGGAACCTTTGGAAGCCTCCATGGAAGACACACAGGAAAGTACGCATGCTTACTGGGAGCAGCTAGGGCGTGCCGACACTGCACCAGCCACTGTAGGTGTGGCATCCATGTCTCACAACAACTGCGGGGTAGGCAATTTTGTCACCATTTCTCAAGTAAGAACACAAGGCTCGGGGGGCAGGGCACACAATCCTCCCCATCTGCCCCGTGGCCATCTATCAAGCAGATCTCCCACCACGCCCTGCTGGTCATAGGATGCACTCACTCCCAGTACCGCCTTCTGACAAGCTGAGCTTCAGTGCTTCTGCCCACACCTCCACCCCAACCCTGCACCCAGCGAGGTCGGAGGTGACTTCTCCTAGAAGCCTCCTTTATTAGGGTCCAGCCCCTCCCCGCTTCATCTCCACTCACAGGCGACATTAACCACTTCCTGCTGCCACACTAGCTCATCACAGCTGCTCCTGCTGATTCTCTGCAATACTTCTCACCACATGGTCTTTGTGGTTTACGGTTAAGGATGTGTGTGCTTCACCCACATTACTTCTTCCATGTTAGGATCCTCCGATATCTGGCACAGCTGGTTGGCTGAAATGTCCTTTCTCTTTAAGCATCACACTATGTATATTTGTTCCAACAGCCTGTATCATCACAAAGGAAGCTCTATTAAAAAAGTAAGGTTTGTAGGACCAGTTTTTATTAGAAGCAATAATATTTAACAAAAGCTCTGTTATATTATGACATTACAAGAATGGAAAACATTTTGTTTTAGGGGCTGGCACTGTGGTATAGCGGGTTAAAGCCCCGTCCTGCAGCACCTGCATCCCGTGTGGGTGCCAGTTCAAGTCCAAGTGGCTCCACTTCTGATCCAGTTCCCTGCTAATACACCTGGGAAAGCAGCAGAAAGTCTTTGGGTCCCTGAACCCATGTGGGAGACCTGGAACAAACTCCTGGATTCAGCCAAGCCCAGACCCAGTTGTTGCAGCGATGTGGGGGAGCGAACCAGCAGATAAAAGATCACTCTCAAGGGGCCATCAAAGAAGGAGGTACCTTTCTTTGAAGGGAGGAGAGTCTTCCACTTTGATTATGGCCCTGTCTAAATAAGGTCAGAGTTTGTGGGCTCAAGAGGCTTCCACAGCCTTGGCAGCTCAGGTGATCACTGTCATCATAAAAATCAACAACAGGAGTCACTGTGCACTTGCTCCCCAAGAATGATCTCTGTCCTTAATGAGTTGTACTATGAGAATTAACAGTAAAACTAGTCTTCAAGCAGTACTTTATACTTTGTCTGTGTGGGTGCAATCTCTTGAAATCTTTACTTAGTATAGAGTTAATCTTCTGCATATAAAGATAATTGAAAATGAATCTTAATGAAGAATGAGAGTAGGCAGTGGGATGGTTTGGGTTTGGGAAGGTGGAGGGGAATAATCGCTATAATTCAAAAGCTGTACCTATGACATTTATATTTATTAAATAAAAGCTTCTATAAAAAAACTCTCTAACTCTACCTTTCAAATAAAGTAAATTAAAAAAAAAACATTTTGTTTTAAACAAAGGTGCTACAAACTAGAAAGATTTCCCCCCCCAAATTTCAGCTTTCTCATCTTTAACCCCTTAAGTACACTTTATTTCTCATGTTCATAAAATAATGGTTCCTCAGGATGTGGGCATCATTTATATACATGGGCTGGTGACAATTTAAAACTGTGGAGCACAGGTTTTCTAAGCAAAGTATACTGTTCTGCTATTAAGGGAAAGTGTCAAGCAATTTAAGCAGAAAATCTAACCCAGTAAAATGCTGACCGCTCACAAGCTGTAATCTCACGGTGACTGCTCCTCAGAATATAAATACTGTCAAAAATCCATCAAACACCCTAAGAGAATTAAGAGAAACAGAAGCACTGAGCTATGCAACCTTAATTGGAAACCCAGCTGCAGGCCACTGATTTGAGGAGTTTGCATATAATAAGCATACAAAAGCCAGCGTCTGAGTCATTGCCATCATCTAGGGTGCTACCATCTGGAAGAGACTTTGGGAGATTATATAATCCAGTGCCCTCTTTTACAGGTGAGAGAAACTGAGCCCAGATGGCTGAAGACAGGTACTGAGACCAGATGGTAATTTAACAGGTAATCCAAACTTCCTAAAATATCTGAATTTGGGTCTTCTCACAAAACCTGGCTGCCTAGGTAATGTTTATACAACAAAAATGGAGGCCAATTAAGAAGTGGGAAAAGGATGAGAACAGGCATTTCATTAAGGAGGATACACACATGACCAATAATAAATATATAAACATATAAAAAGAAGCTCAGGATCACTAATCATCAGGGAAATCAAAATCAAAATCATAAGCAGGTTCCACTTAGAATCATTAGGATGGCTATGTTTAAAAGCAAAAAAAAAGAAAAAGAAAACTAAAAACAACAAGGGTGAACAAGATGCGGAGAAACTGGAACCCTTGTGCACTGTTAGTAGGAATGTAAAATAGTGTAGCTGTTCTGGAAAGCAAATGGAGCAAATGGAGTGTCCTCAAAAAATTAAAAATAGGGTCTGGTGTTGTGGTATAATGGGCAAGGCTACCTACTGCGATGCCAGCATCCGATATGGTAGCTGGTTTGCATCATGGCTGCTCCATGCTAATGTGTCTGGGAAAGCAGTGCATGATGGACCACCGCACCTATGTGGGAGACCCAGAAGAAGCTCCTGGCTCCTGGCTCCTGGCTCCTGGCTCCTGGCTTTGGCCTGGCCTAGCCTGGGTCATTTGCAGCCATTTGGGATGGGAGCCAGCAAATGGAAGACACCCCCCACCACGCTCTCCTCTCTCTCTAACTACCTTTCAAATAAATAATATAAACCTTAAAAAAATAAAAATATATCTTCCATATGACTGAGTAACTCCACTTCAGGAAATGTACTCCACAGAACTGAAAGCAGGGAGCTGGGGGGGGAGTACATAGTGGCACAGCCAGTAAAGCTGCCACCTGCAACACTGGCATCCCATATGGGCAGCAGTTCTGAGTCCCAGCTACTCCACTTCAGATCCAGTTCCTTGTAATGTGCCTGGGAAAGCAGCAGAAGATGGTCCAAGTTCTTGGACCCCTGCATCCACGTGGGAAACCTGGAAGAAGCACCTGGCTCGAGGCTTCAGTATGGCCTACCATCCAAAAGGAAACAGAATTGGTAAGTAAGAAAGTCACAAGAGACAAAAATTCTAATTCCAAATCTACTGATGATTTACTGAGTAACTTTAGAAGAGTCACTGTTTTATTTGGTGGAGGGATAAGCCTGTGATTTATGAAGTGGATGTATGTCAATGTAAAAAATAAAAAAATTAAGAAAGGAAGGAAGAGGGAGGGTGGGAAGTAATACTATACTCTTAAACCTGTATATATTAAATCCATGAAATTTGTTCACTTTATATATGTAATTGAAAAATAACCTCTCCCAGATCAAACTCATCATTCACTTCTGTAGATCGAGGTAATATACACAATTAATCAATACTCATAGATTTTAAAAAATGAGTTCTAGACTTAGGCCATAGGGAGATTCAGGGTCTCAGATCCATTTCTCAGGTCTGCTCTTTTAGAGGGTCATGGACAATGACCCATGGCCATACAACCAGAGGAAGGTTCTGGGCTAGGGGAATGGTCAGCAGTAACACCACACCTACCTGCATTGTTCCAGCCTTTGTTTTATATACACTAATGAATTAAACATTGTGACACGACTATTTGGCAATACTATTAGAATTTAGTAACAATATCTGACAAAATGACAAAAGTACATATCTTATTACTTACGAGGAAACAGAGACATAGAGAAGTTAAGTGCCACGTCCAGCAACACAAAGCAGGACTGGGATTTGAACTTGCACTGCCCAGACCCAGAAGACAGGCAATCTTCATCTTTGACTATACTCACTGAGTTTGAAACTGACCCCACTCCCACGTTGGGGGTTGTTTACAGTCTTCTGAAGCAAGAATTGGGTTTCTGACATAGGATTGAGAGCATTTTCATTTGGAGGAAGAGTCCTGAGATGGGAATAAAATACAATCAGTAGCTCTCAGGCATTTGAAGGCAGATTTCAGATGAAACTTAGAATATTTTCCTAGCAGTACAATCTAGAAATCAAAGAATCATCTCAAAAGGCTTAATGGTTAAGAACTTAACATCTGCTCATTACGTGATCTTGAGCCAATGACTTCACATCTCTGTGCCTTGAATTCCTCATCTCTGTAAGGGAGATATTAACAGGATCTACCTCACAGAGCTATGGCAAGGATTAAGTGAGTCGATGCATTGGATTTGCCTAAAAGATGGCTAAGAGTAAGTATTCAATAAACATTGGCTGTAAAATTTGTCATCATTCCTCTACTGCACTGAATGTAGCAGCTGGATTGTGTGGTGGGAACGTTATAGACATAGTGTGGAAAATAGTTGGGACTATTTGGAGTCTACTTCCTCCTAATACCTGTGAGTCTAGTAACATTACAACAGAATATGATATGCAACACAATATAATGCAATACATAGCAAAACACGCTCTCAGATTCCGATCAGCTCTCTACTCACCCTGCAGATGTTGACCGCTATCTTGGCTGCTAGCAACAGCGGATGAGATAACTGATACCTCTCAGAATCCTGGCAGCCCAGGGATGAGCTCTGTCAGCACTGCCTGATTTCTCACTTTTCACAACCATTCCTTACCATGCTAATGACCCAACATGCACTGAGTTCTCAGCTATGGGCTCCCATGTGTCAGATTCCCAAAGGCTAGATGTCAGCTCCTGGGGGACAGGGACACCCACGGCTTCGTCTAATCCAGGGTACGTGGCTCTTGCTAGGCACGTGAATCAGTTGACAGTGTAGTTCTGTACATAATCAGTTCAGGCAAATGACAAAGCAATACGACCAAATGTCATGCTTAATTACAGTCAACATAATCATCTACTTGCTTTACTTCCTTTTTGCATTTATAATTTTCTATTTTTGTTTTAATAAGCCTAGGTATACATGTCTGTATTGTAAGTTTCACCAACTCCTTTCTGGATTCCTGGTATAAATGAAAAATCAATGAACCAATGCCAGATGGGGAGTTTCACTGAGATGGCCTGATTTTGCAGTTTCCACAGCCCTAGGACAAAGTATCTTTTGGAATGCACACAAATTTTCCTCACTTTATATCAACCTGCTGCCAAAGAATAGCTTGTGCGCCAAATGAGGTGAGAGACCACGGGTCAGGCAGGCAGTCTGCCTGTCCAGGGCCAGTTCTCAGGGGTGTTCATTATGTTCATGTATGGTGGTGCAGTAGCTTTGGATGGTACTCCAGGCCAGATATTCCAGAGTGTCACCCAGCGTGTGGACTCTGAATCCACACTGCCTTCATTCAAATCCTGTCTCTTCCACTCACTATGTGATCTTGGGACAGTTACTCAATGTTTCTGTGCCTCTGTTTCCTTGCCTATATAGGAGTGAATGAGCTAAATCATTACTATCTAAAGATGTTTGAGGATAATCAAATCAGTTAATATTATTTTATCTCTACTTGAAGCAAGACAATAAACTTGGCTCTTATTTCCTGAAGAGGAACACCCTATGCAAATATGTATTATGCCATTGCTACAACATCACATGGAAGATGGAAGATGCTGGAAAAAGCTCAGCCCCACCAAGCAGCATTTGATGTGCACCCATGCCCTGTTCCATTCTCCAATCTGTGAAATGTAGTCAGATGTTGAAAGGAAACAAAGTGCTCTAATTATCTTTCTTCAGTTTCCAGGTTCATGAGCTCTGGGGAGCCTATGTCACGACTGTTGTAGTCTTCTCATCTCTTTTACAGAAACTACTATTTCATCTTTCAACACTGTTGACTAAAATAAGCCCATTATGTTCTCAGTCAAGAACACACCTTTGCAAACAATGCATGAACACAGAAGACCCTCTCCAAGAGACCAAGAATCAATCAAGAGAAAACTTTAACAATCAAGGATTAGGAGAAAATTTTTTTTTGTTTAAGAAAACAATGAACATCATTTTCTTCACTCCTGTTTTGTGAGGACTTAACATTGAGATTTGAAGCAAGACTTTATACTGTCAGTATAATTTGTAGGTTATTAGAGGTTTATACTAAGATTTTACTTCCTGCTTAGATATCCAGACACATGAATGCCTGCGTACTTGCAATTACAAATGAGCTATAATATGTAATTATATACACATCACTGAAAATAAACTAAGCCATCAAAGCATAGAAACCACAAAACATCGATAAGGATGATTCCAGCAACTCATAAACATCAGGTGCAAGGCAAACTCCAAGTTCTTTAAATTTGCTGAGTTGTATCTGTTTACGGTTCAAGTGCACACTTTCAGGGACCATGGCTCCCAGAGATCACTCTTTTCATGTAAATATTTCAATTGAAAAAGAAATTACAGCAATATTTTGGGCAACTAGATACTCAACTTTATGATGACTTGCTTGAAAAATTTTTTTTACAACAACACAAAAAGCAATACACATGTAGTTGAAACCATGGCCCTAATTTTAAATTTTAATCTTTCCCCAAGCTGGTGTTATCACAGGGGGAAACAACTGATATTCCACTGTACGCCACACTGCTTAGCTATGATGGCTGGTAAGCTAGGTAGACTCAATGAGTTTTCAACTGTGATGAGCGTAACAAGATGAAACCCCACAGTAAGGCAAGAAGTATCTGTTTTAATATTAGCTATATTGGAGATGTAGACATATTTATCAGTTTGATGAAAATGCCTTTTAAACACAGTCACACATAACGACAGGGACACATTCAGAGCAAAGCATCATCAGGTGATCTTGTCGCCATGGGAACACCATAGAATGAACTTACACAAACTAAGATGGCTATGATGTTGCCAGCTGCTATGGCCTATGGAACTATGGCCATGCATGAGGTCCATCCTTGATGCAGATGTCATATGGAGTCTGAATATATTGGGCCCCATCACCTTAAGCACATAGTTTTGGGCTCCTCTAGTTCATCAACTAAATGCTACCCTCAAGAAGAGGGAAAGAGGAGCTATGATGACCATAAATGTACAGAAACAGTTACTTGAGTGCACGTCTTGCACCACAGTGACTCCCCCATCTCAGCCAGCTCTCTTCTTCTGGGCCCTAAGTATACACTGTTGACCCCTGAAGCAAAGAGTTCAAAGAGCTCCAATAGAACCACGCACACTTAATGTAGGGCCTCTGTTGGTAAAATGAACCGAAGCCTGTGACCTGTGACTCCACGTATATACTATCAGCCTCCTTCTCCTGGGATAATGAGATTGGGAGTTTCATTTCTACTACAACAGAGCGGAAGTAGAGATAAGGTCATTATTATGCACAGTGCTTGATTTTTGGTATATTAATGGGGCTGTCCCACACTGTACTCCCGTCTAGCCCATGTACCTGGTTGCATTTGTCCCACCCTACCCTTACCTCAACAACAGCTCCACCAGGTTTCACTTGGAATATTTTCTTTATTAATTAAAGTCCTAGGGAGTCAGCCAGTGATTCATTTTTTCCTCTCCCTGTGCACACTCGCTTTCCTATTTCTCCCTCCTCCACACCGCAGAGAGCCTGCCTTACTCCATCACAGGTGGTTTCCTAGGAAACACGCTCAGCCAGGGACCCTGAACCACACATCTCCCTGTTGCTCCCCCTCCCTTCCCAATGAATATTAGCTAATGAAACAAGGTGAAGATACATCAGCACTTTTAGCAATTACTCCACAAAGGCAAGTTACCAAATTCAATCTCATTCATGGGAAGAGCATGTAATTTGCAGACTATGAGCTTTTTCTAGAAAATCCAAGTTTAGAATCACACCCACCATCGGGGGTATTGGATTCATCACACACCTGGGAACTGTACACACTGCCTCAAGGCTAAAACTGAGAGTATTAAATTCCCTGCCTTCCTGATCCCAAACTCTGGGAGGAGGCTGTGGTGGCTGCTATCTTCTGGCACCTCCTGAGCCTGGAACAGTGTCTGTAAATCGTAGGCAAGTGAACATCTTGTTGAAAGATTAGAATCTTCAGCAGGGACAGCAGCCTACCTCCTTCCCATTCCCAGGCATTGTTCACTGAAAATGCTGTAGGTTAATTTTTGGAGATGTTGAATTAATTTCTTTTCTCCCTATCTTTTTCTTTTCCCTATTTTACCAAAAACAAAAAACAAACAAACAAAAACTATCAGTCCCCTCTGCCCCTGCACTAGGGAAAGTTTCTACTGTAGCCTAAATCACAAATTGCTCACTTCCTACTCAAGCTCCTAGATTCCAAAAACCAGGCTCAGAAGTTGCCCGGTTTCCTGGGGGTCGGGGGATGGGGGAGAACAAGGTTCATTCTTGGGGACAATGCCTTTACTTTGTCTCAATACCCTGCAGTTTGTAGGAAGATAACTCCATATGCAGCCAATCCAGAATATATTCTCACACTTCCACTGGAAACATCTAAAGATAGGAACTTAGTTATATTGAAGTTAAAATACTGGCTTGGCCAACTTCTCCCTGTTTCCAGGAACCATCATTCTACTCTCTGCTTCTGTTGAGTTCAAATTTTTAAAAATCCCATTTAAAAATGAGATCATGCAATTTTTGCCTCTGAAAAAATAAAATTTTAAAAATTTAAATAAATAGTGCATTGACCAAAGAAACACTGGGGCACTAATGTCCTCCTGACATGCCTTTGTGGAGCCCCTGCATCTCAGAGCGGAGAGAAGACAGCTGGGGAAGGTGGTGTCCACCAGCAGCAGCAACCTGTAACCTCTTCTCTGGCTGATGCCAAGAAAAGAGGAAAGAATCAAGGGAAGATGGCAGCACAGTGCTCTTGGGAATGCTGGATCGTAAGCACTAGGGGCCTGGGCCTTGCAATGATGATTGGGCCCCTACACAAAGCAGAGAGGTGGAGAGCTACCTGACTGGCATCCTGAGTGCTTGACAACAAGCCATCATCAGCGACCTGGATGAACTGCAGTGCGCAGTGCTTTTTCCATTTTCCATGCACCATATGAGCATACTTCAAAGAGTTTGTGGAAAATGGAATTAAAAGATAAGTTTATTTTGGTGCCAAAAAATTGAAATCCATGCATATAAGGAGTCTTCAAAAACCTCATGGGAAATGCATATTATGAAAAATTATGCACGGATTTCAGTTTTTTGGTTTCTAAATAAATGTATCTTATAAATATTTATTTATTTATTGGAAAGGTAGAGTTACAGAGAATGAGGGAGAGACAAATAGAGAAACAGAGGTCATCCATCCCCTGGGTCACTCCCCAGATCACTGCAACTGCAAGGTCTGGGCCAAACTGAAGCCCGGAGTCAGAAACTCCATCCTGGTTTCCCACATGGGCGGTAGGGACCCAAGTACCTGGGGCATCTGTCCAGGCACGTTAGCAGGAAGCTGGATTGGAAGTAGAACCTGAATGGGAGGGAATCAAAGTGGTTCTCCAACATGGGATTTCAGCATCAAAAGTGGTAGCTTAGCCTGCAGTGGCACAACACCGGCCCCTTAAATATTTCTTTAATTCCATTTGCCACAAACATTTTTAAGTACCCTCATGTGCGAAGAGTGGCAAAACTGGAATCCCTACCCATCCAGAGGCATGAGGACTTGGATTCAAAGTAATTCACTTTTACATGACAAGGAAATGGACATTCTTGCATATGTGAATTACTGGACAGATGAAGATATGTACCTGCTGTATACAGAAGTAGACTGGGGGGGGGGTGCTATGGCGCAGTGGGTTAAAGCCTTTGCCTGCAGTGCTGGCACCACATATGAGCACCGGTTCTAGTCCTGGCTGCTCCACTTCTGATCCAGCACTCTGCTATGGCCTGGGAAAGCAGTAGAAGATGGCCCAAGTCCTTGGGCCCCTGCACCCACATGGGAGACCCAGAGGAAGTTCCTGGCTTCAAACTGGTGTAGCTCCGGCCATTGCAGCCATCTGGAGAGTGAACCAGCAGATGGAAGACCTCTCTCTTCATCTCTCTCTCTCTCTGTAACTTTGTCTTTCAAATAAATAAAATAAACCTTTTTTTAAAAAAGAAACTGTTTTTTTAAAAAAAGAAGTAGACTTTTATGCTGCCACTTGAATTTTTCTTCTGAAGCCAGAAGACATGGATGATGTATACCAAACACAAAGGACCTTCAATATATTCATGGCAATTGCATGTTATCTCTTAATCCCATTTGTCCATCAAGTTTTGAGCTCCCTTCAGATGAGTGTGGATACTCCCATCTGCACTCATGGGGACATGGTTAACAACCTGTCATTCTTGCCTAACTACACATGCTCAGATGGAGTCAGAGGAACTCTCAGGGCTCCCACCAGCCGCAGCAAACAATCAGAATGGGCACGAGACAGGGAATCCAGTTTACCTTTCCTGCCATAGTGTGGGGCCGTACCAGTGTGTGGGATGTGGAGTCCTCCATAAGTGGCCATGCACAGTGTGAGCTTTCTGAGAGAAGGTAACAGACAAGAAAACAGACTTGGGGAGGATCTGTCTTGCTGTGCCTGTTCCTCGCCCCTCCTTGCTCTTCATCACAGGGAAGTGGATTTCCCAAGCTCTCATGCCAACTGGCTTCCTTGTTCACTGCAAGTGCTGACAGAACGTTGGCGAGCAGGAGACGGGAGAGCCTTTTCTCTTTGCGTCCAACAGCATTGCACCTCCCTTCAGGCTTAGTTCCTGCCGAACACTCCCTGCTGTAATTCCAATTCCTGTCCAATGGCTTTGGCCTCTATGTTCTGGTGGCCTCACAGCCTGGCTGTGACCCTGCAACCCTAACGGGGACCGTAACTTCCTGTCGTCACTTCAACATCCCCTGTCTGGCCTCTAAGCTCTTCCAAACCTTGGGGTAACTGATTCACTGTCTTAAATGGCTTGTGTTTGAAATATGGGACAGGAAAGTTATTTAGAGAGGTTGTTCAGAGAGGCCGAACGGTGAGGTTCTATTTCTTGACTTTAACCTCTAGGATATGGATTTTGAAATCCTCTATCTATCAGTTTTGATGGAGCCTGGGGCATGACAACAGAGGGTCTCTGGCCAAGGACTTGAAGCTGAAGATGGGTGAACTGCCCTGTGCAATCACGTGATCATGGCCAGTCTGTCTGTGTCCCTTTCTCATACCACTGAGACTGTGGAGAGCCTACTTCCACGCTCCAGCCAATCTGTCTGCAGCAAGGTTTGATTTCGCTTCAGGAACCTACAAGGGAGTTGAAAACAAGTTCACGGAAGGTGGAAGTAAAAGGTGAGCTTATTTTGGTATAAAAAATCCTTGAGATCCATGCATATTGAGGGGTCTTTACAAGTTCATGAAAAAGGGCGTATTATGTTAAAAGCTGTGCATAGATTTCAAATTTTTTGCACCAAAATAAATGTATCTTTTAGTTCCCCCTTTCCATGACCTTTTCGAAGTACTCTTGTATGGATACCTTTTAAGAACAGCCTACTCCCAGACCCCTAATACTGATGACTTATTTTTCTTTACTTATATATATATATAAGTATATATGTAAGTATATATATATATAAGTAAATATATATATAATATACATAAAAAACCCTTATGCTTCGAGTTCTTACACAAGTATAAAGCCAAACAAAAGTTTAAATTACATTTCAAAGTATGGCACCAGTAATATCCAAATTAATGGTGATTTAACCTGGAGCTTACATTTTTCAGTTGAAATCAAGGTTCCGCTTTCAGCATGACCCCCTTTCTCACTCCTATTCTGTGAGATCTTTCAAGTACTACATGACGAGTCAATTCTATCGATTTCATTTCTGACCAAACTTCTACAAAATCTTAAATAATACAGGCTAATGCTTTCAGTCAACAATGGAGAGTGCTTGTCCATGAGCTCAAGGTGATGTAGATAAGAATGGCTGTAACAGGATTGTTGGCAATAGTCAGTAAAAACAGAGGTAAGGGTAAGCCCTGGTGTACAGATAAAGTAGTCACTTGGGATGCCTGCATCTCATATTGGAGTACCTGGTTTGAATCCTGGCTACTCCGCCTCCCATCCAGCTTCCTGCTAATGCGCACCCTTTGAGGCAGGAGATGATGGGCCAGGTAGTGAGGTCCCTACCACCCACTAGGGAGCCTTAAGCTGAGTCCCAGGTTCCTGGTTTTAGCCTGGCCCAGCCCTGGCTGTTGCAGGCATTTGGGGAGTAAAGCAGTAGATGGAAGACAACAGGTATCTGATTTGTGGTATATTCACACATGTGAATGCTTGATGTACTCAAGCAATCTGCTCAGCAGGGAAAACGAATGAACTTCAACTAGACACATCAACACTGGCAACTCTCACACATTCACCTTCAAGCGAAATGAACAAGTTGCAAAAGACTCATAGGCTTAGCATACATGCTCTTAGATACTATTTCATGGTACTTGTTATTTATTTTCACTATTAAGATTTGCAATAAAAGATCAATAACGGTAAGGGGCAATAATTCAGGAGAGCAGTTGGCAGTGGGAAGGGAGGAGACATGTAATAAAGGAAAGTACATAGGGGCTTCTACTCCACCCGCAATACTGTATTTCTTAAGCAGGGTGATGATATCTATGTTGGTATATACCCTATGTGCTTTTGCATACATGAAGTAAATCACAATAAGTAAAATCAGGGGTGGGCATGTGGTACAATGGGTTGAGCTGCAATTTGCAATGCCCACATCACACTGGAGTGCCAGCTCAAGTCCTGGACATCCTGCATCCAATTCACCCTCTTCCTAATGCATCTTGGGAAGCAGCAAAGGATGGCTCAAGTGCTTGGGCCCCTGCCGCTTACGTGGGAGACACAGCTGGAGTTCCAGGCTCCTGACTTCCAGCTGGCCCAGTGCTAGATATTGTGGGTACTTGGGGAATGAACAAGCAGATGCAAGATCCACCCCACCCCCGTGTCTCTGTGTATGTGTCTGTCTCTTTTTCTCTCTTTCAAGTAGATGAAAGTAAATTTTAAAATAAGCATTTAAAAATAAATAATTTTACATAAAACTTAATGCAACTGCAAAAACATTTCAATAGAAACCTTGATGCTTTTGAAGGTACCTAAATGTTCTTGGAACACAGTTTGTAAACCTAAGAGCAATCTTTGCTGCATGATTTCATTAGGTTTCTCCATCAAAGAAGCTTCTTTATCACTATTCTTCTATTATTATTCTAGTAAGATTGTTTTCTTGAAAACATTAGCTAGTAAAGGAAAACAAACTTTACAAGAACGTGTATAGGTATTTTCTTTTTTCTTCTTTTTAAATTTTTTTTTTTAGGCTGATGCCACGGCTCAACAAGCTAATCCTCTGCCTTGTGGCGCCGGCACACCGGGTTCTAGTCCCGGTCGGGGCGCTGGATTCTGTCCCGGTTGCCCCTCTTCCGGGCCAGCTCTCTGCTGTGGCCCGGGAGTGCAGTGGAGGATGGCCCAAGTGCTTGGGCCCTGCACCCGCATGGGAGACCAGGAGAAGCACCTGGCTCCTGGCTTCGGATCAGGGCGATGCGCCGTCCACAGCTTGCCAGCCACGGCGGCCATTGGAGGGTGAACCAACGGCAAAGGAAGACCTTTCTCTCTGTCTCTCTCTCTCTCACTGTCCACTCTGCCTGTCAAAAAATTTTTTTTATAAATTTGAAAAGCAGAGTGGCAGAAAGAGAGAAAGGGAGATCATCTATCTGCTGGCTCACTCCCCAAATGGTCACAAGAGATTGGACCAAGCCAAAGCCAGGGGCCAGCAACTCCATCTGGGTCTCAAACATGGATGTCAGGGGCCCAAGTCATCATCTTCTGCCTTCCAAGTGCATCAGCAGGAAGCTGGACCAGAAGCGGAGCAGCCAGGACTCAAACCAGCACTTACATGGGTTGTGGAAGTTCAACCCACTGCTCCACAATGTCAACCTCAGCTAGAAAAGAATTTTAAGAAAAAAAAAAACTGGCAAAAGATTAGAGAGAGCGAGCCTTGGAGACAAGAATTCCAACCAGAAGACTGGTGAGAATTCAGTGGAAGACAGCCACTGGAAAGAGGTGTTAGGCATAACAGTTAAGATGCCACTTGGAATACCCACATCCCAATATCAGAGGGCCTGATTTTAAATCCTGGCTCCATTACTAAATCCAGCTTCCTGCTAATGGAGACCCTGGGAGCAACAGGTAATGGCTCAAGTGGTTGGGTCCCTGCTAGCACATGGGAGAACTAGCCTGTTCCTGGCTCCTGCCTTCCAGATTTCCAATCCCAGCCCTGCTTGTTGCAGGCATTTGGAGAATGAAACAGTGAACGGGAGATCTGTCTCTTTCTGTGTTTCTGTCTCTCTGTTCTCAAACAAATAAAGACAGTTACTTTTTCCAAACCACAACCATTTGGATGAAGAAAAAGGGAGAGATATACGGACACTGAAGAGAAAACAGCAGTATCTGGCAACTGAGTGGTTATGAAGAGTAAGGGGATGAGGAGTATGTGAGACACAGGTCTTTGTGAGTTCCTGGATGGAGCAGGCTGCCATTCAATGAGACAAAGCAAGAGCTGGCTGGAGGAAGCAAATGAGGAGGTTATACTTTATTAGGTGAAAACTGTCTCTTGGACATAAAGAGGTTGCTGAGAAAAAAAAAAAAAAACCACTTCAGTATATAACCATGAAGCATCAGAAAGTAAATGTTCTCTAGCTTAGGGCTGCACAATGGAAATATAATTCAAGCTACAATACAAGCCACATTTATTTATAATTTTAAACTTCCCAATAGCCACATAAAAAAAGTAAAGTAAGATACAGGTAAAATTAACTCTCAAAGCATATTTTGTTTAGCCAAACTTAGTCAACATATTCACATTTCACTATGTAATCAATATAATTATGAATGATATATTTGATAGAGTACTGATATGGTAAGCTTCAAAACCAAGTGTGCATTTTCTGCTTGTGGCAGATCTCAATTCAGACCGGCTATATTTCAAGTGCTCAGTAGTCACATGGGGTTGGTGGCCACCAAACTAGTCACAACAGCTCTAACTGATTTATTGGTCTGACTGCAGAGGCCATCAAGCTGGTATTTCTCTAATACAGGTAAATTACAAGTGCTGCCCGAATGGCTTATTTTGACAATGTAGTTGTTCCCCAGTGCAATGTTGTAATTGGGATTTTGGCCCAGCCTGGGACCTCTGGTGCAAGCACATTTGGTGGGATGAAAGCCCAGAGGGCTTGACCTCTACAGTGAAAGCTGACAGTTATTCACAAAGAATGAATCAGCCTAAGACTCCCACGTGTTAAGGAAGGACATGGGATCAGACTGAAGGGGACGAGTGAAGCACAGAACTGAATAGGATGAATGGGGTAACTTGGTCGATTACCACACTTTCCTGTCACCCAATTTAATATTAGTCTTCAGTGATTTTTCTTTTCTTTTTCTTTTTTTCTTTCTTTCTTTCTTTCTTTCTTTTTTTTTTTTTTTTTTTTTTGATGCCACTCAAAGATCTTCTTTTTTTAATGCCACTCAAAGATCTTCTTTTACTTCATGGCATGTCTGTTTGCATTTTTTTTGGTTAGTTGCTACAGGAACCAGTGCACTAGGTAGAAATACGTTCACCTCAGAGTAAATGTTATTGTCTTTCCAATCTATCCAGGAAAGACTGCCCAAGAACCTACCCAAGAACTATCCATGACGTACTCAACCTGTAAGCTACAGTTGTTTAAGAGCCTTTGAGGTAACATGCCAACCCTACTCAAGTCTTACCTTATACACTATCAGTATCACTTTCATAAGCATTAATTTTGAAAGTAAATGACAGCTAAACACACACAGACTACCTATGACCTCCAATCAAAAACCTATGGAGACCAAAGAATAACATAAATTCCACGTAGGCAATGGGGGTTATTCTGTCCCCAAAGCTAATGTTTTAAAAATAAGCACTTTAATCTTGGTGAAGTTTCACTCTAAACTGGCTTCCCTAGTGTTAAATAGAGTGTGCAACTTTGAAGTCTTAGGTGAACCGACTAAGTTTAAGTTTTCCCTTGAATAACATATGGCCAAGTTCATGCTCCTTGTGTGAGATAAAGGAGACCTTCTGAGCTTAATGGGATTCTCCTGAAGGCATTTTTACTCCTTTGAAGCCACTGAGTTATTACTATTACCCTAATTCCCCTTGAATAGCAACGCAGAGCTAATTTACCCCATTGCCATCATCCACTTGCACTGAAATCCTCATGAATAGTGAGAAGTAACGGGAGCTTTGGAAAACCTATCTTCTGCTTTTAACTTCCAGAGTTTGTGTTCCACTTTGCTTTCCAGAGAAAGTGATTCAGTTGCTTTGTCTTGTGTGTGGCCTCTCTGTTAACACGTTCCCTTTGTTTGTATAATTCTGACAGAAGGAAATAAATCTGCTGCCTGACACTAGCTATGAGCACTCAATAAATCCTTGTTGGATGAATAAGTAAGTGAGATAGAAGAACTGCCAGATTACTTTTTCCTTTTCAGCAGTTTCGCTGCTGCTCCCCTGCTTGGAGTAAGCAGGTCTGAGCAGAATTATTACAAATAAATCAACTTCCCAAATTTTTGATACATTAGACATCCCCAGAAGTCCTCACCCCACCCTCCCTCCTTTTTCAGGTCCATCCCATGTTACCTGCCGCACTCATAGTCCAGTTTCATTCTACAGGTGAGGTCAATGGCTCGGGGCCTCCTACCTCCTTCTTTGCCCCAGTTGAGTTTCTCCCTCTTAAGTGCAGCTCATTCTTCTACCAGCCCCTAGGAGTATACCTGGGCCCTGGGATCTCCTCTGATGAGGCCAATGGCCTCGTGTGTTTTCTCATTCGATGGGAGCCTCCAGAAGACTTCTCCAGAAACTTTATAAAATTTTCTGGGCCAATGTTATTGGCATGTGATGGAAAAGGCTGTAAAGCAACTATGGAAGCTAAACAACTACCAGGCCGGCATTTGTGGGCTGTTGCTGGCTCTTCTGTCTCCCTCCTGGGGCAAGAAGCAAGCCTTGCAGCCTGGATTTGCCCAGGCTTGGTCTTCAAGCAGCAAACACTGCGCTCTTGAATCACATACACTCTGGTTGGCATGTCTGAGACTGAGCAAGGTCTCTCTGGGCCTGGGCCTGGGCCTAGTCCCTGTGCTCTCCTTGTATGCAACAGGCCATGAGCCCCAGGGTCTACACCTCAGGGAATCCTGAAATCAGTCTCTGCAGTCTACTTCAAGTTTGCTTAGGTATCAAGCTGTTTCAGGATGCATGTGGTTAAAATATATGAGCAGGTCAATGATACATCATATTAACACTATATACCTTCCCCTCCCGTTACTCCCATTTGAAGCAAGCTGATGGAGATCTGTGTTTATTTCACTCCTTATTTTTCAGTCCTAAGTGGTGCACAGGAAGTGAATGGTATTGGAAAGAAGATAGAGCTGGAGAACTTTGGCTTCAAATCCCTGACTGCTGCATTTGTCATTTCCATAGATCTAAGAAACTTCGCACCTTGGTATCCATAAAACGAGGTTTAAAATATCTGCCTTCTAAAATTCTTATGAGGATGACAGATGCAAAAAATTAAATAGTCCTTTTAGTAAATGTTCAATAAATACAATCAATAGTTATAACTATTAAAATATTTTAAATATTAATATTTTATCAACATTAAATTAATATTTTATTATTTATAGCCCTTTGTTACTATACCATAAGATAAATGCTAATGTTGTATAAATAAAATGTATCAATACATTAATATATACTAAATCATATTACCATGTATTAAATACTGCTATATTAGACCTATATTATAATAATTATCTGCCATGCTAATATATTAATATGAATACCCAGTTGCTCCAAAGTATTGATTAATATTGTTTTCTAATAAGTCAGGAAATTAATTTCTCTTATGCATTTCAGCCAGCTTGTTTTCTTTATTGGTATATATTGGTAAAAGTCAAAGAAAATAAAACTGGCATTTTTCTCCCACTTGCTTAGGGTAAGCACTGCCTTGTTTTAAGCAGAAAATAGTCAAATTTTTTTTTGAGAAAAGTAAAATCCTTAAGACATTTTGGAGTTTAAAGTTCCAAGTATAAGGGTAATTCAAAAAATTCCTGGAGAACATGTATCATTAAAAAAAACTATGCATGGGGCCAGCATGGTGGTGCACTAGGTTAATCCTCCACCTGCGGCGCCAGCTTCCCATATGGGTGCCAGGTTCTAGTCCAGGTTGCTCCTCTTCCAGTACAGCTCTCTGCTGTGGCCCAAGTGCTTGGGCCCTGCACCTGCATGGCCATTTGGAGTAGCTCTGGCCGTAGCGGCCATTTGGAGAGTGAACCAATGGAAGGAAGACCTCTCTCTCTCTGTAACTCCACCTGTCAAATAAATTAATAATAAAAAAAAAAACTATGCATGGATTTCAAACTTTTGATTGCATGTTTTCACACATGTCCTGATGTGCATTCATATAAGTCAGGGGTAACAATGAACCCAGACTAAAGTCAAGGCTAGCCTTCACTTATAGCTTTTCCACCAGGGACCCTTTTTTTTTTTTTTTTTTTTTTTTTTTTTTTTTTTTTTTTTTGACAGGCAAAGTGGACAGTGAGAGAGAGAGACAGGGAGAAAGGTCTTCCTTTACTGTTGGTTCACCCCCCAATGGCCACTGTGGCCAGGGCGCTGCGCTGATCTGAAGCCAGGAGCCTGGTGCTTCCTCCTGCTCTCCCATGCGGGTGCAGGGCCCAAGCACTTGGGCCATCCTCTACTGCACTCCCGGGCCATAGCAGAGAGCTGGACAGGAAGAGGAGCGACCAGGACAGAATCCGGCGCCCTGACCGGGACTAGAACCTGGGGTGCCCGCGCCGCAGGCTGAGGATTATCCTATTGAGCCGCAGCGCCGGCCCACCAGGGACTCTTGTAACCCTGGCACCTATTAAAACTCTCGGAAAGTGTTATTATTAACAATTCCAAAGGGCAAGATGGGAAAAGGAAAACAAGGACAACCCTACTGACTCCTCTGTGAAAATTCTGCCTTAGTGGACTCACACTGTGGAACCTGCCTGTCCTGTGTTCCGGAGATAGCTTTACACTGGCTCTAACCATCACGACGCTGGCTAAGTGTCCAGCACTCATCAGCTCCGCCATGAGCCCTTACCTACAGGTGCTGTATTCATGCATATGGTCAATAAACACGCAGCAAGGGCTTACGGCTTCCCTGACCCATGCCATGTCCATAGCCTAAAAGGGTGAATGAGATCCAGCAAAGTCTGCTTTCAAGAGGCTCACAGCCCACTGCAGAGGTCACCAAGCAAATGTGTTATTACTCAGAGTATATGGAACAGGTAAACAGGGCATTCAAAGGGCACCCACCCGGTCATGGGACTTCAAAGATTTCCACCTTCAACTTGAAGTCATCAGTGAGGTAGACAGACAGGGCTGGCTGGGGAAGACAATGACTCAGTGAGGGACCACAGCACACCCTAGAATCCGGAGGTGAGAAAGCACAGCACGCTCAGGGAGCAGCAAGGTTCCCTGTGGCTAGAACAAGGGTAGCCCCATGTCTCTTCAACATGTGGTAAAGGGATCACCCACATCAGAGAGCACCAGCCTTCTGACAGAACGCAGGGTCTCCCCTCCTCCCCAGATCGTGAATCCAGACTTCTGGAAGAGGGGCTTGACATTCTGCACGTGTAGACACAGTCTCGGCTGATCCACAGGCTAGATGGAAGCCTAAATAGTCAGTGTCGACTGTCAGGGAGGAGAAGGAAGAGACACGAGGCAGAGTAATTTGGTGGGGGCCAGGTTGTGAAGAGCCTTGAGGTCTAGTGAGGCACCTGGGTTTTCTCTGGAGGGTCACAGGCAGTGGTGTGCTGCTAAATGATTAACAACCGGCTCTGGGCTGGAGGTGTGGTGTTGACCATAGTTTGCGGATTTCTAGGTTGTAACTACTAGAGTGAAGATTTCATGAGATAATACATATCCAATTTCATAACACGTAAAGTATGTTCTCCATAGAACAACTTATGGTGAACCTACATGCTTTCTAAAAAATTCACCAATCATAACTTTCACTTATCATAGTGAGAGCTGATTTACTCTACAAAGTCATTGGTTTCATTCGCAGCTCTTCAGGCTGCACCTTGGCAGGTGACAGGAGAGGACCCAGCCTGCCTGCATCTTGCAGGCAGCAGGAAGTTTCCTTCTGGGTTTCAGCTACAGCATCACCCAGAAGATGCATCACCTGCTATTTCCTATTCGTATTCACAGTGAGGGCACTTTGGTCCCAACATTGATTGTGAGATTCGCATTTCCACATGTATCTGTTCATACATCCATGCTAGTAATAGTCAACATTTATTACGGTGTGCCAATAATACGGGCCTAGGTATCTGAATGGAGACAAGGATTCAAGTGGAGGCATCCGTGTGTAAAGCAGAAGTGAGGGCAGGATCTGCTGAAGAGTGAAAGAGCAAACACATATTGACCCATGAGCATAGGCCACCCCACGTGGCCCATCTCGAGTGGTCCACAGAGTTGCCTATAAGGAAGGAAAGGGAGTGAAGGCCAGAGAGGGATTCCCCAAGCATGGTCAGGGGCAAAAACGGGCCCCATCCCCACTATCAGTCTTTTTATGAGGTGGGGGGTGGTGCCTTAATTGAATAAAACAAACAGGGTGGGGTCTTAACAACCCAGAAGCTTTCTGGGGTTTTTAGGATGCCTCTATGTGGAACTGGACTTCTATGCTGCCATGATGGTGTCTCCTTCCTGGTCCCAGATGAGACGCAGGTGCATCCCAGGAGGTAGGCATCTGAAGCTGACAAAGTGATACAGTTACAGTGCAGGGCAGACAAAAGTTCCAGCTCACCTTCTATCTTACTCCCTGCCTCGTTTCCCCATATCACCGAGACCTTACAGGCATCAATTATTATTTACTTCTCACAATGACCTAAGATGTTTCCTATGTGAGATACTGAAGCTCAGCAAATTCACACCCTCGTCAGTGACAGAGCCAGAATTTGAACCCAGGTGGTCTGCGATAAGCTGTGGTTGCACATCTCCTTGACATTAATCAAATACATTGTCCTATAGCCACACAGCTTCCTTCCCACAATTTACACATGCCCCAAAAGGAACTGTTCTGTAAAAAAATAAAATAAAGTTGCTTGCACCCAATCGAATTGAGCAGTTCAATAAATGCAGTTACAGTAGCCCTCTGTAAGGCATTCTTGATGTGTGCTTCACTCACAAACCTATTTCTGGTTTTATTGACTTTATGGTAAAAGTTTTTTACAGCACCATAAAAACATGGGATGTTTGCATCAGCTCCTCCTGGCGTCTCTGGTAGGAACATACCTTCTCGGGTAGGATTGATGACACCTTACCTGTCTCGGAGGCTGCTAGGTCACAGACTGTCTCACTTTTTCCTAGGAAAACATTTTGCTACCAAGAAACAGCTCCTTGATTTTAATCTAAAACTGTCATTTTTCAGCTCCAGCTAGTCTCCTCTTATTGAAGTCTCCATTAAGATAAAATGCAAGCTGTCATTAGCTTGTGCATAATCTTGGGTTTAGTGATAGTCAGTGTATTTGCAAGTCACTGTCAAGCGCCCCTCAGTTTTCCTTCCTCAGGATAAACCACTCCTTAGCCCTTGGTGATTTCTGCTTCACAGAATTCTTTAAATGAGAGGTTCCAATATTTTATCCTAATCCACGTGTCAAGTACATGGAACGCAATGGAACATTTCAGGCATTATTGTCCATGGAATCCTGGTAAAGTTTCAAGCAGATGCAGCACAATTCTAAGTGACTTCTAGGGCTTCATACAGATAACGGATCTAAGGAGCCACAGAGCCTTTGCACATTTTTGCTTCTTTCTTTTAATGTCCATATTTGCTGTCATTTTAGAATTCTGACATCTCACATCTGTATCTAACACATTTCCAAAATTGCAGAGTGGCACTAAAAGGACGACTCTCGAAATAACTCTGGCTACGCGTGCAGTGATCTCTGGGTACAACACCAGCGGCTCGCAGGACGCAATTCTTGTGCTAATTTCAAAGGCTCATTCTTTACAAGCTCAGCTTCCATTTCCCTTTAAGTACCCCATTTATAAAATGACCCCGATCCTTTAAGACATTACTTTATGCCACAAATCAGAAGCCATTCCTTTGAAAAAGTACTTGAGTGCAGTAAATGACGCACTGTCTTTGTGGCAGATAGAAGACGGGTTCAGACATACAAAAATGCACCATCCCTGGGGAGTTGGGTCGCTGAAGGCAGACACAAAAGGCTACAGTACTGGAGGAGTCTAACAACCCTAATTAGCACACAAAATAGCCATTAAACTTTTAAAAAGTTGATACTCTAGCCTTTTGAGAGAAGTTAATTTCAACGCGATCTATTTGTTGGCCAACATTTGGTAAAACCTAGTTGCAATCCTGTGGGGATATAAAAGATGGATCTCCAATCAATGCATCTCCCCTCCCTTCCCCCTCCTCCCTTCCCCCTCCCCTCTTCCCCACCATCTTTCCAGGCGGCGGTTTCTTTAGAACACACCTCTCACAGCCACAAAAAGTAAAGAGTTGGCCCAGTTGCACATGGCCTGACTCAGGGGCTCACTGCAAACTCTGCAGCAGGTGTTGCTTAATAGAAGTCCCAAGAAGCTGAACAGGAAAGGAATTTTTGGCCAACCTCATTCATATGAATAGAGTGTGCATAGGATTAAGGAGAATTACTAAACTTGGAGGATTAAGAATCAAATTAAAGAAAGGATATATACTTTAAAGAGTACACAAAGATGATTAATTGTAAAATGACTTCCTTTACCCTCATAGCAGAAACGACTCCGTCACTTCCTCTTACCCCCTCTCCCCCTCCCCCCACCTCTGCAAACATCATTTCTTATGGTTAGAATCCCCAGGCCTGCATGTCACGGCCTGTCAGGAGGCCAACCAGAAATGCATCCATCAGCTGGGGGACTCTTTCGAGTCTGCATTACATAAAACAGGAAGAATAAGCAGTGTGCCCAAGTGAATCTGGCCACAAGCAAAGTCCACGAAGGCCGTGTATCACTGACAAGGCACTGACAGCAGTGGAGGGAGGCCAGCTGCTGCCCTGCCTGCTTCCTTCCAGGTATGTCAAGGGCGGCCACCCACCCGGGAGACAGCGTGTGTTCAGGTGTGCTCTCTGCAACTGCCTTCATTTCCTCCTGCAGGAACATTCTGCCCACCCCATTTTTGCCACTTCCAGTTAATCGTATGCATATTTATGTGCCAATTATGCAAATCCCAAGATAAAAATGCATTAAGCACCCATGATTTAGACTGGTTAAGTCTATTACATGGCATAATGAAATTACTGCATGATGTCCAATTTACCTCAACACTTTCTTTAAACTGTCACTAAGTTACTAAATAACCATAACACACCAAATTTTAGCTCAAGGAGGCTTCCTTTGTCTGACCCATCACGATGCCAGGGGATCAGGAACTTCAAGCTAAATCCTCACCACAGGGGGTCCATATTCCAGAATAGACTTAACGAGGCATAATATGATCAAAGTTTAAGAAAGGCAACACATTGTCACTGATAGAAGTCTTTTGATAATGTTTTTTAAGAAATCACTGGGTAACTGGAACAACACAGGAGACAGCAATTTAGGAACTGAAGTCGAGTCTCCTCTACCTGATTCTCTTCTTACACAGCCGGGTCTTGTTCCTTGCGTCATGATGATACTGTGGGTTACTAAACTCCAATGTGATTTGAATTTTCAACATGGAAATATCAACTTTGGCATC
The DNA here is from genome assembly GCF_051225735.1 of Oryctolagus cuniculus. Lineage (NCBI taxonomy): Eukaryota > Metazoa > Chordata > Mammalia > Lagomorpha > Leporidae > Oryctolagus > Oryctolagus cuniculus. The sequence continues at coordinate 68,686,959 of NC_142879.1, read as the reverse complement.
AGACATAAAGAGATTAAAGAAGGATTCGAGACGCAGCAATTTAAAACACACACATACAGATCCCTTGAAACCTGAAACTGAAGAGCTCAGAGAGTCAGTTTGCTCAGTAGAGATTTCACGTTAGAACTTTGGGAAGACCCAAACTACTTGCGGGTTCACTGTTCCTTAGAGGACACGACAGACGAGAAACAGGCCACGATGTGAATTCAGCTAGTAAACGTAACATGCGAGCAGTCTGACCCACTGACACGCATTCTCCCCCACTGTCACAGCTTGCCATTTTAATCGGCTCACAGTTCGATTTCCACAGGGCCTGGGTCCTCATGCATTAGCATAGGGAACTCCCCTCAAAGTGTAGTACTGAGCATTGCACTTGCTTAAAGTTACGAGCTTAGATCCACAGACCTAAAGGGTAGGTGCCGGAGAGCACGCAATACTGGGGTGATTTGTTTGAGGAAGTAATCTCAAAACCTGACCAAATGAACAGTTTCTAAGTCCCTAAAGCAGTCAAATCTCATCCTGTCGATAAAGGGGACCAAGAAGCTGGTAGCATTTGCCATTTTCTTGACTGTCACAGGGGCAAAATGAAACAGTACATGCTGTCTCCACAGCACCTGGGATTGAAGTGCCTTGCCTGGAGGCAGCGCGAGTTCACCTACACACTAGGCGAGAACAAACAGGTCACCAAGAGAGTCTCCGAGGAGGTCCCTCAGCCAGCCAGCTGAGAGGCTGGACTCAGAAGCCTTGCAACAAACTCCCACTTGAGGCTGTCCTTGCCATGACTATCTGATGACTGGTGAACATGGCAGAAAGATAGGGACTTCTTCCGAAGGATGGGGCATATTCACACATAGGAGCCTACCTGTAACATTCTCTGAACACATCCTGATCATGCTCATTAACTAGCAGGAAAAAAAAACTGTTCAATGACCAAAGAATCTATTTGTGCCTGAAACACTCAAACGCAGCATCAAAGAGATGAGGTCAATCAAAGCCTTAGTCTATTGGCTTTAACTCTGCTGTGGCTTTACAGAACTATTTGACCTCTGAAAATCTTTCTTAATTTATGATTAAGAAAAAGTAATCATTTCTAGCATTATTTAAAACGTCTGACCCATTCATTTTAGTTCTATATGGATACAGCAGAGATCGAACAGCCCCCCTCACCAGCTGAGCTTTTAATGGAAAACCCCATCTTAAAGCATCCCTTTCTCAAGTGAAAAAGCAAACTGCAGCCAAGAGGAACAAGTGCTCAGAGTCCTGGGGAGACCCAGCAGTTCCCCAAGAGCATTTCTAAGCGTTACGGGACCAAGTTCAAGATCAGAGCAGTGCTCTGCAATCTTTCCTGCGGGTCTGCTAGTTCCCAGGGAACACACCAGTTTCCAGAATGCATTAACCTACTTTCCTCGGAGAGGATCCCCTGACTCTGAAGAAGAGGAGGAGGAAAGAGCGCATTCAAGAGGAAGCTGGGCATGCTCTTTGCCTTAAACGTGTTACCCGTCCCACTGAACAGCAGTGCAGCCTGAGAAATCGGTACTTCCTGCGAACGAACAGCTCCGAGGGTCGCACGGCCCCAGAGCAAGAGTGCTGGAAATCCTGCTAAAATATGGCTGTCAAGTCAACGGAGGGGCGAACTCATTTACTAAGATTCCCATTGTCCACACTGACAGATGGCTCTCTCCCCTCTGCCTCGCAGGCAAGCCTATTCTTTGAGAGATCCAGTTGCAGTCGCCAGCCTAGTTCTGAAATAAAACAAAAGCTCAGCCAGCCTCCCATTCATAGAGCCTTCTCCTCCGGTGCCTCCAGGCAGAATCAAAAGAAAGCGAGATGCACTCTCCTTACCTTCGTCCTCATCGGAGACAGGAGCCCTTCCATTTTGGTGGAATCCTCACTCCACTTGCTCTCTTCCGCAAGTTACTCTCTCTGCGAGCCCTCCTTAAGCATCCCACATGAAAAGAGCCATGTCGGGAGCTGCCGGTGGCTCCCTTCTCCCGGGTGGCGCCGCGGAATCGCTGAACCGCCACCCGATCTAACTTGAATCCCCAGTGCCTGAAAAGCGCTGTGCCTGCTCCTCGCCCTCTTCCCCCTCTCTCTTTCTCCTCTCCCGCGCTCTATCTCCTCCCTCTTTCTCCTCCCTCTGTCTTTCCACAATCTGCCTACAGCTCTCGGCATGCCGCGCTCATTTGACAAATGATCCCTGTCTTAGGTAACGCATTTGAGGCAAGAAAAGTGCTCTGAAGCAACCCACAGGACAGATCACCCGGGACAGGAGAGGAGGGGGCCTGAGCATCCTGCCACCTCCCAGCTTCAGCTCTGCAGCTCATTCTCTCTAGAGCTGGTATCTCTGTATCCATCCATCCATCCATCCACCCATTCATTCTTTCTTCTTTTAAGAAATGGGACCCTCACAGGAATGGATCCAAATTACTATCTCCACTCAGCTGGTTTTCTGGTTTGTGTGTAGAAAGCTGGGGAAAAAAATCTACCACTTGAGTGTTTCTAAATATCCATTTATTTAGCCCCGTGTGGCTATAACATCTGTAGAGTTAACTGAAATTTCTGTAGCTTGACCAAACGGTTAGAAGCATATAAGCATAGCCTCTTCTTCTGGAAAGTTTCAAACACAGATTTATGGACTCCATTCCTGAACAGCTGAGCATTAAAAAATAAGTGTGTGTGTGTGTTGTCCAGGACTCCAAATAAATCATGATTGACTGTTTCATTCAGCATTGCTGGTCACTTGGAAAAAGTTGACAATGAAAGAAAAATGGCAATGACCTGGGTCAGGGAATAGTGAAGTTGCAAAGATGAAATGCTTCTCAAATTTCCTTATGCCTGAGGAATTCTTCAAGTGGAAGTCTTTTAACATCTCTGTTTCCATCGGTGACTCCTTAACAGGAGCCTGAACATCTCCGCAAGAGGCAAGGGCAAGAGGACACATCCATGTTGTTCATGGGACATACACACACCGCCCCCTCCCGTATGTGAGCCCCTCAATAATATTCAAAGCTGATATCCTTGAAATGTGACTTTCCCTTCTTGCTCTCTGTGGCTCTTGTGCCTGATGCCTAATACATCTCCAAGGGGGGGTGATCCACATGCTGTCTTCCAAACACAACCACTAATGGATGATTTTAACCTGTGATTAATTCACTTCCCCCCCTCCCAGTTCATATAACTGTGTTCTAAACAACTTCAGAAATGACACCAACTGTATCACCCCCCGTTCACCTCCTTGACTAACCTCCAGTTGTCTATCCTTATAACCTTGCTCTACTTGACCTTAGGTGCATGGCTGTACCCTCATTCCCACTTAACCAGTTACTTAGACCCTTTGATCAGAGCCTTAACACCTTGGCAAACCCTCAGTAGCACCAACTTTCTACACACAACACCCTGTCCTTACCTGAAACATTCTTTCCATTTTGGGGGGCCTCTGGACCTTATTTCCTTTGATATTATCTTAAACATGACTTTTACTTATTCAGCATCTATTGTCTAGGGTTCTGTAATCATTTGTTTGTACATTCATTCATTCAACAAACAAATTTAAGGCACCAACCAGGTACCTTTTCTAGTTTCTGATGATAAGTGCAGAACAGTGTAGGTAGACAAAGCCCTTGCTCTCATGACCCTGTGGTGAGGTGGACAAAAACTCAACCAACACACATCACAGTCTTCCAACTGCCATGTCATTATTTATATTAACCCCTGCCCATGTTACTGGGTTTCTCTGTAGAAACCAACCCTCGGATGATTCCCGTTTCCACCCTAGCTCTACTATCTCTGTGACTCTCTTTCTGCCTGGATATTCATTGTCACTTTCTCTGAAGACACTAAAAATTTGTCTCTATAAGAGTTTCCTTTCTTCACCACCAACTTGAATCCTATTCCCTCTCCTCTTTCCCAAACCCTTCCTCATCCCCATGGAAGGCTTTATTTGGGAAGGAAATCACTCTTATTGATTCAAGACAGAGACGCCACACACCTTTGCCAGGCTCTGGCCCTGGAATGTCAGAACTGGTTTCCCACCTGCTTGCTGCAGACATCAGTCATTCCACTACATCCAATATTTAGCCCTCTTCCTGTTCAATTCCCCAGCAGCCAGAACAAGCTACACACATGATTTGCTTGCTTTCTTTTTTTATTTATTATTTATTTATTTGACAGGCAGAGTTAGACAGTGAGAGACAGAGAGAAAGGTCTTCCTTCTATTGTTCACTCCCCAAATGGCCGCTACTGCCGGCGCTGCGCTGATCCGAAGCCAGGAGCCAGGTGCTTCTTCCCGGTCTCCCATGCGTGTGCAGGGCCCAAGCACTTGGGCCATCCTCCACTGCACTCCCAGGCCACAGCAGAGAGCTGGACTGGAAGAGGAGCAGGGACTAGAACCCGGCACACATATGGCATGCTGGCACCACAGGCGGAGGACTAATCAAGTGAGCCACGGCGCTGGCCCTGCTTTCTGACTTTTGACAGCCCTGTTTGGAAGCATTCATTCCCTTTCCAATCCCAGAACCTTCTCACCAGAATTTCTAGTCATGTCTACTTCTTGACCTGTTTTTCTCTTTGACACAACAGCGCCCTGCCTCCTGGTAGTCTTTCTGTCCCTAAATCTTCCAAAGAGTTCCTTTACAGTGGGCAGAACAGAGTAGGGGAGTAAGTCAAGCTTAAAAGAAAATCAGATTGATTATATGTTTAAGGCTCATTGGTTTTTTGCCAAAGTCCAGAACAGTCTTTCTAAAACAGAAAATGGGATTTTAGGGAAGAATTTAATACCTTGTATAATTACACCACTGAAGAAAAAGGTGACTTTTCTGATTGTTTGCCCTCCAGCACCCTGGACTCTGGGGGTGTTCAACATGTTTTCATAGTCATCTTAGAGGTCTCTGACTAAATCAGATCCCTGGGTCTCAACAGGATCCCCAACCTATTCCTTAGTTCTTGAGATGATGCTGATGATAAAGATGAAGACGATGATGCTATTCAACATTTTATTTGTGCCACATATTAGTTCATACAATCTCCTTGGCAACCCTAAAAGGGAGGTACTATTCTTATTGCTATTTTGCAAAAGATTTGGTTAAGAAATCTCCTCATATGACTGACCTACATTTCCATCAATGAGGCCACTATAAATGCACTATTTCCAGTTCATTTTATCTAATTAAAAATAATCTCCCACCAACTTAAGATATATAAGGGGTTGAAGAAGTATATGGAAGTTTCTTTCCTTTATTAGTTGGGGGCTTCAAAATAAGCACTTGGAACAGTATTCTTTTAGGCTGTTATATTAACTTTCAGTATCTATATGTGAGAAACAATTTTTAACCCGCATGAATGCTTTGCGCGATTTATTTTTGAATGCTACCCACTTTGTATCTTGTAGTATGTCCTGCTTTTTATTGACATACCATGCTTTCCTATTTCGCTTAGCATTAACATTTTGCTTAAAAATAATATACATATATATTCATTAACTATCCATCTTAAACTAAGTACTGTGTGAAGCATTTATCAAGTAAAAAGTTTTGTATTTATCAATGATAAATAGTTGTTTATAAAATAGGGCCGGCGCCGCGGCTCACTAGGCTAATCCTCCGCCTAGCGGCGCCGGCACACCGGGTTCTAGTCCCGGTCGGGGTGCCGGATTCTGTCCCGGTTGCCCCTCTTCCAGGCCAGCCCTCTGCTGTGGCCAGGGAGTGCAGTGGAGGATGGCCCAGGTGCTTGGGCCCTGCACCCCATGGGAGACCAGGAAAAGCACCTGGCTCCTGGCTCCTGCCATCGGATCAGCGCGGTGCGCCGGCCGCAGCGCGCCAGCCGCGGCGGCCATTGGAGGGTGAACCAACGGCAAAGGAAGACCTTTCTCTCTGTCTCTCTCTCTCTCACTGTCCACTCTGCCTGTCATAAAAAAAAAAAAAAAAAAAAAAAAAAATAGAAGACCATGGGCGACCTATTACCTACCATTTCCAAGCCACTTAAACATCCATGATCACGGTTCATGTGTGCATACATAAAGTCAGGTTTTTCAGAGGAAGTGAGGGGGCTGAAGGACGGGTAGGAGTGGTGGTGGGGTCAGGAAATGCTCTAAGCAGGGGAAAGAGACGTGTGATGACAGCAAAGCATAACCAACCTATCTGTAGGCATCCTGACACTCTTGACAATGAACAATGTGGCCAAAATATTCAGAAGTGGGAATAATTCACATTTTCCATCCCAGATTTCACTGAGTTGGGGACACGCTCTGTTTGCAACCTCATGTTCTGGAAGGATTCCTTTAGGTTCTGTAAGGGCAGGGCTTCCAGTCTGAGATGAACTAAGCCTTAGAAGAAAAAGTCAATGAATACCAAATGCGTAGAAACCAGTAAAATGTCAATTAAGTTCGTGAGACCGTGAGAGGGAGTCTGAGCTGAAACCTCGCTACAGGAATTTGCACATGAGGTGGGGGGCTGCTGACCCGCGGAGGGAATGTTCCAGCAGCCAGGATCCTCTCTTTGCAAATGCCCTGTTCTTGCAGCCATTCTTCTTTCCAATTTTTGACGTTTAAAAAAAAGGTAAAGACATGATAACTTCACAATAAACTTCTCTAGACCAGGAATACATGTAAATGTCCCAAAGGCCGTTAGGTACACCATGGTCAGAGGTTCAGGTTTCCCACCTCCCCGGGCCATTTTCAAGGTTAATTTCTTTAAGCCTCTTGGGGTCTCTAGGGATCACTGCTAGAGGCACAAGAAGTTCATTATCTGAGGATTGTATTATCCTGATTCAGAAACAGTGTTCGAGTTATTACAGTAAGAGGATTGCTATCTGATGACCGTTTAGGTTTTATCCTCTGTGCCTGCCAGTCACTCTTCTTATTCGAAAACATCCTCATTATGGCTTGGGCTTTAGGGTGTAAAGGGTAGAGAAGACCTTCCCCCTGGATCAGTCACAGATATCTTGGGGAACACTGAGAGTTCCTTAACTCACACTACACATCTCCAGCCCCCATACGCTCTCTGGCCCTGACCCTCCTCCCAAGCAACACATATTTGCTTTGTCTTATGATTAAATACCAGAATCTACCACAAAGAGCATCTCCAGTTACTACATGCTAAACTGCAGTGCTGAAAATGAAGATTGTGATTTAATATCCATGTGAACTTATTGGTATCTACACAAGGATAATTGGAAGTTATTGCAATAAAATTATAAAGCAATTGGCATTCTTTCAAGAAGTTCACATGTGTCACTTTACAAAAAAAAAAAAAGCCCATACAATAATATCATTAGGTGTAGTAGGTACTATTTTCAATTTTACAAGGTTGGAGAGGTGAATAGAGAGAAGGTAACATTTGATGAGCATCACTTTTGTTCCAGGGCTTGGGTGAGGTACCTTTAAGTGCCATCTCATTTAATTTTTAATTGTGTATTATCATTTTCACTTAAAAAATGACTTGAGCTTGAGAGAATGAAGTATACTGGTAAGGACATCATTTGGTCCCAGTCACTCATGCCTTTGCTACCCTTGCGATTTCCCACATAGTCTTGCTACCCTCCCAGTGTCTCTGGACATGGCCATGTGAGTTGTTTCAGCCAATGAAATACAAACATATGCATTGCAAACAGAAGCCTGAAAATGGCCATGGGCAAGATATTCCCTCGGTTAGTTGGCTGAAGGTAGGGGAACACTCAACAGTGACTGATGGGGAAGCAAGGGGGTCACAGAGGAGCAAGAGCAAGATCAGCCACGATCAGCGGACCCCAGCCTCGATCTACAAGACTGGAAACTTCTCAATGTCTACTAGGTGGCGCTAAGCCCTGTGATTGTCACGCTAATGGATGCAATAACCGATCCAACAACACAGAGTTCCTAAATGGTAGTCAGATCTGGAAGTCCTCCAAATTTCAAGTTCTTCCTCTTCAACCATTGCTCTAATACTCAGTGTGCAGGTGCCATGCTCTGTGGTTAACTATTTTCCCAACTTCCAGATCCAAGTCTGAGCTCCAAGACACACACAGTAGCACCTCTGTGGTTCTGAGTGTCAAGTGTAGGACTTAGTATTTTATTCACAGGCCTCTAAAATTGTGGCAGACTGAGGCAACGTCTTGGTTGATCAGTCATCTTGTCTTTATGATCTTTTAGATCCTCTGGCCCATTTTCTAAAGAACAGTGACTGCATACAGTCATCAACAATCCATACAGAAGTTAATTGGAACATAGCCCTGGGAGACTCCTTCCTTCAGCAGTTCCTGTCTTTCTGAAAAACTGCCACACAGTGGGAACAATAAAACTGCCTTTTTTTCATTATCAGGAAAACTTCAGGTGAAAATGCATCTCTACCTACCCCTGTGCTTTCTGAAAACAAACAAAGAATGGAGTGACAGTATTTTCACAGTGTTTTGAAGAGAAGGGCTTCTTTCTTTCAGGATTTTGGTTTACGTGATTTTGTCATGAGGGAGAAAACTAGCAGCTGCTGCTGCCCCACATCACTGCTCCAGTGCTTGCTCAGATAGATGCCTGAGAGCGCAGAGAGCAAACGCCAGGGATGGCGTGGGTAGAGGGAGTGCCCAGAGAGAGGGAAGCAGCCAGGTGCTCCGTTCAGGTTGCCCGCTCTCGCCTCCCTGCGAAGCTGGCATGAGAGGTGCAGGCAGCATCTCTGAGGCCTCCTGCCTCAGCTGGGGTAGTCATTTCCAAGTATCCAAACCAGGAATTGTACCGAAGGAAATTAAGTAGGAAAACATTTTATTATTTAACAAATAAAAATTGAAGGAGGGTACTTTGAAAAATCCATGGAAAAAAGCAATCTAAAGATAGGTGAATTTTGATACAAATTTTTTATATCAATGCCTGATTTTTATTCACACATTTTCCATGAACTTTTTTAATACCCTCATATACACAGTTTTGAATTTTTTTGCACCAAATTAAACAGATCTTTTAATGCCATTTTCCCATGAATTTTTAAAAGTACACTTATGGCCGGCGCTGCAGCTCACTAGGCTAATCCTCCGCCTGCGGCGCCAGCAACCCGGGTTCTAGTCCCGGTTGGGGCGCTGGATTCTGTCCTGGTTGCTCCTCTTCCAGTCCAGCTCTCTGCTGTGGTCCGAGAGTGCAGTGGAGGTTCATCCAGGTCCTTGGGCCCTGCACCCACAAGGGAGACTAGGAGGAAGCACCTGGCTCCTGGCTTCGGATCAGCGCAGTGCACTGGCTGCAATGGCCATTTGGGGGGTGAACCAACGGAAAAGGAAGACCTTTCTCTCTGTCTCTCTCTCTCACTAACTCTGCCTGTTAAAAAAAAAAAAAAAAGGTACACTTGTATATATTTGGGGCATGAAACATGATATTTCAATATACATATGCATTATAAAATGACTAACACGGAAACATTTTTTAATGATACTTCTCCCAAAATGTTTATGAATTATCAAGTCTAAGACAAATTACTTTAAAATGTTCTCTTAGCTCATTCGGACTTTTTTTCCATGTAAAAAGTAAACTCAACACCTACCAAATTGCCCCATAATTATTTTTCGAAACTTGCATAGAGAGGAGATGAAAATGATAGTGATCAATGGAGATGGCAATCTACATGGTTTCAGTTTCTGAGACTTCTTGCACCTTCAAGCTGCACAATTAGGACAACATTTATTTTCTCCAGAGGGCCCATCTTGGACTCTGAGACTCCCTTGTTCCACCCTACAAGCATCTCACCAACCTCTGAGGTCATCAGACTTGTTACTGGATGTTGTGGGACTGCAGCAAGTCACACTTTCATGTTGCTAACCTACTGTGCATCAGGCCCAGCCAGAGACTCTGCCTGAGGCTGCCATGAAGAGCTCCTAGGGCTGCAGCTGACAGTCCCTCAATCAGAAGGCTCCTTAGAGGGAACTGCTCTCGCGGTTCACGGCCACAGAGAGGGGTGGACTCTGCTCAGGTACAGAGCTCTCATGGTAGGATAGGGGTAGAAGAATGCTGGACCTGAGAGAGGGTTTCAGGCAGGGAGAACAACATGTACAGAGGAAGTACGGGGGAAGAAAATATTTGGATACTGGAGGACAAAAGAAAGAAGCCTGGGATTGGTAAGTGATCTCCAGGTTACGTGGTCTCAGACTCTATTTTCCTCAATGTAAAACTTTATACCTTACTCCATTTAAAAACATCCATATGTACGCGTGAATGGAGTAATACACAGGCATAGTTCACTCTACACCTTTAGTGGGCTCTTGGGAAGCTCAGAATTAATTTACTTAAAAATATGCAGGCAATTCTTTTATGTCATGAGAGCACACTCGTCTAAGTTAATTTTTTAAGTTGGAACTGGTCATATCTGTGTAATGCTAGATGGTCCCTTTAATTAACAGGAGTAGGATCACCTAATTATGTTTAGAATGTGACCTTTCAAATAATAAATATACTTCAATGTGCATAATTTCCATAGCTCTGAGGAGTTTTAAAAATCAATCCTGTATCTTAAATTTCCTTGGCCAGTTCTAACCTGAGGCACAAAGAAAAATAATTGGTGCGTTCAATTTCTTACTGTGTCAAAAATAATGAAATTAATGACAGATATTGATGGACATGTTTTATCCCAAAACCTGGAAATGGACTCTGTTTTGCAAACTATTATCTTAATCTTGGTATTCAAGTATGTTCCTTAAAAGTGAAAACTTTCATCTTTTTTTTTTTCCTTTATAAACAGAAAAGGAGACATTAATGCCTTAGGTCATAGAGTCAGTTGGCATGTAGATGACACATGAAAAATATTTCTGCCTCAGTAAGATACGGTTTTTCTGATTCAACTTCAGCTTGAACCAGGGAAACTAAACTCTGTGAATAATATTGACTTTAAGTGTAATGGCAATTAATCATAAGAACAGAGAAATTATGAGACGTGAAACAGAGCTGCAGAAAAACAGCTTTATTTTTTAAAACTTTGCTAGGGTTTTCAAGTATGTTTTACCCAATTATGGTTTGAGAAAAGGGGTTAACCTCCTAAAACCACACAACCAAGCTCTATACCTGGACCCATTTTCTGTATCTAGCTTGTTGAATGTCAGTTATTTACCCTGCTTCTGTAATAAGTCTATTTCTCTCTCTCTCTCTCTCTCTCTCTATATATATATATATATATATATAAAATTTTTTTCGTTTGTTTGAAAGGCAGAGTTACACAGAGAAAGGGAGAGACAGAGAAAGAGGCCTTCCATTTGCTGGTTTACTCCCCAGATGGTGCAATGGCTGGGGCTGGGCCAGGCCAAAGCCAGGAGCCTGGAGCTTCTTTTGGGTCTCCCACATGGGTGTAGGGGCCCAAGCACTTAGGCCATCCTCTGTTGCTTACCCAGGCACATTAGCAGGGAGTGGGATCAAAAGTGAAGCAGCCAGGACTCAACCCAGCACCTTTAGGGGATGCCGGCACTGCAGGCAGCAGCTTAACCCGCTACACTACAACACTGGCCCTATTTTGCTCTATATTTCAAAAACAGGAAAATTACTGCTTCTCAAATGTTGGAAAGGTATTTTTGCCAAGTTAAGGTTAATCTGAAATTGAGGTATTCTTACAAGGCACTGTGCCCATGGTGGAAGCAATGCCCAGCCTGGGCAAAGTGGGATTTCTCTTTCACCTCTGAGCGAAACAAATCTCCTGAAACTTCCTTTCAAGAATCCAGATGTGTGGCACACGGGCCCTGGATCAGAAATGAAAGGAGAGAAGTTAGGGAAATAAAGGCTCAATTTCTGTCTTTTTTTTTTTAAGGAAATTAAATGCTGGATTTCCTTACCACATTCTTATACCACGATTGCCAAGATGCAACCATGCGGGTACAATGAAGCATAAACAAACATGACCACTAAAGCAATTCAGGGTGTTTCCCTTTCGTGTCTGAATATGTTTAGACAGTTACTTGAGCAGAGAGCTTGGAATGAAAGCAAACAATGCCCAGGAGAAAGGAATGCTTTGAATCTTGGTCCCTGGGCCCAGATTTTGCTCCCTTCTCCGTGCAGCCCACCCAAGGCCACTCCATAGATAGATCATCCTTCGCCAGCACCTGTGCCTGGACAAGTTTTTCTCTAGCAAATAGCTCAGCAATAACCTTTCATCCTGGTTTTTCCTATTATGTGTTATAACAAGGTGTAGCCCAAAGCTATTGTGAGGTCTAAACTGCGTGCCTCTTTTAAAAAGGTCTGAGGTCTTAAACGCACTGTGGCTTAGGAGGTTAAGCCCTCTGCTTGCTGCTCTAGCATCCCATATGGGTGCCAGTTCTATTCCCAGCTACTCTACTTCTGATCCATATCCCTGTGGATGGCCTGGGAAAACAGTGGAAGATGGCCCAAGTGCTTGGGGGCCCCTGCACCTGCTTGGTAGACCTGGAGGAAGCTCCTGGCTCCTAGCTTCGGATTTGCTCAGCTCTGGCCATTGAGGCCAACTGGGAAGTGAACTCCCCCTTCTCTGTCTGTAACTCTACCTCTTAAATAAATAAATAATTCTTAAAAAATATGAGTTGACTTAAAAAAAAAGAGGTTTTGAAGGCCCGTTTACACAAGGCTGTTGCTTCCAAGAGACCCAAGAAGAGTTCAGAAATGGATACTTATTTTTCATTTAGTCCTAGACATCTACGGGAGGGAGATATGTGACTGACTCCAGCATCTATGGAGTGTTCTTGGGGAAGAAGGAACCCCTCCAAGTGAAAGGGGCACTGAAGATAAGAGTCCTGTGATAGAGGCAGGCCTCAAGAGCCTGACAAGTCCTCCCTTTACACAGCTTTCAAGTTGACCTCTGGATAATTTGTCTAAGTCCATAGAATTCAGATTTAGATTCTGAAAATGCAGAGACATTTTGGTAGTAAAACCAAAAACACAAGTGCAGAATGTACCTCATGGGTAAGAAAGTCTAGGGAGAGCCATTAGTTGTACAGATGCAGTTCACTGCAGCAGCCATGGCCTTGATATTACAGTGTCTATCAGTGAGGCTCTGCACAAAAGAGGTAGCAGTACGTGAGCAGAGCTGAAGCCTGGGTAACAAAGAGCGGTTGCTGGGAGCCTTGTGTAGTATCTCCAGCAACAACACAACACAAGCAGCAGCATCAGGGAGTGGCATGTCTCAGCAATTCTAAAGGGAAGTAATGGTGCCAATAGTAGAAAAGGCTGATACCCACCTAAACAACAGGGAAGCAGAATCCAGATTAGTCTTGAAGAAGAGGGGCTTAGCTGGGTAGGACCCAGCAGAGGACACAGTGGCCAGGTTCCACAAAGGGTGGGAACAGAATGCTAACAGCAGTAGGGCAGAGATTGACTTAGCAAGAGATCCAAAGAATGCAGTGGGCAAGAATGCAGTCAGAGCAGAATCAATCTGCAAAGAGTTATGGAAAGAGCAGCTTCAGAAGTCAGTTGTCCAAGGCCAAGTCTACTGTGGGTTCCGGGTCTGGGGACCCTGTGACTCTTTTGTTCAGCCTCACCCAGGTGTGACCCACAAGAATACCCACTTCTTCCTTCTTACCTACACTAATACATCCTCATGAAAGGAGAGGGTTATTTAGCCTTTGGGAATACAACTGCCCCACTGAGTCCCAGGATTTTTGGCCAGGGAATCCAGCAAAGGAGACTGTGGCCTTTGATTGAACGCAAGTTAAACTCTTAAACGATAGCCTTATTTACAATAAAAAAAAAATAGCTTCCTTTCTAAAGATTCAATGATGCTCCTTCTTAAAGGTGCTATAAACCTAATGACAAAAAAAAACAAGAGATTAGTGTCAAATTATCATCCTAGTCCAACCACTTGCTTTTCAGCAAAATAAACTGAGTCCTAGTGACTTCGGTGACTTCCCTAAGAGTATAATAAGGTGACAGTAGTCCTCAGCTCTCCTATTCTGATGTTGTTTCTCCTCCATCACACCATCTGCTCTGCATGTCCATTGTAAATGAAAGAACTATGCTGTTACAGTGGAATGACCCAACGTCCTTCACTTGCTAGACACTCAACAGATACTCTTCAAAGACCACAGCAACCCCTCCTTCTTCCAGGAACATTTCCTGGAGCTACCCAGCTCATTTGTTTATCTATACTACCTATTTGACATTTAGTTTAGGTTAACTTCTGTTAACTTCAACTGAATTTTAACCCTCTAGCATGAGGTGTCATAACTCTTAGTACTTCCATCTCTTATATGGTCTCCCAAAGATAGGAAGAGCTTAATAACTTGGTGATGCTGGAACACTGCTGAAATGTTATCTGAAGTTTCATACATGCGTACATCATCAGCTCACCTTTTAAACCCCCATAGAAAAACACTAGAAATATAAGAATTTTATGTGAAGAAAGTGCCAAGAAGAGGAAGAGAAAAGAATATTTATTGACTGCCTTCTATATACAAGGTAACATTTTTCTGTTAAATAAAGGTCATCGCATATAAAGAGAAAATGAGTGAACTGACTCAGACAAGGTAGCAATTCCAAGTGTCATCACTTAGGACAGGGGCCCACAGACATCTGAGTCCCACTGAAAAACAGCCAAGGTCAAGATGAGCTTACATGGATTTTAATTCAGCCTGGCACAAATGAATGAAAATGACGTTGAAAGTGTTGGAAGCTAGAGTCTACCTCAGTAAGGAAATGTCCTTCACTTGTACCTTTAATGAGAGCTCAGGAGATTCCTTTCTTATTCATGTCTGCAGGCTTCATGGTGTTCTCCCTCACTCAAGGTCAAGATTTTGGTATCTCCAAACATAAACCAAAGGCAAATGGGTTTTCTCCATACCTTCCAAAATAAACTTGACAAAACATAACTGAATGTTTTGTAGACATTACCCTGTAAGAAAAGGCTTTAGTTATCACTCTCATTTCATAGACAGCCTGAGGAACAGATATCATTAGTGAGTTATTTCATGTTTATCACACAACAACGTGATCCACAATGGCAGATTAGTCTGCCGCTCATCCTCAACTGAAAATGGCAGTCTCTTCACAGTTAATGATCACCACTCCTTTATTGGTGGCAACTTATTTCTTTAAAAAAGATTTATTTACTTATTTGAAAGGCAGAATTTCAGAGAGAGACACAGGGTGAGATCTTACATCTGCTAGTTCACTCCCCAGATGGCTGCATTGGCCAGAACTGGGCTAGAACTCCATCCAGGTCTCCCACATGGGTGCCAAGCAGCTCAAGCACTTGGGCCATCCTCTGCTGCCTTTCCAGGCACATTAGCAGGGGGCTGGCTTGGAAGTGGAACAACTGGGACTCAACTGGTGCTCTTATGGGATGCCAGAGTCACAGACAACAACTTAAACTGTTGTGCCACAATGCCGGCCCCAGTGGTGCCGACTTCTAAGACAAATGCACCTCCCTAGAAGGGAACTGCTGCTTGGGGATATTTTATCTAAACGAATATACACTTCATAAAACAATATGGTGGAGGGCAGTGGCTAATCAAGACAAAGGTTAATATCCAACAGGAGCACCAGCTCCCAGGACAAAGCTCATCAAGGGCCACCTCTAGTTTATAAGGCCCGGGTCCAATCCTAGGAAAAGTGCTCCATGGTGCCCCCTGGTCTCTGTGTCACTAATTGGGAGACACTGCTTCTCTATGCTTCCCATGCTGTGCATCAGGCATCTTGTGACTACACAGAAGAACAAAAAGTAGTGTCGCGCTGTTGCTATGGAAACTTAAGAACCATCCGAATGGCTGTGGCATCATGAAAGCAAAATCCCAATCATCAGTCCTTAACTATAGGGCTGCTGAGATCTATGTCATATTTTTAGAATGTGTGACATTTAACACATTGATGAATATTTCCAGCTACAGAATACATTCCCTGCTTTCATAGTTAGATGGGATTTCTCAGCTCAACTGGCTGGTTCTTTTTTCTGCTCATAAATGCTCCAACTCCTTAGGAGTGATTCAAATTCTTTCTATAGTCTCGTTATTTCCTGGATGATGTTTCAATGCTTATTTCCCACTTTCTCTTTACAGTTCAGATTATGTTCTCACTAGCTACCTAACTCCACTTCCATCAGGCTGCCCTTTCACATCCAAGTTAAAAGTTCATCCAGGTCTTAGACTCCATTGCTCTTAACTGATGGCACTTGAAGCCTTAGTTGCTAATAATCACCAGTTGTGAGCTTCTATCAAAGGTGCATGGCTGCTTCCCCAGTGGTTCGTTATCTCTGAAGTTACCATTCCCTTATTATCCAATGTGCTTCAGTTTACTGACTTTTCCAGGCTTTGTACAAAATCATACTTTTGGATCTGCAAAAATAGGTGTGCCACTTGCCACTTCAACATAGTAAGAACTGTTAACAGGATTCTGTTTAGCTCTACATATACCACCATTTTGAACATGAGTGTGTCACAAATATGCTGTTTATCTTATTTTACAGATGTTAAAGGAGCCTGCTAAGTTCATTAAAAATAACAACTCTTATAACTAGATAACATATAAGGGAAAAAAAGGGAAACTATAAAAGCATAGGAAATAAAATTCACATAACAAAGCTTTGCTGAAAGAAACCTGCTAAGTTTGTATACTGTTGGCTGATAAGTTTACACCACCTGATTTTTTTAAAAAAAAATTATTTTCAGTGTATTTGAAAGGCAGAGAGAGGTATCTTCCACAGCTAGTTGACTCCCCCAAAGCCTACAACAACTGTGAGTGGTGCCGTATTGAAGCCAGGGGTGCAAAGTCTGGAACTCCACTGGGGTCTCCCACATGGATGGAAGGAACCCAGGTTGCACAGTAGCAGGAAGCTGGCTGAGAGGTGGAGAAGTCTGAACTCACACTAGGCACCCTGATACGGGATGTGGCCCTCCCAAGGGGTGACTTCACAGCTGTGTTGAACACCAGCCCTGTACTTGCTTTGTTTCCACCCACCATCAGCCTCTTCAGATCTCTTGGTGAATTTAAGAGGCATCCTCTCTTTAATAGTGCTTCCAGATCTCCTGGGCTTATTTGTTTTCTTTTCCTCTCTAAATCTCTCTAAACAAGAGCCTTCTTGTCCTGTCCGCAGTATCAGACAACAAGCTCAAGTACACCAGTTATGGCATTACCGAGGTGTGACTTCTCCTCTGTGAGTGTCTCAGAAGTAACAGCTCTCCTTCCCCTCTTGGTCACTGCATTTAAAAATATAGTGAATGCCTTGAAAGATGCTGCAAGCATTTTTGAATCGCATCTTTCTTCCAGGGTCACCAAAGGAGAATTTATGTTTTCACCATTACATTTATGATCACTGTGATAGGCTGTAGTTGTCAGTGCTGTGTACATAGCAATGTGAACTAAATATATTTGCAGAGACAATAATACCACAAAAAGAAAGGAAAGAATAACAGCCTGTATTTGCTGACTCTAACATCAAGGACTACATTGTTATCCTTGTCAATATCTAGGTCAAGTTGAATACTGTTTGCAGAAATTCCACTGTGGGACAACCATGGCTAATTTTGTTTTTTGTTTGAATAAGATTTCTGGTAATCAGGGTTAGGGGAAGAACATACTCCTCCCATGGGTGATACATAAGACATTTTGACTATTGGTAAGCCAATGAACAGTATTTTACCTTTCTTTTTTCCTGATAGGTTGCCTCTTTTTTTGTTTATTTTTTTTAGAAAGCTTTTATTTAATGAATAGAAATGTCATAGGTATAGCTTTAGGAATATAGTGGCTCTTTCCCCCATACCCACCTTCCCACCCCCCACCCTGTCCCAGCTCCCACTCCCTCTCCCTCTCCCTCTCCTATCCCATTCTTCATTAAGATTCATTTTTAATTATCTTTATAGACAGAAGACCAACTCTATACTAAGTACAAATTTCAACAATTTGTACCCAAAACTAATACACCAAGCAGTGAGCCTCCCGTTGTGAGCTGTGCTGTGGAGGCATGGCAGAGTCTCGGCTCACGTTTGTACTTGTCTCAGGTCAGCAGACCTTGTCTTAGCAACCAGAGACAAGCCTCCCGCAAAACAGAAACGTCACACTGCTTTGCTCTCTAATCCTCACAGTGTCTTATCACACACTGAGTGTGCAATGGAAACTTGTGGAGTGAGCGGAACGCCACAGGAGTGAATGCGGAGCAACACTCAGATCAGTCTTCAAGGAACGTCCAGGTTAGTCAGGTAGAAAAGAGCCCAGACATGGTTCATGAATACTAAGCCCTGGCCTAGGGGTGCTGCAGGAGGAGGTAGTGAAGCCTGCACTGCTGGGGGTGTGCAGACAACGCAGAGGCCGGTGAGAGGGGGGATCACCGGGGAAGACCCCATCAGGCTGGGTGCTGTGGGCTGGATTTTCCAAAATAAGCAGAATGTGGAAATCTGGTGGCGGAGACAGAACAGTGAAAGACAGAACAGATGATGTCTAAGGATCGGCAAGAGAAACAGCAGATGCACTCACAGCTATAATGGTCCCCAGGCTCCACTGCACAGGGGCGTCGCTTTTCCAAAACTGTCACTTGGATTTCTCTGTTTCTAATCTGCCTCTTCAACAATCATTAAAGGGGCTTTTCAAGCCTGAGCTTTTAGAAAGGAAAAGATTCATAGGAAAAAGCAACACCATGGAACAAAGTAGATACTGCTTGTCAGTAATGTTAAGCATAAGCACATTAGCAAGAAACGAAAAATAACTATAATTATTACTACATATATATATATATGGATACTTTACAAGTTCTTGGAAAAATGAAATTGAGAGAGAAGCCTATTTTGAGGCCAATTTTTGAAAATTCATGCAGTTTTATCATAATAAACCTTTTCCATTAACTTTTTGAAGTCCCCTTGTATAGACATACGTGTGTGTGTGTGTGTGTGTGCGCTACCATAGTTATAGTATGCATGCTCTTCTAGATCTTTAGGACAAGCAGGTATGCTTAGAAAATACTGCTATGAAATTCTAATATCAAGTCCAGACTCCTGTTACTAAGACACTGGTAGACCTCTTGGGTTGCTGAGGCAGAGGGAGATGTGTCACTCCTTTTCAAGACTTCTTGGTTCTTTCGTTTAACTGGTTCTATCATGAATACCAATCTCCTGCTCCTGTCCTGTGCTTCCATGAAATATTTCCCATATCAAGGTTAATACACACACACACTAGGGGCATTCTCATTCTTTCTGTAATTCCTCACAGATTAGGATTTAACACACACACACACACACACACACACACACTTGCTTCCAAACACTAATTCATTTCCCCAAATGCCTGCAACAGCCAGGGCTGGTCCAAGTCAAAGCCAGGATGCTGGAACTCCATCCAGGTCTCCTACATGGGTGAAAGGGACCTAACTACTTGAGCCATCACCTGCTGCCACCCATCATGCACACTGACGGGGAGCAGGAACAGGGAGTGGAGTTGGAGGTTGAACCCAGACATACGGGATGTGGGCATCCCAAGGGGCATCTTGTCAGCTATGCCAAATATCTGACCCAAGAAATCGAATTTTATGAGCTAGCCATATATAATTAGCTGTATACACTGAGGAAGGTACCGTCTTGCAAATGAAGACCCAAGGGAGCTTCCTGCCATGCCCTTGTATAATATCCTGTAAACCCACCTGCTGCCAGGGCTGCCTACTGCTCTCTCTTGTCCACAGAGGTGGGTGGGCATGGGTGTGTGGGGGCAGGGTGAGGTGAGTACTGAAGATTCATTCTGTACTTTCATGGGGACAGAACTAACCCAGGATACAAGCCAGCCCTTCATTATTCACAGAGGAACTGTTTCTGCCCCTTGCGTGCCTTTATTCAAGGGCCCCTGTGCAGCTTCTTCACACCCTCCAGCTGCCCAAATCTATTGCGCTCACTTAGGTACAAGTTGTGTGCTTTACCGCAGCTCTCTTTATTAAAAGGCTTCTTAATTTGTATCTGAAAGGGAGACCAAGACTGAGAGTGACAGCGAGAGCAAGAATGAGAGCGAGAGAAAGAGATCTTCCACATGCTGGTTCACTCCCCACATGCCTGCAACAGTCAGGTCTGGGCCGGACTAAAGTCAGGAGCCTGGAACTCTATCTGGGTCTCCCATGTGGGTCGCAGGGGCCCAAGCACTTGAGCCATCTCTGCTACTTTCTGAAGCACATTAGCAGGGAGTTAGGTCTGAAAGAGCAGCAGAACTTGACATTCATATGGGATGTTAGAGACAAAGTTAGTAACTTAACTTTTGCAATACAACACTGGTCCCTGTTTGTTTATTTGAGGTAGAGTTACAGAGTGAGTGAGTGAGTGAGTGAGTGACAGAGAGAGAGAGAGAGAGAGAGAGAGAGAGAGAGAATCTTCTGTCTGCTGGTTTACTCCCCAAATAGCTACCATAGCCCCATTTAAGCCATTCCAATGCCAGAAGACAGGAACTCCGTCCTGGTTTCACATGTGGGTGGCAGGGACCCAAGTACTTGAGCCATTAGCTGCTGCCAACCTGGCACATTAGCAGGAAGGTGAATTGGAAGTAGAGTAGCTAGGACTAGAATCCAGGCATGCCAATATGGAATGTGGAAACCCAGACTGCAGCTTAACCACTGCACCGTAACACCTGTACCACTTCAGCTCTCTTTCTGTGAATTTGAGTTTCACATAAATGTCTGGATTTTTCCTTTTTTAAAAAAATCTGAAGTGAATTCATAGAATACAAAATTAACCATTTTAAAGTGAAGAATTCAGTGGTATTTAGTACATTCAAAACGTTGTGCAACTACCACCTCTAATTTAATACCAAGTCATGTCCATCATCCCAAAGGAAACCCCACACCCACTAAACAGTGGCTCCCTGCTCCCCGCTCCTCTTAGCCCCCAGCAACCACAATTTGCATTCCGTCTCTACGGATCCATCTGCTTTGGCATTTCATGTGGATGGAATCCTGTGGTACGTGACCTTTTGTTGTTTGCTTCTTTCACTCAGCACGTCTTCAAGTTCATTCATGCATCAGTACTTCATTCCTTTTAATGTCTGAATAATATCTATTCTATGTACATCCCATCTTTTTTTATCATTCATCGACTGAGAGACGTAAGGGCTGTCACCACCATTTGGCTATTGTGAATACTGCTGCTGTGACCACGCATATGTATGTCTATTTAAGTACCTGTATTCAACCTGAAGTGTATACACCTAACTGCAGAATTGCCGGATCACATGCAAACTGCGCTGAACTTGTTGAGGGGCGACAAACTGCAGTACCAACATCTAGATTTAAGCTGGAAAATACGGAGAGCCCAGTAAACCTTTCTTCCTTCGCTTCGAAAAGCTCCTTCCTCCCTGCCCTATCCTTTGTGAGGCGACTAGGGGAGAAAGCCGGCTGTGCATGCCTCTGGACAGGAGAGGCCAGCTGCCGTCCTCGATGGACACGCACACATAGGCAGAGGGCACGAACTGGCAAGAGGAGCAACCAAGAGTTGATGGACACGCGGGAAAGCAAGAGCTCAGAGGATGGCCTTCCCTCCTACGCTTGGGAAATACTCTATGGGAATCATCTAAGACAGCCTGAAGCTTGTGTACAAGGCAAGCGTTACAGAATTAATTTAATAGTGCAAACTCAAGTGTCCGCATTCTTAAAGGAAACTGAATTATGTCAATGTACATCCAATCATATTCTGATGATATTTTACCTGAGAAAATGGTCACAGAGTATGACATGGAGCAGTCACCAAAACTATATTCATATTATGTGAAGTAATAAAGATGCTGTTATAGTTATACACAAACATCCGTGTGTGTGTGTGTGTGTGTGTGTGTGTGTCTGCATGCACCAAAAAACAGAGTAATCATAACAAAATACTTAAGTGGGATCCTCTGTGATTTCAATTTTAATTTTGTACTGAAACCTTGTATTTTATAATTTTCTCTTTTTTAAATTTTTTGCCAGAGTTAGACTGTGAGAGAGAGAGAGAGAGAGAAAGGTCTTCCTTCCACTGGTTCACCCCACCAATGGCCACTATGGCTGGCGCTGCGCCGATCCGAAGCCAGGAGCCGGGTGCTTCCTCCTCGTCTCCCAGGCGGGTGCAGGGCCCAGGCACTTGGGCTATCCTCCACTGCACTCCTGGGCCACAGCAGAGAGCTGGACTGGAAGAGGGGCAACTGGGACAGAATCCGGCACCCCTACCAGGACTAGAACCTGGTGTGCCGGTGCCGCAGGCGGAGAATTAGCCAAGTGAGCCACGGCGCCGGCCTATAATTTTCTCTTATCTCCTTAAATTAAAATTTAAGAACTCTTTTTAATTTAAAAATATACTATTGGGGCCGGCACTGTGGCGCAGCGAGTTAATGCCCCAGCCTGAAGCGCCGGCATCCCATATGGGCACCGGTTCAAGTCCTGGCTGCTCCACTTCCGATCCAGCTCTCTGCTATGGCCTGGGGAAGCAGTAGAAGATGGTCCAAGTCCTTGGGTCCCTGAACTCACATGGGAGACCTAGAAGAAGCTGCTGGCTCCTGGCTTCGGATCAGCGCGACTCTGGCTACTGCGGCTATCTGGGGAGTAAACCATCGGATGGAAGACCTCTCTCTCTCTCTCTCTCTCTGTCTCTCTCTCTCTCTCTCTTTCTGCCTCTTCTCTCTTGTGTAACTCTTTCAAATAAATAAATAAATCTTTAAAAAATATATACTATTTATATTTCAAATATCCTTTGAAAAATACTTGATTTTTCAGATCCTGTTAGCTGAAAACTATGAATGACACCCAGGTTTTGGAGAAGAAATGGCCCTACTTTACTCGGTTGATCAAAGAACTAAATAATCGGCTTTTCTGCACATTTGTATTTTTCCTTTATTCCTTAAAAGTTAAATAGTGATTCTTATTCTTAAGACAGGTTTAAACAGAACAATGAGAATTATTAGTAGCATATGCTATTTCTTCCTTCTATAGAATCAAAAATAATCTACCCTATTCCCTTAGTGTTCATTCTGATGTAGGCTAGATGTCCTAATTCTTATTTTTGTTTGACTGGAAACAAGTCCAGAGGGGTTAAGCATATTACCTGTTCTAATCCAGTATTAGAAATAGAGCAAGAGCCAGAAATCAAATCTGGCTCAGGATTTCAGTAAATTTTTAAAATAAAAACAAGCCTGAGAGGGAATCATATCTGCGCAAGATAGTAAATCTTGCTGACAAAAATAAATGTCTCTCTTGTGTTTCCTTGAATAAAAAAGTAGCTGCATTCAGGAAATAGGAAAGAGACTTGGGTTGCAGTTAGAGGCTGAAAACTACCTGTAAAATTCATTTCCCCAAGGTTCCCACATTTATTGCATTCTCTCTTTGGATAACAAACAAGCTTGCTCAGTTTTGAACACGGAGACTAACTCTTCATGCGGTGAGACTCTAGGTGTTCTCTGTTTGCACCAGGAGTCAAGCAGGGACCAATCAATCCCTTCCATGACTGTCAGCACCAAAGAGGTAATATTTGCTGTTGAAAAGACCAGGATGGAGGCTGCTGCTTTTCTGAGCATCTGAACCATTATAAAATTAATAGTAGTGGGGCTGGCACTGTGGGCAGTGGGGTAAAGCCCTGGCCTGAAGCGCCGGCATCCCATATGGGCACCGGTTCTAGTCCCGGCTGCTCCTCTTCCAACCTAGCTCTCTGCTGTGGCCTGGGAAAGCAGTAGAAGATGGCTCAAGTCCTTGGGCCCCTGCACCCACATAAGAGCTCCTGGCTCCTAGCTTTGGACTGGTCCAGCTCTGGCCATTGCGGCCATTTGGGGAGTGAACCAGGGGATGGAAGACCTTTCTCTCTGTCTCTAGCTCTCTCTGTAGCTCTTTCAAATAAATAAAATAAATCTTTAAAAAAAAATTGATAGTAGTGACTGCTCAGATTAGCTTCCTGCATGCAGAGAGCCCCACCAAAGGCTATAGAGAACATGGCTGTTGCACGCACTGCCATAGGCCTCATGCACACACTGGCAAATTAAGAATCCAATCCACAGTCTTTCCTACTTTGCGATGCTCTGAAATTTTTTACTCAGCTTACTACATGGTCCCTAACTTACAATGCTTCCACTTGGGATTTTTTTTTGACTCTATGATCCATAGTTGCAAAAGTGCACACACACACACACATAACCATTCTGTTTTTTACTTTCAGTACAGGATTCAATAAACTACATGAGTTGCTCACTATTTTATGATAAAACAGGTTTTGTGTTGGATGATCTTGCCTACCTGTAGGCTAATATAAGTGCTCTGAGGACATTTAAGATAGGCTAGGTTAAGCTACGATGTTCAGGTGGGGAGGGGTGTATTAAATGTACCTTCAACTTAAAATATTTTCGATTCATAATGAGTTTATTGGGATCCAAGTTGTTGAGCATCTGTCTTAACTGAGAACTGTATCTTCTTATGGTGAAAAATCAGTAGAGACAGAGCACCAACAAAGACTTTCCCTGGAAAGACAAGTCAGTTAAGATGGCCTGGAACAGCAACACAAACTCTCAGTTCTGTGCTAAAACTCTTCAGCACTACCTTAAGTATGCATGTGTGTGTGTGTGTGTGAATGGGTGAGCGTGCACATACACACACATACACACACACACAGGAGGGGTCTTCAAAAAGTCCGTGGAAAACGTGTTATGAAAAAACTGCATGGATTCAACAATTTGCATCAAAGTAAGCTTGATTTTTGGTATCAATTCCCATGAACATTTTGAAGTACTTTCACATTCATTCTCTCTTTCTCTCTTTCACACACACACACACACACACACACACCCTGGCAAATGCCTAGCCATGGAAGTATGACTAGGAATCCCATTAATACAGGAATACCTGAGGCTGAGTAAGAGCAACTCAACCTTGAGCTATTTCAACCACTCTCCAAGGAGACTGATGCCAGAGTTTCTGGCCAGGCTGGTCTTCATCCATGGATCTAACAGACCAAGCAGCAAGAGCTCTTGATAGGTTGTGAGACATGAAAATGCACTTGTTATCAAATAACTTTGGGGGAACATGAAGAACATAAATGATTCAAATAAAAGATTAAAATTCAATTTAAATGAAAAATCTGAAGGTTTTACTTATTTATTTTAAACATTTTTTTTCCGTTTGTTGGGGGGTGGGGAGTGAGCGAGCACCAGCCAGTGAGTGTTCCTGCTGCTAGATCAATCCTCCAGTGCCTGCAATGGCTAGGAAATGGGCTGGGCTGGGCTGGGGGCTGAAACAAGGACTTGGGAACTCAATCCAAGTTTCCCACGTGAGTGGCAGAAACCCAGTTACTGAGCCATCACTGTTGCCTCCTAGGGTCCACATTAGCGGGAAACCAGAGTCAGGAGCCAGAGCAGGGCATCACATTCAGGCATTCCAATAAGGGACAAAGGCATTTTAATTGCTAGGCCAAATATTCACTCTTGAAGGTCTCATTCTTTTTTTAAAGAAAAAAAATCTGAACCAACATATTATTTCCTCTGTAACTCTTAGATACGGATGGACATTGACCTCTGTGTGATTGTAGCAAGCACATCACAATAGAGTCTACAGTGTACTCTGTAGTTATTTGGGGTCTGATCAGAAATACCTTTCTCAATAAAAATTGCTAGCTTAAAGAAATCTCTCAGAAAATGTTAACTGTAATTGTGGTTACTGATGCTAACCTGAGTTCCAGTAGAGTTTCCTGCATCCAGCCGTACTCCCTTACATGAGTGGGGCCAAAGTCTGATATTAGGAGAGAATGATGGGAAGGATGGCCAAAGCCAGGTGGGAGAAAGCAGGCAATCCTGTCTTTGATGGCTCTGTGAGATCTCAGTAGTGTCCCAATCCAATCCCCATGAATTGGAAACCAACAAACTGGGAGAATCCTAGAATTACGACCACAGTACTCAAAGTGCTTGCCAGGCAGAGACCCAGAATCGACCCTATGGATATTTGTCTATTCAGAAAGCTGCCACCAGGCGGTGACACAGTAAGTCCAGACCAGCAGCCCACTCCAGAAGCTGTCGGGTCTGGGCGTTACTCAGTTTAACATCCTCACAGCTGACAAGTTAGGAACTCAATGTGCTATGGCTGAGTGACCACATGAGAACTCTTAAGGTAAAGGGGACATTATGTACTCATATAAAATAAAACAAAATTATCCAGGGAAAACAGGACACATATTCATCCTGGTATAACAAGCTTACTATATTGATATTTAAAAAAACTTTTTATTTAGATTATATATTTGAAAGGGAGTTGAAGGGTGAGAGGGGGAGAGAGAGAGAGACAGAGAGAGAGAGAGAAGGCATGTCTATTTGCCTGTTCACTCCCCAGATGCCCACAATAGCCAGGCATGAAGAGTTAGGGAAGGATCAGGCTCACCCAGGAGCTGGTAACTCAGTCTGGATCTCCCACATGTGTGGAATCCCAGTAGTTGACCCATCACCTGCTGCCTCCCAGGGTTCCCGTAAGCAGGAGGCTATAACTGGGAGCAGAGTCAGGACTCAAACCCAGGTACTCTAATATGGTATGCAGGTGTCCATACTACCAGGGCAAATCTTAACTACCAGAGCAAATCCACATTGTTATTATTCCTATTTTATATCATATTGCCTGGAAGTTGTACTATATGCACACATAACTAAACTTCAGTGCACAAAATGGCAACTTCATGCTAATGCCCAAGAGTTTGTCCACAGCTTATTAAATCCCTAGAAAATGAGCATATCATCCACGCAACCCCTGAGCAGCAAATATCCCCAAAGCATTCTAAAACGACGGAAAAGTCTTTCTTATCCATTCCCAACACACATCACACTGGCTCAGATGTTTCTCCTCTGGGTCTTTGCTGAGTTGGCAGCTGTAGGCCAGACCCCACCGATCTGGTGCTTTCCGATGCTCACCCTCCTTCCAGGAAAGCACAACTCCTAGGAATGTGCCTGCTGGATGCTCAGGCTTCTCAGTCTCCTCTCCCAGAGCCCAAGAGCCGACACCGCGATGCAGCTGAAAGCAGCAGATACCCGTGAAACAGATTCCACTACCGTGTGGACACACATGCGATCGTGTCCTCGGGCTTCTCGGGGGTAACAAAGGAACAGAGCTCTGTAAGGACTGAATTGCTTGCGTGAGCACAGGTTAAAAAGTCTTGAAGAGAGAGATGTGGGCACTGATGGTAGCATGGCCTCACTTGGATGGACAGGCCAGGGAGGTCCGGGAAGTCGAGGAAACCGCCGTGTGATTACTGTTATGCAGCGGACTGGGCTCTTGGTCAGGCAAGGTGAAGCAAGGCCTATTGAATGGCCCTAGGCCGTTTCATGTTTTTGACAAATGGCAGAGACAATGAGCAAGGCTCTTGGTGACCAGGAGAGGCATGCCAGGGAAGACAGACTCTAGGGACCACACCTACGTTACTGGGGACTTTGTTAGTTCCCGGGATCCTTGAATTTTACAGTTGCTGCTCCCAATTCTCCCCTCCCCATCTATGTATAGTACTTTGAACAGTTCTCTATTCTAATCCTTTATAATTTCCTCTTAATCTCATTACAATGTTTTTTTCTAATCTTAACCTTCTATTCTCTTTTTACACTGATGTGAAGAAAAAAATGCTAGTTTGGCCATAAACGTATATTTTATAGTTTTCCTCTACCAGCTAAGATGACACGGATCATTTTCCTACCAGGGTGCTGGGAGCATGTAATTGGCTTCATTTTAAAAAGGGAAGAGAGCTGTAGAAAGGGATCTGGTGCAAAGGCACTAAGGAAGAGCTGTTTAATACAGCAATTTGGAGTGCGAGGGGAATCACAGAATGCTACTTTTGCAATGTAAAAAGTCAGTCTCCTCTACAGAACCACCAGTAAAATCTGAATGATTCACCATGCCAGTAAGTAAGCCCACTTTCTGAGTTTCCAATTCAACCTTCGAGGCCCTTCTTATACTACAATCTTGGCTCTAGATTCTCTTTTAGACACTGCCAACAGGGGGCACTGGAGAGAGGTTTGCAAAGCTGCATGGCTGCTTGCTTCCCGTCTGCCTCCTGTTCTTGTCTCCATCTCCACTGACCCCGCCTGGCTCTCCCACCCACCAGGGGTATTTCGCTCCTGCAACAGGAAGAACAGCTGACTCTAGGTCTGTAGTTCTTCCAGCACAGGCAGGGCCAGCTTCATTGCTCGCCCTCGGACACCAGCTCTGGTGGGCAGAAACCCCTGCTCAGAGCTCAGGACCCCACCCCACAAACCTATTTCCTCAGCACGAGACAGCCCACCAGACCAGCAGTGCTCAGAGGCCTGAGCGTCAGCTCGCTGGGGCTCTTCCTCCAAGTTTCTCACCTTCACAGCTCTGGCCTCTTCCCTCCATCCTCCCAGCCCTGCAAGGGCAGCTGCTTCCTGCAGAAGCTGCTCTTGGATTCCCTGGTGTTCTCCCTGCACCTTCTGAATCAATCCCCTTGTTAACAATTCTTTATATCAAATGCTCCCTGTTGAAAATAATGAGCATGGGTTCCACTGCCTTCCTGGACCCTGACTGAGACACACACAGATGCCTGAAAAGTGCATTTTCTTCTGAGAGAATGCAAGGAACTTCTGAATACAGCTTTAGGGTTAGCTTTGGGGAAGGTAACACAGGCCTCTTCTAAGACCACAGGTCTTCTTCCATCCATCTCGTTAGTTTCAGCTTCCTTCTAAGTTATTTTTTATAATGTGCAGCAAAAGATGGAGTGTGGTAGGAGAGGACTCCTGCATGGAACTGAGGAAACTTCTGTTCTGGCCTTCAGTTGCTGCTAAACCCACTCCTCAATACTCCTTGCTCTGGGAAGCCAAGCAGACCCGTGGGCTATGACCCAGAGGCGTGAATCCCTCCAGACCAGAGGCACTCTGCTTTATGGCAATGTACTGCTACTGTATTAGCCATTTCTTGAGGACTGCCATGATTTCAAAATCCACGTGGAGCCACTGGACTCTGGCACACCAAGTCAACTGTATGTTGCAACACAGGGTAGGCAGGACCGTCCACCCAAGCACAAGCCTTCCTGTCTGTGCCCAGGCCCAGTGTTGGGGAGGAAGCAGTAGGTGGTGATGTCCTCTCACAGGCTAGGCTCTCTAAAGCATCAGAATGGGATAGCTGTCCTCATGCCAAGCACCTGGCTACTTCCAACTTTATGGTCACCATGTATCTTAGGACTAGATGTTTTCTCTACAGTGGCTGCTAGATATTTTAGAGTCAGGTTGATGTCCAAAACTTCCATGGCATGCAGAAAAATATGCTACACTAAACATTAACTGGGTGCCTCTCTTACTTCTCTCCGGCCACAGTTTATTCCATTTCTTAATGTAATGTAAAATATTCTTGCAGTAGGTACACACTTAAAAATAATAAAATGATTATCTCATTGAATGGCTGACAAAATGTAGAAGAAATTGACAGCTGACATCATTAATGTTTCATTTTCCAACTCAATATTTGGTAACAAAAGGCTTTCCTAAGGTGAGCCCAACTATATTGCAAAGACCACTTTCTTTCAGTTATTGTAAAATGTTTCTGCAGTATCACAAACAAGACAGGAAGCATCCCTTAAACCTTAACTCCACATAATCCTAGATTCTAGAAAGTATCCAGAAACTACAAAGCAGGCAGTGATGTTCATAGCAATAACAATGTCAAGTGGCTTTTGATGTTCTCTAAGAAAGAACCGATAGTAACTCAGCTAAATGCATTCTCATCTTCCTAGACTTCTCATCACCGGGCTTTTGAAACAGTAGACACTTCCAGGGAGGTCACTTTGTCATCTTATCACTTGGCCCTGTTCCACCATCCTGAGAAACCAGTGCAATTTTCCTTTTCCCTCATTTCTGCATTCATTTGGGAGTAGAATTATCCAGATGGGAATTCCCTTTCCTGACTTGTCACTAGGTGAGAGGCTCCCTCTATTTTAAAAATGCTCCCTTTTGGCAAGCATTTGGTCTAGTGGTTAGGAACGCAATTAAGACACGGGAGCCCCACAACAAAAAGCCTGGGTTTGGTACCCGCCTTTGGCTTCTGATTCCAGTTTTCCTGCTAATGCAGACCCAGGAAACCAGTGGTGATTACTCAAGTAATTGGGTCATAGCCAACGAGGCTATGGTTTGGTCCAGCCTTAGGCCACTGCAGGCATTTGGAAAACAAACCAGCAGATGCATCCACACACACCCCCCCCCCCCACCGTGTGTCTCCTTGTAGCCTCAAATAAAATTAAATTAAAAGCAAATAAAAACCTAAAATGTCCCCTCCTTGGCAAGTATTCCTTCTGTTTGTGTCTCAAGTTTTTAGAGCTGCTAGATACATTAGAGCCAGGCTGATGTGGTTTTTAGAGCTGCCAAACCTTTCTTCCTCTTGATCAGGAGTTACTCAGATTTGTGTAAGGTATTGTGATCTCAGTGCCCACATTTCTCAGTGACACTGGAAGGGCCTACACTGAAATCGCAGAAATGGATGGAAGACTTCTTCAGCTTTCTTTTTTTTATTTGACAGAGATATAGACAGTGAGAAAGAGAAACAGGGAGAAAGGTCTTCCTTCCCTTGCTTCACCCCTCCAATGGCCACCATGGCTGGCGCTGTGCTGATCCAAAGCCAGGAGCCAGGTGCTTCCTCCTCGTCTCCCATGCAGGTGCGGGGCCCAAGGACCTAGGCCATCCTCCACTGCCCTCCCGGGCCACAGCAGAGAGCTGGACTGGAAGAGGAGCAACCGGGACTAGAACCCGGCACACATATGAGATGCAGGCACCGCAGGCGGAGGATTAACCAAGAGAGCCATGGTGCCGGCCCCTTCCTCAACTTTCTACAGTTCTTCAGTTCTTACTTCTTTAGCGGGTGTTAGGAACACTGGTCAATTTTCCTACTTAATTAGGTATTTGTTGCTTTGAAAATTTACTGAAAAGATTCACTTAAAGATATTACTGCATCTGTCCATAAAGAATTATTAATTGGGGATCCTGGCATTGTGGTACAGTTGCTTAAACTGCTGCTTGTGACCCTCTCACCCCACATCAGAGTACTGCTTCTCATCCAGCTCCCTGCTAATGTGCCAAGGAAAGTGGCGGAAGTTGGTCCAAGTCTGCACCCATGTGGGAGACCTGGGTGGAGTTCTAGGCTCCTGGCTTAGGTGGCCCAGGTCCAGCCCTTGTGGCCATCTGAGGAATGAACCTGCAGATGGAAGATCTCTTCCCTCTGTCTTTCTCGATCACTCTACCATTCAAATAAACCTTTTAAAAAATTAATTGGACAAGTAAGTCTCACATAGGAGTAGAAATTTAAAACAAACTAAAATATCTTACACTGGGGCCACTGTTGTGGCACAGCAGGTTAAGCTGCTGCCTGAGATGCTGGCATTCCATGAGTGCCAGTTTGATTACTGGCTGCTGATTACTTCTGATCCAGCTCCCTGTTAATACACCTGGGAAAGCAGCAGAAGACGGCCCAAGTCCTTGGGCCCCTGATACCCACTTGGGCGACTGGATGGTGTTCCAAGTCCCAGGCGTTGGTCTGTCCTAGTCCTAGTGCTTTCTCTCTCATTCTCTCTCTCCTCCTCTCTCTGTGATGCTTCCTTTCAAATAAATAAATGGTTTCTTTAAAAAAAAATCTTTCATCAAGATGTGTTGCCAGAGTCAGGGTTAGTACCTTTGGCGATGATTGTAAAATGAATAGACAAGGACCCCCATCGCCACGTAATAAGGAAGACAAACAGCATTTGAGGCCACTAGATGCCTCTGGCCGAGTCCTCTTTTTTTCTTCATAAAGCTGCAATTTATTATAAAGCTGCAATTTATTTATTTCTCTCTGTGGGCGCATGATAGAAACTGTCATACTTGATCAGCACCCAGAGAGAGAGGAAGGCATCATGCTCATATCTGTGCAGCTGGAACGAGCGGGGAGAAACTGAGAAGACTGAGCATAGAGTTTTCATCCCCGAGATCCCCCAGCTGTGTGCAAAATCAAGCCTATTGAACACGAAGGCATTGAGCCACCAAAATAGCCGCTGTGGCCCAGGAAGAGAGGAATCAGCTCCCCATCGGAGCCCAGAGGACAGCACACGCTTCGGCTGCATTTCAAACACACACTTTGCTGTCATCCCCACCTTGAGTTCCGCGCGTCTGCCTCAACCCCAGCTTTCCCAAAGTTCTGCTTGCTCATGCTTCCTTTTTGAATAAACAGCAATGCTTTACTTCTTAGAGTCTGTATAAATCAAAAGCTTACATTTGGGCTTTTAGCAATGTTAGTCACTGAAATGAAAGAAAAAAAAAGCTTTTCGTTTTTTGTGCTATCCCAATGCGGCAGCCAAGAGCTGCAAGGGACTATTTAAATACTTAAAATTAAGCTGAATAAAGTAAAATAAAAAATTCAATGGCTCAGTTGCACCAGTCACATTTTACCCACGACATGTGGCTGATGGCTACTGTACTGGCCAGTACTGATGTACAACACATCCATCACTACCGAAAGTTCTCCAGGCCAAGAAAGCATTACAGAACTCAGCTTCCACCTGTGCGAATTTGTTGTCAAAAGTGGACTTCGATAAGTTTATGGAGGGATCAGCATGATGATACAAAAGGAGAATTCTCTGCCCGATCCTTAAGGCAGCCTCCCAAGATCCCCTTCTCTTCATGGAAGTGTGGGATTGCGTGGATGCTGCACTAGGTTACCCCAGCCACCTACTCGGCAGCCTGGGCTTGCTGGACGTGATGTGCAGATGCCTCCTGCTTCGGCACAGGCACCAGCTCCTGTCTTGAAGGTAGAGGCTTCACATTTCTAGCCCTTAATGTAGCAAAGACAATGCCCATAAATAGACATAAGAATAAATGAGCTGGCCGGCGCCATGGCTCACTAGGCTAATCCTCCGCCTTGCGGCGCCGGCACACCGGGTTCTAGTCCCGGTCGGGGCGCCAGATTCTGTCCCGGTTGCCCCTCTTCCAGGCCAGCTCTCTGCTGTGGCCCGGGAGTGCAGTGGAGGATGGCCCAAGTGCTTGGGCCCTGCACCCCATGGGAGACCAGGAGAAGCACCTGGCTCCTGCCATCGGATCAGCGTGGTGCGCCGGCAACTGCCCGCTGTCCGTGACGGCCATTGGAGGGTAAACGAACGGCAAAAGGAAGACCTTTCTCTCTGTCTCTCTCTCACTGTCCACTCTGCCTGTAAAAAAAAAAAAAAAAAAAAAAAAAAAGAATACATGAGCTGAGACTCTTTCTACAGCCAAACCTCCTGCTTGGTTCCCAGTTGGACAGGAGGGGACTCCGTCTGGTCTGGTCTTGACTGAGCTGCTGGAATCAGCTGCAAGCTTATTCAATAACAATGAATAACCCTGAACGTGTCATTTCCTAAGACTCTGCTTTCTCCTGCGATTGACAGTGTCTGCTGGAGGGAGTGGATTCAGACGGAAAAGCTGGCTCTCTCGGATTTTCCCAGGGGCCGGCCTTCTTGTCAGTGACTGACCTGCCTCTCCACCTACTGTGCTACAAGTCCAGCCTCTGCTAATGCAAGCCCAGTGACTGATTGGCTGTTAGGTTAGTTCAAAGCTCAACAACAGACACCCACAGAACCACAAGGTTCTCATAACCTTCCCGACACAAAAGT
Source organism: Oryctolagus cuniculus (assembly GCF_051225735.1). Taxonomy (NCBI): domain Eukaryota; kingdom Metazoa; phylum Chordata; class Mammalia; order Lagomorpha; family Leporidae; genus Oryctolagus; species Oryctolagus cuniculus. The sequence continues at coordinate 68,653,530 of NC_142879.1, read as the reverse complement.
TCACATTTCTTCTTCCATCCCAGCAACAAACTGTCAGCCAGAACTTTAAACTGTGAAAAAAAAAAGTAATTAAAAGAAGAATCTACCACCTACAGGTTATGGGAAAAAAAAAGGCTGCAGCTGTCTCCTCCCCACTAGAGGCCTGTGTTTTGAATTTTAATATATGTTCATCCACTTTCTGCTCTGTTGCCCCTGTAGTCCTCTTTTCTTTTCACTGTCATTTATTTCTACATCCAAGCATTTCATATTAAACAGCTATTTGAAAACACAATCTTTAAAAGGAGAGTGTACTTTTTTTTTTTAAGATTTATTTATGAGGCCGGCGCCGCGGCTCACTAGGCTAATCCTCCGCCTTGCGGCGCCGGCACACCGGGTTCTAGTCCCGGTTGCCCCTCTTCCAGGCCAGCTCTCTGCTGTGGCCAGGGAGTGCAGTGGAGGATGGCCCAAGTGCTTGGGCCCTGCACCCCATGGGAGACCAGGAGAAGCACCTGGTTCCTGCCATCGGATCAGCGCGGTGCGCCAGCCACAGCGCAACGGCCGCGGTGGCCATTGGAGGGTGAACCAATGGCAAAGGAAGACCTTTCTCTCTCTGTCTCTCTCTCTCATTGTCCACTCTGCCTGTCAAAAAAAAAAAAAAAAAAAAAAGATTTATTTATGTATCTGAAAGGCAGAGTTACAGAGAGGCAGACAGAAAGGTCTTCCATCCAAAGATTCACTCCCCAGATTATAGCAGCTGGAGTTATGCCAATCCAAAGCCAGGAGCTTCTTCCAGGTCTCCTATGCAGGTGCAGGGGCCCAGGAACTTGGGCCATCTTCTACTGCCTTCCCAGGCCATAGCAGAGAGCTGGATCGGAATGGGAGCAGCTGGGACTCAAATCAGCGCCCACATGGGACGCTGGCCCAGCAGGTGGCGTCTTTACCCACTATGCCACAGAAATGGCCCCAGAAGAACATACTTTTTAAAAACTGCATAAAATACTCATGCCCCACTGATAGGAAAGCAAAGCACCACAACATCTCTAGAAAGCCATTTCATCCTTTCAATCAATGATTTTAAAATTATTGCAAATCTTTGACCTAAGACCTCTACTTCTAGGGAGTTGGCCTGGGAAGATTCATACACAAGATGTTCATCACAGTATTATTTACATGGTTAGATAAATAATATATTTATATTTTGGCATTTTACACAACCATTAATGTTCATATTTTCAAGGAACCAATGATATTATGAAAGAAACCCATGTTATTATGTTGTGTCAACAGTACAATATGAACCTGTATATAACATCTGACCTCAAGTCAGGCTCCAGTCTTTTCCACTGTAAAAAGCTGTTAATCACACTACCCTTTCCCCCTCAAGGTTTTCTTTATGGACCCAATGATATAAAACCTATAAATGGTACAGTACAATGCTTAACAGGGGCAGGAGAGCCATAAATGTCAGGTAATATCAAATGTCTTAGCACACACGTGCGCACACACATATACACACACACAGAGGGAGACAGTAACAATGAGTAACACACAACTCACTAGCAGGCAGTGCGCGTACCAGTGACACTGATTTACTTCTTTTTAAATTTCCCACCTTTTACCGTCTGAATTTTCAGTGTTATACAATGAGCACACATTGCTTTCATAATCAGAAGAAAGCAGTATAATACCTTAATAGAATAACATGAAATTACTGCTTAGAAACCAGTCATGGACCAGGGTTTAGGTTCTCATTGTCTTTAGGCTGCCCACCACTGTCAGCTCTCCCCAGGTCTTCAGGAGGGATACCGTCACCTTAATAGAGAATTCCCTATTCACACGCGCACAGGGCCAATTCATCCACCTCATGAATGCTGCGGGGAGGAATGGTTTCTCTAGTTAGCCCTAAGAACCCTACAGCTTAGAGCTCACGGCGCTTACTCCTACCTCAGGGGAGGCAGGAGGGTGCCTCTCCTAAGCTCTTCATGGTTGCTTACTCCGTGGCCTCTCCCGGATCTGCCCTTCTGTGTTCCTAGTACACTAGTCACTCTCCCCACAGGCTGGGAGTGGCAAGGCTGAGCCACCCTCCAGTCATCCCCAAATCCAGAGCTTTCCCTTTACAAGGAGGTAAACTGACGCCTGGAGTGGGGGAGGGGGCCGTAGAGCTAGGATGGGAGGACAGTGTGGAACAGTCAGCAAAATACTGAAATATTGGCTGGCGCCGCGGCTCACTAGGCTAATCCTCCTCCTCGCGGTGCCAGCACACCGGTTCTAGTCCCGGTCGGGGCGCCGGATTCTGTCCCGGTTGCCCCCCTTCCAGGCCAGCTCTCTGCTGTGGCCCGGGAGTGCAGTGGAGGATGGCCCAAGTGCTTGGGCCCTGCACCCCATGGGAGACCAGAAGTACCTGGCTCCTGGCTTTGGACCAGCGCAGCATGCTGGCTGCAGCAGCCATTGGGGGGTGAACCAATGGCAAAAGGAAGACCTTTCTCTCTGTGTCTCTCTCTCTCACTGTCCACTCTGCCTGTCAAAAAAAAAAAAATACTGAAATATCTCCTGGGTGGACAGAAAAGAGCTGCTGCTCTGGGCATCCCCCCCGCCCCCCTCCCGTGGGGCCCTGGGTGTGCACCAGCAGCTTCAGAGTCGAGCTGGGGCCGGGCCTGTGCTGGTGGCTGGATCCCCACTCAGAAACGCACCAAGAGTCAGGGCCAGCTAGAGGGTTGGCGCTGACTGTTTAAGTCAATACTTCTGTGCTTCAGTCGCTGCCTCTAGAAATAGGGACAACCACCATATGTCCCTTGGTCCCTTAATGTTAAAAAAATCTAAATCTTCATAAAGGAGGGAAAAAAAAGAAGATAAAAATAAGTAACTCGGGGCTGTAGATAAATCTCTTTGGCAGAGAAAAACACCCTATGAAATGTCAAACCATTGGTTCTTGTTTTTCCTCTTCCAAGAGTAGATGATCTGAGACCCCTCCGTCACTACCTGACAAGGCCACGAGTGCAAAGCCAATCAGAGGCTCCGTCTTGCTGTCTCCATGCCACCGGCCACCATTTGTACTTTCTGTGCTAACATTTCTACAGTAGGACTTCACCCAATTCTTCATGAAGACTGAAACGAATGCACACGGGAGCAAATGAACATGGAGGCCCCTCGGCTTACAGTGTGACCGTGTCCCCACAAACACATCGTGGGCTAAGCATAGCCTAAGAGGAAGATGCCCTGAGTCATCTACCCCGCCACATATCCTCAACCAGCAGCACCGCCCTAGCCAACGAGCACAGCCCCTAAGGAGAGGCTCCCTGGAATTAGGTTCTTCAACATGCCCTAGGGTACCCGCCTCCTTACCTCTGCTTGTGCTTCTGCCATTCACTGAGCACCAGGCTCTGTGCTAGGTGCTAAGGATCCCCAGAAGGCTGAGCCAGGGTCCTCAATCCTAAGAAATTTCTATGTCTCCAACAGCACGTTAGCACTCATGTTGGCTCGTACACCACGGCTGTTTGTGTTTTAGTAGGGAAAAGGGAATGGAATCTTTAGTCACTCACCTCTCACGCTAGAGAAGGCCATGGAGGAGGGGCACTCACCACCACAGAACACAGGGCAGTTTCCTCATTCTGCAGCTTGCGAATCCCGCAGGGCCGGCTGCCTCCAGAACGGAGCACTTGCTTAATGCTGGCTGCTGGCTCCCAAAGAGCTGATGTCACTTCCAAAGTTCCTAGAACCGAGGCTCCCTTGCCTTCAAACCAATTGACATGCATGCTTCTCTTTTGTCTTTAAAAGCTTTCCCCTGCCCCACCTCCTGGGAGGCCATCCTGGGTTACAATCCTCTGACATTCTTGCATAAACTTTTTCTTTAGAGGGTGACGATTTATGGCTAATATTTTCAGGTAGCTTACATCTGTACTTCCACAACCCTGTGAGGCGGAGATTGTTATAAACCCACATGGACAAGGAAACCAAGGTTCAACCCAATTATGCATGTTGTTTGTAAAGAGAAGGTTACTATTTGTCTTCAATCACCTCCTCTTCTCTCCTCGCAAGATAAGTTGGGGGGGGGGGCAAGGATTGTCTTTTACTTGTCTTGGGTCTCCCTGAAGCTTTCGCCACTCTCCCAGACAGCGAATGACAATTAAGTGTGTACTCCTGGCCTGGCTGGATCCTATCAGTGTTGATCCGTTTGAGGCTGGGATCGAACAGTTCAGACTTCCAAGAAGGAGTCCAGTTATGTGACTTGAAAAACTGTCGTCCATTAGAACACATTATAACCCAATTTCCTAATGGAAGTTATACAGGGGCTGCCTAGAGAGAGATTAAAATGTGAAAGACTTAACAGCCCCATTCTAATGCAAGGTTGCCATAGAACAGCAAAATGGGCTGTGGGGTTTTTCTCATCTCTCTTTAGTGGAAACCTGTGTGGCATAATGAAGCCACATCAAGCCCCAAAATGATGCCTGGGGTATGAACAGACATCCCCCTAGATGCTTCAAAACGATCGGTCTTTGTTTGGCCAAAGAAAAAGTGCCCTAGGATTGCTCCAAATTGGCTGTCCTCTGCCAGAAGGAGAAAGGGGGCGGAGCCCTGTTCTCGGCCCCATCTCCCCACCTCCCAGTGAGATCTTCACTAACTAGGGGGCTGCTCGGCAGCCTTCACGCCGGGACTCCAGGCTCTCAGGCAGCATGGGGAGGGGAGCATGTTAATTGGAAGAGACCGCACCTCATTACCCTTTGCTCCTGCAGACCTTTCGCTTCTAGTGAAAGACAGGACAGCTCTCCTTGTCCTTCCAGCTTCATCTGCCTGACCTCCACCCTCCCCTCCCCCACCACATACCCCTTATCAGAGAAGAACAGGACAGGCAGGATCAGATGTTGGCTGAGCTCCTAGCATCCAGCGATCTTATTTCCCCTTAATGGAAAAATGGATCTACACCCCTGATACTGAAAACCATTTAGTCCCTGTGATGCCAGCCACAGGCTCAGCTCTGTTTCTTTGGACACTGGATACCAGGGACAAGGTATATATCCTTAAGGGATATGAAGACTTCTTGAAACTAGAGAGGAAGCCAGGAGAGGACGCCTGGCAGTTCTGTGACTGGTACTTGAGTGCACAACGTGGTGAGTTGATTGTAGAGATTAATCACAGTCTGAAAACTGTAGCTGTCTAATGCCCCTGGAATGGACTGCTTAGTGCCTTATGGCCACCAAGTACCCATCACAAAAGTCCCCAAGAGTCATTCTCCTATCTCTTCCTCTGGTTTTAAGACATCCTCATACACTTTTAGGATATATATGTATATAAAATATATGATTTTTTTTCTTGGACTTCTCCTTGTGGTCCAGGTACATGTTCACTGTGTCTTCTTTCTCTACAATAGCCTCAGAGGAATTGGTCAGACAAACCAGTGGTTGGGATCATACATCTAGGATAGATCAAAATCCCATGGTTATAATAGTGAACACTATTTCACATGTTCTCTAGACCGGCTATCTACAAGCGTGATCCCATTTAATTTTCACAAGAACCCTGTGAGGTAGGTGCTAATCTTATCTCAGGAAGGGTAAGGGGCTTGTCTAACACAACACAGAGAGTAGTAAGCAGTGGAGCAAGTGGTATTCAAGACTTTGTCAAACTTTTGGCAACACCCAGGATTCTTAAAGTGATAGTCCTCATAATGACTAGATCACCCCAGGGTTGCCCTGAGCTAAGGTGATCTATATACAGAAAACCACCCCCAGGAAAGAGTTACGGCGCTGCAACACATCAGCATCTCACGTGCTCTGTCCACAGAAAGCCTACCTTCAGTTGATGTCTTCCTGCCTAGGAAGGAAAGTCATCCAGTCAGGGGAATGGCACCTCCTGGAGCTGTGCGGTGCCCAACCTGCACAACTCTATGCGGAAGCCCTGGATGCAGACCCTCAAAGCCTAATGCAAATTCCAGGTCTGCGCAGCCACAGAGCTTGAAGCACTAGGATCCAGTAGGTCAGCCACAGGGTCAGGTCTCAACTCTGCTACGCAGAGGCGTAGACAAAGCACTTAACTTCTCTGAACCTCAGTCTTCTCTATGGACAATAACAGGATAGAACTAGGTGAGTCTAAATGTCCTGTGAGCTCTAAAATTCTGTAACTTGTCTCATCTGGACTCAATCCATGCATACCTTAGAATTTAATATATATTATCTTGTATAGCATTATTATTTCCACATAACTCTAGTTGTAACTTCTTTTCTATAGACTGTGCTTTTTTAAAGGCAGGAACTGCAGATCCTCAATACTTGTTGAATTTTTGATACCCAGGGTCCACTGGCCACAGAGAACCTTGTATTTGACATGTTTTCCATGTGTCTAGCTGTCTACCATCACGGTAACACATAAACTGAACAAAAATGGGAGCATCCTGAGAAAAACAGGAAAGAAGGAAACCAACTGTAATTTTTCAATGTGCTTCATGTTGTGCCTCAGTGGAAACAAAGAGCTACCTAAGTAATGGTTTCCTAATTTACACTTCAACATCATCATCTATAAAAATGAATTACACCAATAAAGCTAACAGGCATGTGTGTACCAACAAAGAAAAACACCCCTGTATTAACCCAATTTTTTGCAATTTATTATTGAGGCTGAATAACTGCAAGCACGCTGAACTGGGTCAATTAATCAGATCACACTTAAGATAAAATGTGAAATTTTAAAATGTCAGCGGTCGGACTGTTGCAATGGCGTGATGGCAGTCAGTTAAGTAGGGAAAGGTAGACGCCTTCCACTCTGGAAGCCATGGTGTTGACATTAATGGAAAAGCCATGGAAAACAAATACACTCCGGGGCCTCAAAAGTTATTTTAAATTCCATGTGTATGCTTAAGTGAAAAACAAGCCAGGTCCTAAAATAATGAAAGCCATCAATATGTACCACTCGGGTTTGAAAGGACCCAATATTTCTTACTCATAAAAAATGAAATAAGGTGTGCAATTTGGTTTCTTTACTGTCTGCCACTTGAATTCCAAGGGATTGTTAAAAAGTTAATTTAACACCAGAATATAATTATGAGGACTACAGAATGCCTAATCTTTGCCAAAGCATTAAAGAATGACTTTCTTTTTTTTTACTGTAATTTTTTTAACTTAATAAACTAAAAGTAGCAGAAGAAATTTTACACTTTTCAGTCTTTCCCTCTTTGAGAGAAAAAAACCATTAAGTAACTGAGGTGGAAAAAAAACCCCAAATTTAATAAAATTGAGAATAATCACACAATTCCCTGCAGAATACTACAGAAAAATGTGCAGCTCCTTCTCCCAGTCATGTGGAAAGCTTTTCCCAAAGCTTCTACTTGAAAAGCTTTAAAGAACAGCACAGGCCAGCGCCACGGCTCACTAGGCTAATCCTCCCCCTGCGGTGCCGGCACCCCAGGTTCTAGTCCTGGTCGGGCACCAGATTCTGTCCCAGTTGCTCCTCTTCCAGTCCAGCTCTCTGCTGTGGCCAGGGAGTGCAGTGGAGGATGGCCCAAGTGCTTGGGCCCTGCACCCACAAGGGAGACCAGGAGGAGGCACCTGGCTCCTGGCTTCCGATCGATCGGCTCAGCGCACCGGATGTAGTGGCTATTTGGGGGGTGAACCAATGGAAGGAAGACCTTTCTCTCTGTCTCTCTCTCTCTCTCACTGTCTAACTCTGCCTATCAAAAAAAAAAAAAAAAAAGGCACAACCATGTGAGTCAGCAGCCAATCAATAAGTTTACCAAGGTTTACCAAAGAACTGGGACAGCCTACTGTGCAATGGACCGTTCCGCACTTTTTAAGAACATGGTCATGGGCGTCTCAGCTGCAGCAATCCCGGCTTCCTGGCTTAGCTGCCTGCATCCCGAAGTTCTGCACTGTTTTCTCTTCTTCATACCCCGTGACCTGACTGCAGCCATGCTGGGCCAAGAAGCGCTACGTCGCTTTCTCATGGTGACACCGAGGCCACCCCCCACCGCTGCTGGTAGACTCTGTAACTGGGTGTCTTAAAATCCTCAAGCTTCATGCCAAATGCGGTTCCCCCTCCAGTGCTCTGAGATTTGCTGAGTAAGTCTTATCCACCCCATTTTTGGGCTGCTTTTTGTTTCATCACTATTTTGGAGTAAGCTACCAGCAATCACCCTTGAAATTCCAAGCAGGTACAGTAGCTTGGTTTGCTCAAAAGTAGAAGAGACTGTTGACTTCTGTCTTAAGCCTCTTTGGATTCTGGCAGAAGATAATGGCACTCTTCAAAAGAGGAAGCAAAAAAGTCTGTCTTAAACTACCCACCTATTTACCATCAAGTCCTTCTCCTTAGTGTGGTAGAGGCCAGTGTTACGGTACAGCAAGGTAAGCTGTCGCCTGCCATGCCAGCATCCCATATGGCCACCAGTTCAAGTCCCAGCTGCTCCACTTCTGATCCCACTCCCTGCTAATGGGCCTGGGAAAGCAGCAAACAGTGGCCTAAGGGCTTCAGTCCCTATCAGCCATGTGGGAGACCTGGATGGAGTTTCAGGCACCTTACTTCTCCCTGGTGCAACCCTGGTTCTTGAGGCCATGTGTGGACTGATGAAAGCACATAGAAGACCCCCCCCCTTCCTCCTTCCCTCCCTCTGCGTCTCTCCCTCTCTGTAACTCTGCTTGTCAAATAAACGATTGAATCTTTTTAAAAAGAACAGAGAGAGAAAGATGTCAAATGAAAGAGTCCCACATACTGACCCACAGAGAGGATCCCATGGTTTCCACACTGGACCAACCACCAAGCAGTTGGTTGGGTGGTGGCGTACACAAGGGATATTGTCGGAGAGACACTGAGGCCGAAGTCCAGCCATGGTCTGCAATCCAGGCCCTCTCCCCTGGAACAGGGCTCTTCCCAGAGGAATGATCGCCTTTTACAAGTCTTCACAAGTGCTGTATAGGGTAGCAGGGACTCCTCCAAGATAATGAATGATCATTTCTCTCTCTTCTTTTGCAATGTACATCCAAACATTTCCCAATTCCATGCTGATTCAGTTTGTTGAAAATGGTGTGAAATACTGGTAGGGTTGAACATTTTCACGGAGACCACACACTGATTTCCTTCAACTCCACATGCCCATTCACACCAGCAGAGATTTTAATTGACTAGTTGGACTAATTTCTTGTCACCTAGTAGGCATAGTTGCTTAACTGCTCATTAACTGCCCCAGATTAGAACTCAAAACTGCTGAAGGATCAGTTTTTTGGATTAATCTCACTCATAATTACAAGTCCCGTTCCTACCATTAGTATCAAAATCCCTTGTAACTGTCGAAGATTTTACAGTTTATAAATTTCTTTTGCACACAAAATCTCACATCACCCTATGGGATTCAGAAGTGGTAGGTCACTGGGCTGTCACTATGAGGCACTTTAGCCATGGAGTCACTGATGATGTAATGATGTGGAGAGTAAGAAATGCAATCAGGAAAACAGAAAAGTGAGAGGCAGGCCAGGGTGAGGCAGAAGCCAGATGACTATCTCTCAAACCATGTTGCAAAAAGAAACAGAAACATAGTAACGAAGACATCTTCCAAGCCAGTGTTTCCTGCTGACTGTGCTTTGTCTAAGCAGGGGGGCCTTGAAGGAAGCATCCTGTGGGGCAGAGGCCCAGGACTGGCTCTTAATCCCAGGGCCAACCCCGATGGGCTGATCTGTGATCTGGACACAGGAATCTCAACAATTTTCCTTCAAAACCAAACTGGCTTGCTACAACCCTAACATCATTACTATTAAGGTGAAGGAAAACTCTGACTATACCTATATTATTATTATTTTTTAATCTGTGAAGTTTTCATGTCAATAATTTTGTTTTTGAATCTGTGTTATTGGAGGGACAGCAGTCAGGTATTGAGTGAGTCCTGGGGCCTGGGTTGATTTTTCTAGATAACAGGTATAAAAGTGATCATGAACTTGTCTGAAAGGTAGGTAATGACTTCTTGCAGGTTTTGCTGTCCCTGCCTTCATCAAAGAGAATGACTGCCTGCTTGCCCACTAACACATACGTGCCACATGGGTTCCATGTCTCAATTTTAGTTCATCAGTGAAGTGTGGAATTATTTTAAAATGACATATCTTTCGATATTCAAATGAGACTCAATTTGGCAAGGAAAATTACATGATGCTAATTATTCTTTGTGCATACAAATCAGCTGTGAAATCATTTGAAACTCCTGTGTGTTTGGGTTCTTTATCGGTAGTGCAGAATAATTATCAACAAACCTCAGTAAGCCTCACTTAGCAAAAGGTCTCATTATTCAATGTGAACGTAGCTTTGGATGCAGAGTGCTTCCTGGCATGCAAACTATGTACCTGAGCTTGTGCCCACCACTGGGAATACCTAAAAAGAAAAGTAAATGATGGCTATCCAGGGGCAGAAGGATCAGAATCATCTTTGGAGGGCAGAAGACATGAGAACTGATTTGATTACAGGGAGGGAGGAAGGGAGAGACAGGAAGAAAGAGCGAGACACAGAAACTAAGCCATCTGGAACAGTGGATATACTAAATTGAGAGTAGGAAAAGATACTCAGAAGCTACTTCTTATATATTCATAGCATCAACCTATCTCATTATATATGACCCTCCTCTTCAACTTGTGCTACGGACACCCTTCAGACCCCCTGCTGCATTAGACCATGGAACTGAAGTCCTTGAGTTCAGGAGATGACTACGGGAAAAGCACCTGACTGTTCGCTTCCTGACTTCGCCAGCCACTTGGGGCTGTTTGTGACTGCACTGGGCTCTGGTATCAACTAGCAGGAGCCATGGTCTAGTGATGCTCCTGTGCCCTGGGGTGAAGACCTCTACGGTCCCATCTCAGGATGGAGCGGGCACAGCAGGATGGAGCTGTTCGGCAAGTTCAGCTTCCCTCCATCCTGCTTCCCCACCATGGGGGCCCAGGCCAGGCTGCCTCCTTTCTCCCCCTGCAGGCCAGGTCTGGGGGCCCAAACCATCCTCACCTCTTGGAAGCTGTTCTCCAGAAGGCAAGCAAGGACAATGCCTACTGGCTTTCGTGCATTTTCTGTGGGAGTCTTGGCTTAGAAAAGACCAATGCACTATATGGGGCAGAGGTGGCTGAGACCAGAAGGAGACACCTTGGCAAACCCCCACCTCCTTGTGGCAGAACTTTGCTTTTCAACATGGCATGGACTCTCCATTAACTCCCTCCCGCTAAGGGGCTAGTTGGGAAGATTTTAGGGGATCCCTCTCGAAAATTAATAATCTGCAGCAGAGAGCTGTGTCCTGTGTTTCCTCAAAAAATGATTCCCTGGGACAAGCTAGCTTAGTCCCACGGGGGCCCCTCACCTGCCTGCTGCTCAGAGAAGAAGGTCTGGTCCATCTCACAGGACAGAGCTGCTCTGCTCAGGCTGAGGGGAAGAACTAACTCCTCTCTCCCAAATCCCAACCCCCTCCCCCCAAAAGTGTGCAAAACCCCAGCCGCACAGGAGCAGCCCTATAGCTGAAAATGTCTCAAGTTTCAGGGTCCCTGTTCCAAAGGCGCTGCTGCCATGCAGATCCAGCTACACCGTGCAGACGGGTTTCCCCACACCCCCCTACTCCTGCGCTGCCTTTGGGGCTTTCTCAAGACACTTGCAGGTGTGCCCATCTCCCCATCAGCTGGGGTCCTAGGTCAGCACAGCTGCACTGTGCTTCATTCTGCATTTTCCTCCTCACTCCACCCCTACCCTGACCAGGAAGACAGACTTGCAGTTCTAGCTGATTCAACCACCAATTAATATGTTTGCCAGGGAAGCACTACTGACTGTGAGAATTGTTTGTATCTTGATTAAATTTTGAAACACTTTTTTTTTTCCCCTGCAAAGACCTCCAATGTATGAGCATCTTGCAAGCCAGCCAGCCAGCCTATGTGGATAAAATTCCAACTTAAGATTCAACCGTTCAGGGGCCCACCCACAACCCAATCCTGAAGCTATGAGATAAGAGTGGAAGCTTAAGACTTACTTCTGTTTATCTCCTCAGAGCATATGAATTTTGATGATAGACTGTGGAGAGGAGACATTTGATTCATTTATTTCCACTGGCCTGAGGTTCTGAGGCCAGAAGCCTTAAGTTTTTGCCAAATTTTTTTGGGTGCTTCAACTTGGAGCTGATGAAGAACTGACCCCAAAGGGAACCACTATTCACCCACTCAACATAAAGGGAACATATTCAAGAAGTTCCAAATGAATGGAATGGAAAATTTTCAATAAATGCACATTGCCTTTCCCGGCATCATTCCTCATCCTATGAATTCTAAAAGGTGCTACAATTGAAAGTGTCCTGCCGGTAGGAGAGTCACCGAACAGTAAAGAAACCCAGCATTCTTATTAGAATCAGCAGGAAGTAAGAAAGAGTAAATATAAAGCACGTAGGATTAAGTTAATAATGTTTTACTAATTAACACCTTTAGAAAACCACTGTAAAAAACATTCAGCCTGGGGCTGGCGCTGTGGCATCCCACAGGGGTGCTGGTTCAAGTCCCAGCTGCTCCAATCCTGATCCAGCTCCCTGCTAGCATGCCTGGGAAAGCAGCCGAGGATGGTCCAAGTCATTGGGCCCCTGCACCCATGAGGAAGACCTGGAAGAAGCACCTGGCTTCAATTTAGACCAGCTCTGGCTGTTGAGACCATTCAGGGAGTGAACCAGTAGATGAAAGGTGTTTCTCCATCTCTCTCTAGCTTTTTCAAATAAATAAATCTTTTTTAAAAAAATTTAGGCTAGGGGCTGGTGCTATGGTGCAATGGGTTAACGCCCTGGCCTGAAGTGCCAGCATCCCATATGGGCTCCAGTTCAAGTCCTGGCTGCGCCACTTCCAATCTGGCCCTCTGCTATGGCCTGGGAAAGCAGCAGAAGACGGCCCAAGTCCTTGGGCCCCTGCACCCACATGGGAGACCCAGAAGAAGCTCCTGGCTCCTGGTTTTGGATAAGCACAGCTCCGACTGTTGTGACCACCTGGGGAGTGAACCAGTGGATAGAAGACCTCTCTCTCTCTCTCTGCCTCTCTCTGTAACTCTTTCAAATAAAAAAATAAATCTTTAAAAAAATTTAGCCTAAAATAACTGTTAAAATCACGGCCTTGAAAATACTAAGTTTATATCCATTTGGAGAATTTTAAATAAGCCGGAGCTCTCATCCTCAATCCCCAGCTGCAACACCATGGCCAAGAATGTGGAATTGAGGGAAAGAGAACTTTAAAATCACCACATGATGGATGAGAGCAGAGAGAGACGGACAATTATTTCAAAGAAAGTGAAATGGTCCTAGGGCAGCAACACAAGTCTTTAATCTGATCGAAGATATTAATATTCCCCAGACAAGCCATGCCTTCATTTAAAGGGAACGGGTCATCTAAGGAGGCAGAATGAAAGGAAAGTCACCGAAATGAAAGGTGGCAACGCCTCCCGGGCACCGCCCAGGACAGAGGGCAGTCAGCTGAAAGCTGGCGGGGATGGATGGGTGCACAGCGGGCTTGGTAATCACCTCCCAATCACGGGCGGGGAGCACTGCATCAGGCTATTGGCGCCTGATCTCATTACAGATTCCAGTCATTGAATGAGCGCCCTTGTTCTGATTCCATGTGCACCAAATAAGCTTCTGATGATTGTTTCTCTCTGTAGCCTCTCGGTAAGTGATAGAAGAAGCCGGTAGACAGACACATGTATCTGTTCCACCTGCCAGTTCCATTTCTCGTTACAGATGAATAACTTAGCGTTGGGTTCCAAATACTGTGTCTTGTAGGCTTTGTGTGAGTCCGAATCTCTGCGAGTGTTCTGGGACTATCTCAGGCTGGCCTCTCCAGTCATTCTGTTGATATCCCAGTCTTGCGATATACCCCTTTCTTACTAATTACAATACATAAATATTGTAACACACCAGGTATTTGATAGGTGAAGAAAAGGAGCAGTACAAAGAGATATTAAGGCTGTCTCAGTTTCCTTCTCACCTGCACGTTCTCCCTGAGGTCCACTCCCATGGTGGCACTGCGGAACCACTAACTGCACCTCCAGCTCTCTCTCTCCCAAGTCTCGATTAGCCAATGGGCAACTGGCCCTAACATGTGATGACAGGTGCCTCGAAACCAACATGTTTAAAGTTGCATTAGCATCACCCACCCCATGGGCTTCTGCTCCACAGACTTATACAACAGAAGTTCCGGCAGGCAGAAGTCCAAGATGAAAGTATCTGCAGGGTTTGCTCCCCCTGAGAGACATAAGGAGAGGGTATGTCCCAGGTCTGTTTCTCTGGTCCAGGACCATCTTCACCCTGTGAATTCACATCTTTCTCCTGTCCATGTCTGCATCCGGATTTCCCCTTGTTCTAAGGACACTAGGGGTGAGGACGGCCACATGTGAATTTTGAGGAACACAATTCAACCCACAGTATCATCCTGAATGCCCGGCTCCGTCGGCTGCTAGGCCAAATCCATCAAGCCTGTTGACTCCAACTGCCAAGTATCTCTCAATTACTGCCATGACCCTCTTCGAGGCTTCCACCATTTCTTCCTGGCTTGTCTACTGGTTTACTTTATTCTTTTCCTGTCCCCCTCATCCCAAGACCCCAATGTACTCTTTTTTTTTTTTTTATCTTTTATTTAATGAATATAAATTTCCAAAGTACGACTCATGTGTTACAATGGCTTCCCCCTCATACCGTCCCTCCCACCCACAACCCTCCCCTTTCCCACTCCCTCTCCCCTTCCATTCACATCAAGATTCATTTTCGATTATCTTAATATACAGAAGATCAGCTTAGTATACCTTAAGTAAGTATTTCAACAGTTTGCTCCCACACAGAAACATAAAGTGAAAAATAATAGATGATTTTTTTTAAATGATGATGAAATCAGATCAGACCTATTGTCATGTTTAATCCCAGTGAGAGTCAAGTTGGGAATTGATAATTTCTTTCTTTTTTTTTTTTTTTATAGAAGATCAGTTTAGTGTACATTAAGTAAAGATTTCAGTCGTTTGCACCCCCATAGAAACACAAAGTGAAATATACTGTTTGAGTACTCGTTATAGCATTAAGCCTCAGTGTACAGCACGTTAAGGACAGAGATCCTACATGAGGAGTAAGTGCACAGTGACTCCTGTTGTTGACTTTACCAATTGACACTCCTGTTTATGGCATCAGTAATCTCCCTATGCACCAGTCATGAGTTTCCAAGGCTATGGAAGCCCCTTGAGTTCTCCGACTCTTATCTTGTTTAGACACGGTCATAGTCAAAGTGGAGGTTCTCTCCTCCCTTCAGAGAAAGGCACCTCCCTCTTTGAAGACCTGTTCTTTCCACTGGGATCTCACTCACAGAGATCTTTTTGCCAGAGTGTCTTGGCTTTCCATGCCTGAAATACTCTCATGGGCTTTTCAGCCAGATCCGAGTGCCTTTAGGGCTGATTCTGAGGCCAGAGTGCTATTTAGGACATCCGCCATTCTATGAGTCTGCTGAGTATCTCACTTCCCATGTTGGATCACTCTCCCCTCTATTTATTCTATCGGTTGGTGTTAGCAGATACTAGACTTGTTTATGTGCTCCCTTTGACTCTTAGTCCTTTCATTATGATCAATTGTGAACTGAAATTGATCAGTTGCAGTAGTGAGATGGCATTGGCACATGCCACCTTGATGGGATTGAATTGGAATCCCCTGGTATGTTTCCAACTCTACCAATTGGGGCAAGTCAGCCCGAGCATGCCCCAAATTATACATCTCTTCCCTCTCTTATTCCCACTCTTATGTTTAACAGGGATCACATTTCAGTTAATTTTCAACACTTAAGAATAACTGTGTGATAATTACAGAATTAAACCAGTCATATTAAGTAGAACAGACAAAAAAAAAAATACTATGAGGGATAATGTATTAAGTTGTCCATTAGCAGTCAGGGCTATGCTGATCAAGTCACCATTTCTCATAGTGTCCATTTCACTTCAGGAGGTTTCCTTTTTGGTGTTCAGTCAGTTGTCACCGATCAGGGAGAACATATGGTATTTGTCCCTTTGGGACTGGCTTACTTCACTCAGCATGATGTGTTCCAGTTTCCTCCATTTTGTTGCAAATGACTGGATTTCGTTGTTTCTTACTGCGGTATAGTACTCTAAAGAATACATATCCCATAATTTCTTTATCCAGTCTACCGTTGATGGGCATTTAGGTTGGTTCCAGGTCTTGGCTATTGTGAATTGTGCTGCAATAAACATTAGGGTGCAGACCGCTTTTTTGTTTATCAATTTAAACTCCTTTGGGTAAATTCCAAGGAGTGGGATGGCTGGGTCGAACGGTAGGGTTATCTTCAGGTTTCAGAGGAATCTCCAGACTGATTTCCATAGTGGCTTGACCAGTTTGCATTCCCACCAACAGTGGGTTACTGTCCCTTTTTCCCCACATCCTCGCCAGCATCTGTTGTTGGCAGATTTCTGTATGTGAGCCATTCTAACCGGGGTGAGGTGAAACCTCATTGTGGTTTTGATTTGCATTTCCCTGATTGCTAGTGACCTTGAACATTTTTTCATGTGCCTGTTGGCCATTTGGATTTCCTCTTTTGAAAAATGTCTATTGAAGTCCTTGGCCCATCTCTTAAGTGGGTTGTTGGTTTTGTTTTTGTGGAGTTTCTTGATCTCTTTGTAGATTCTGGTTATTAACCCTTTATCTGTTGCATAGTTTGCAAATATTTTTTCCCATTCTGTCGGTTGTCTCTTCACTCTCCTGACTGTTTCTTTTGCAGTACAGAAACTTCTCAATTTGATGCAATCCCAATAGTTGATTTTGGCTTTGACTGTCTGTGCCTCCCGGGTCTTTTCCAGAAATTCTTTGCCTGTGCCAATATCTTGAAGGGTTTCTCCAATGTTCTCTAATAACTTAATGGTGTCAGGACGTAGATTTAGGTCTTTAATCCACGTTGAGTGGATTTTTGTGTAAGGTGTAAGGTAGGGGTCTTGCTTCATGCTTCTGCACGTGGAAATCCAGTTTTCCCAGCACCATTTATTGAATAGACTGTCCTTGCTCCAGGAATTAGTTTTAGATCCTTGATCAAATATAAGTTGGCTGTAGATGTTTGGGTTGATTTCTGGTGTTTCAATTCTGTTCCACCCAATGTACTCTTCACACCTAGACTGAGATGTCTGTTTGCTAAAGCATTTACATTGCCTTTAAAGTACTTTCATTGCCCTTAGTATAAAGTCAAAATTCCTTATCCATTTGTAAGGCCTTTCTAGGTGTAGTGCCCACCTACTGAGTCTCATTGCCTAACCACTGCCCACCAAGAGCTTCACATTCCAGCAAGACTGACCTGCTTCCAGGCTCCTGAAGGTACCAAATGTTCTCCTGCACCCAGCCCTTGAACCTGGCCTTACCTCACCTTGGAACTTCCTGCCTTGTCTCTTCACCCTTTAATGCTACCCATCTTAAGTTCTCATGTTTGGTGTCACTTTTCACCAAGGCTACATGAAGTATCATTTCCATTTTATCATGCCATCTTCTACGCATCACAGAATACTGAAATGATCCATCTATTCATCTGCACTTTGCTCTGGATTAGAAACTTCGTGATGAATTACACAGTGGCAATTAGCTGTACAACTGGATCCCTAGCGCCTAGTACAGGTTCCTGGCTTGTAGTAGGCATTGTTGAAAGCAGTAACTTCATAATGATTTTTCTTAAAAAGTTTTATTTATTTATTTGAAAGAGTGACAGGGAGAGAGATCTTCATTTACTGTTTCACTCCCCAGATGGCCACAAAAGCCAGGTCTATGCCAGGCTGAAATCAGGAATCAGTAATTCCATCTGGGTCTCCCACAGACAGCAGGGGCCCAAGTACTTGGGGCATCATTCACTGCCTTCCCAGGCACATTAGCAACAAGCTGAATTGGAAGCAGAGCAGCTGGACTCCAACCAACACTCAGATATGGGATGCCAGAGTCCCAAGCCACAGTTTAACCACCGCACCACTTGGCTAGCCCCATAATTATGTTTCCAACAAAGCTTTCTGACCAGAAATTTTGATCAAGTAAAATTTTAATCATATCAATTTAGATTCCGAGTTGCCAGGAACATTGGAAGACTTTTATCATTATTTTCTTTTTTGTTGTTGTTGCAAAACTCATGGACTAGGAATCCAAATCCTTACTTATATATTCTTAATATACAATGACAATATATTCATACAAGGTCAGTGAATGTCCCATTTGATTAAGACCATCCAGTTTAAGCCTATGGTCTGAGTACAATTATTAATAATACACCTGCTGACATTCACATGTGCTCTGGTTCAGGGGATTAATTACATGGTTATCTATTCATAAGCCAAGTTACAAATGTTTAATTTATAGGTGACAATGGGTATTTTGCTAGATGTTCAGAAGTAGAAGGTCCAAAATAAAATATATTTGAGAAGATGAGTTTATAAACAAGACAGTAATAGTAGCTAAGGTTTATAAGATGCCAACTTTTTTGACATAAAGCAAGCAACAAATGATGAATTGACTCAACATATGATCAACCCAACAGGGAATTCATGATTCTGGAGTAACTGAGGTAAAGCAGATTAAATTCTGGATTAATATAAATCATCAATTTCTACTGGTTCTTTTTTTAGTAATTGAAAAACACACTCAATTAATTTCTTACATTAAGAAAAAATCTTATCAAGTCTTCACTGCTCAAAAGCAGAAAGCCAGAATGAGATGCAGGTGAATTTTTCCTAAATCAGATGGCTCAAAGCTGCTTTGTTATCTTACTTTGAAGTGCTGAGTATTCCCAGAACATCAGCTGGTATAATAGAAGCATGAAAATACACTCTGCAATCTAGTATAAGCACTGCTGGAATTATCTATTCACGTGCATTTCCCTTGCCTTTGTCCTCTTCCACCAGCTCCAGTATTGGGAGGAATATTTTTATGATACTAACAGTGGACTTTTGAATGATGGGAGGGGAAGAACACCAGGATTCATTCCTAGGATATGATTACTTTCTTATCTGATGACTAAGGAAGTTCAAATTTTAAAATTAAATGAAAACTCACTACATGAACAACAACACGGGATCTAAATCCATTACTTAAAGCCAAGTTGGTTGCAGTATCTGAGTTACATGGACACATGCATGTCTATGAGTTACACGGACACACACATGTCTATACTATCATTTAAACCTGTGCTACCCAAAATATCCCACTTCCCCAGTGGCCCAGCCCTTACAACTAAAATCAGGTATGGAAATATAGTAGCCAGACAAACTTTTTTTTTTTTTTTAAGATTGATTTATTCATTTGAAAGGCAGAGTTACAGCGAGAGAGAAAGGGACAGAAAGAGAGAGGAGAGAGAGATCTTGCATCCACTGGTTCACTCCCCAAATGACCACAATGGCCAGGGCTAGGCCAGCTGGAAGCCAGGAGCCTAGAACTCCATCCATATCTCCCACATGGTGGCAGGGGCCCAAGCACCACAGCCATCCTCTGCTGCCGTCCCAGGCATATCAGCAGGGAGCTGGATCAGAAGTGGAGCATTCCGGGGCTGGCACCATGGCGCAGAAGGTTAATCCTCTGCCTGCAGCACCAGCATCCCAACTGGGCGCTGGTTCTAGACCTGGTTGCTCCACTTCCCATCCAGCTCTCTGCTATGGCCTGGGAGAGCAGTGGAGGATTGCCCAAGTTCTTGGGCCCCTGTACCCTCATGGGAGACCAGGAAGAAGCGCCTGGCTCCTGGCTTCGGATCTGCACAGCTCCGGCCATTGTGGCCCTTTGGGGAGTGAACCAACAGAAGGAAGACCTCTCTCTGTGTCTCTCCCTCTCACTGTCTGTAACTCTACCTCTCAAATAAATAAATAAAATCTTAAAAAAAAAAAAAAAAAAGAAGTGGAGCAACTGGGATGTGAACTGATGGCCCTACAGAATGCCAACATCACAGGCAGTAGCTTACTCTGCTGTGTCACAACACACACCCCAGCCAGAGAAACATATGTACTCTTATTGTTGTTGTTCCAACGTGTTCTCCAAAAGTTCGTGTGCTGCAAACTTAATCCCCAAATTCACATTAATTGTATTTGTACATGAGGCCTTTGGGAGATAATTAGGATTAGATGAGATCATGAGGGTGGGGCGTCCTAACAGCATTAGCACCTTAGAAGACTTAGAGACCTGAGAGCCAGCACGCTTGCTCGGTCTCACCGTGTGATGTCCTCTGCTGTGTGCGATGCAGCAAGAATGCACCTGCCAGATGCTGAACAGATGCTGGCCCCATGCTCTTAGACTTCCCAGCCCCTGGAACTATGAGCCAAGAACTTATTTTTTGAATTACCCAGTCTATGGGGATTTTGTTATAGCAACAGAGAAAAGAATAATACACTTATAAAAAGAAATTGGAGGCTGACATTGTGGTGCAGTGGATTTAGTGAGTGCCTGAAACACTGGCGTTCCATATTGGAACACTGATTTAAGTGGGCTTCTCTACTTCCAAACTGGTGCCCTGCTAATGTGTCTGGGAAAACAGTGGAGAATGGCCCAAGTGCCATAGAGTTCAAGGCTCTTGGCTTTGGCCTGGCCCAGCCCCAGCTCTTGCAGCCATTGGGGAATGAACCACTGAATGGAAAGTAATTTTCTCTGTCTCTTCCTCTCTCTCTCTCTCTCTGCCTTTCAAAGAAATAAAAACAAATCTTAAAATTTTCTTGAATATTATGTTGTTTTAAGGCCAATTACACACAGCTTCTCTAATATATCTCACACACATTTTTATTTCAAAAAGTAAGCAATTTACCAAGAACAAATTCTATCAAATCATAAGACTAAAACTGACTCCGCACATCTACCACACTGAAATAAAACTGAGAGCTTACTCGATCTAGCTAGCCTGTCCTCTCTACATGGGGTCATTCAGCACCGAATCAAAACTTGAATTGTCCTATGAACTATAAAAGTTGAGTTCATGCCCTTTGTGAATTGGTGGAAAATTCAATTTGGTTCATTCCATCGCTGTGTACAGAGGCAGCTGATCTAATTGTGGGAGAGGTTTCAGATCTCAGTAGCTCAGGGAGCTTCTCATAAACACAGCTGCCTGCTCAGCCTCCTGATGACAGCATCGCGTGCACACAGGTGCACCAAACAGCAGCAGAGGTGTGCACCTCTTCCTTACAGTCTACAGCTTCCTGCACTTGCTTGTTTCCCAAGGTCGAAACACGGGCCCATCCTCCCCCGGGAATCATGTGACAAAATCATCTAGCAGAGGGGCACTTTTCTGGTGGGTTGTTGTCACCACTGAGGAATGGTTAAGAACTTGGGGTGTGGACACAGCAGGTCTGGGTCTAAAGTTCATCTCTGTCAACTACTAGTGGTGTGTCCTGGGCAGATTTCTTTAGCTTTTCCAGGTCTCTGTCCTTTTGCTAATAAAATAGGAATAAAAATAGTCTCTAAGTCACCAAACTGTTGTAAGGATTGTGGGGATAATATGCAAAGGTTCTGGTTGCTGCTAAGTGCTCAGTAAATATTTCTTGTTATGACTGTTATTTGAATTTTTTATTTGACAGAGTTAGTGAGAGAGAGAGACAGAGAGAAAGGTCTTCCTTGCGTTGGTTCACTCCCCAAATGGCCGGCACTGCCGGCACTGCGCTGATCCAAAGCCAGGAGCCAGGTGCTTCCTCCTGGTCTCCCATGCGGGTGCAGGGCCCAGGCACTTGGTCCATCCTCTACTGCTCTCCCCGGCCACAGCAGAGAGCTGGACTGGAAGAGAAGCAATCGGGACTAGAAGCCGACACCCATATAGGATGCTGCCACTGCAGGCGGAGGATTAACCAAGTGAGCCACAGCGCTGGCCCCTGTTCTTTGGATTTGTTGTGGCTGTTGTCATTGCCTCACAAAAGGGCTATCACTGATTCTCCTAAAGCCAGACAATGTTTTTAGTTTTACAAATAGAGTATCATAGAAAAAATATACATTTTGTGATCAAACAGGTCTGTATCGCAACCAAGGTGCATGACTCTCCAGCATTTTCTTACACCCTCCGAGACTCCATTTCCGTATCTGTAAAATGGGAAACCATCTCCTCTCCAGGATTATTGTGAACCAGAGGTAAAGATGCAGTGGTACCCGGGACAGAGTAATCAGCCATTAAATGGCTGCTGTTGATGTTATTAGTTCTTCTGCCTTCATGAATCCTCATAGACATCTGATCTCAAGGAATCCCCTTACACAAAACTTAATCATCCAGGGTCCTGGTCGGTATGGGATGTAAGAGCTTTGCAAATTCCCGAGGATAAGAAGAGACTAGAATACAGTAAAAGCAGGTGGGCTGGAAGAGGTGAGAAGAACAGCAACTGGCTTTGCCTCCCTCCAAAAGGATGCACTCAGCACAGCTGGGAGGCAGGAAGAAGCCGCAGCAGCTGCAATTAGGCTGCACAGCTGTGTGTCTGATTGACTTGCCGCCGGAGAGCTGGAGTCACAGTCCAAATCTGCTTGAGGTTTTAATTCGGCGTTTAAAGGGCTGGACAGGTAGATGTTTTAAAAAGTGAATCCACAACAATGAATCAATGTGATGCAGAGAAAAGACTAAGCAGGCACCATCCTGCCACTGCTGAAAATTCAAACTTCTTTTTTTTGCTGCTGTGCTTAGATAAAAAGCTAGAGAGGAACTCCCAAGCTAATGGCATAGAAAACAAGCGCATTCCCTCCCGAGACTAACACAGAACACTGCACGCTCTCACTGGGCTTAACAGCGGACAAGCAGATAAACGAAACGCATCTTTCTTGTCTGAACCCTTGGTATCACATCTCTGAAGGTAAGTATCCAGTGTACTGACTTCCTATTCACCAGGACTTCAGAGAAGCAGGGGAAAGTACAGCAGGGCACCCATCAACCATGCAACCTTGTTTCTGGATTGGTTTGTGACAGTCCCCAGTGAAATGCCTGCTGATTCTCAGTCCATCCCACTGATCAAAATATGAAGTGTTGGCTCTCTTGCACCCTTGTGCTTGTATAATGTTCTTATCAGCCACTTTCCCTCCTCCTCCCTCTTCCACTACTCCAGTATAGGACCCCTCAGGGGGATCTCAGGGTTGATGTGAAATTACACTGGAGAGAATTCCTCACAGGCAGCAACCAACCAACCTTACACAGGGGTGTTGGTGGGGGTGGGGTGGGGCTCAGACTTACTGCCCCCCCATGGAGCCACTGTGGGCTAGGATTGGTGTTCTCCAGGCACCTGCAATGCCAAAGCAGGTCTTGCATGGATGGCTATGGAAGGTAATGTGGGCCACGATCAGAAGAGCTCTGGCCTTGATCTAGAAACAGAACTTGGTACTCCAGGGTGAGCTCAATATTGAACACAAATTCTTCCTTATTAAGATGGCTGACATCGTTAGCCAGGAGCAGCCGGGGAAATGTCTGTACGTCGGGTACTCAGATCTTCTCCTTTCAAGATCATGCTCAGATACCAAGCCTTCCTGGTCCCACGTTTGCTAACAGCCCCTGTGGCTCAATGTTACGTCAGCCATTTCTGTGTTGCATGCAGGATCCAAGGATTACAGAGAATTTTCAGTGCCACTGTACTAAAATTGCTTCAAGCTCCGACTTTAAAGCATTTATCTTTATCAACTGTACATCTGTAGCTCCTGATACCTCTCTTTCTGACTACCACATAATACATGCAGAAGCGGAAGGAGTAGCTGGCTGTAAGTTCAGTGACTATCCCACCTACAGTTGCTTGTGCTTGCCCAACATGTTTTCTGGGTCTGCGCTGTGTCAATGGGGATTCTTATGTGTAACCTAATGTGCTTTCACAGCACCCCATATATCCACAGACACCCATCTCTGCATTGCTAGAAATGCTACACTTTATGTTTATTCCTATATTATACTGTAAGACATCTTCCAGATCAATGGTAACCATTGCTCATCTGTTGCTCTGATGGGGTGTTGCTGTTACTGGATACTTGTTTTTTACCTGTTAATGTGTGTATTACATGAGCAGCCACTGCCACAAACTCAGTATTTCCCCAGCTGACCCAAGGAAGCTGTGCTATCGCGCCATTCCCAGCAATGAACAGAGAATCCCAGAGTAGAGCAGAGCATCTCTGTCCTTGAGAATATTTACTAGTTTTGCCATCTGGCGCACGAAGGGAATAATTAGGACTGAGCTGTCGTGACGTTCTAGGAACTACACAGAATCAGCACAGATCCTTCCTCCCCACGGTGGACTCTCCTCACCCGTGATTCTTCTAAGAATCAGCTGCAGCACCCAACCTTTGCCATATAAAGATGCCACAGCCTAGGCTGGAGGGGAAAAATACCCAAGTCACACCAAACCCCACAGCAAAGCTGGGGCAGGGCCAGGGAGGAGGTGAAACACAAAGATCCCCACTGAGCTGCCGGCCTGGGTGTCCTCCGTGGAGTCTCTGAGCCCTTCCTATTACGGAGGACTTTCTCACAGGGATGCTCTTCTTGCTGTATTTGCCACCAGTTCGATAGTAAGGAAGAACCAAGTCAAACCCCTCTTCCTCAGTCTCACTACGTTCTCAGCCCCTCCCTCTTTCTAGACCTTTAGCCCTACAGAGCGGCCCATCAGTAGACGGCTGGCTGGAGTTCTTAGCAGCACAGATGAAGAGTTCCTGGTCGTAATCCAAGAGAGCAGCTCTGGTTGATTCAGGCCGAATAGAAGTATCTGGGGGACGTCATGAACTGAGAGGGAAGAACAAAGAACCAGGGCCTGAGGGTGAACAAAATCTGCGGACACAGGTGGCTGAGGGGGCAGGTGAAGCTCCCACAGTCACAGGATGCTGATGCTGGGCCACTCCTACTAATCTCTAAGCTTCCTGTGGCGGTGCACTGCCTGCTTCAGGAGATGCTGAAAACAAGACAGGGTCATTCAACATCCAACTGGCTGGGTCTGAACCACAAACCTAAGCCCAGCTGCCAGCGGCAAGAAAGGGGACATCGGCCCTGTTCAGATTCTTTTTTTTTTTTTAATTTTTTTAATTTTACAGGTAGAGTTATAGACAGTGAGACAGAAAGAAAAGCCTTCCTTCCGTTGGTTCACCCCCCAAATGGCTGCTAGGGCCAGCACTGCGCCGACCGAAGCCAGGAGCCAGGTGCTTCCTCCTGGTCTCCCATGTGGGTGCAGGTGCCCAAGCACTTGGGCCATCCTCCACTGCCCTCCCCGGCCACAGCAGAGAGCTGGACTGGAAGAGGAGCAACCAGGACTAGAACCTGGCGCCCACATGGGGTGCTGGCACCACAAGGTGGAGGATTAACCAAGTGAGCCACAGCGCTGGCCCCCCTGTTCAGATTCTGTGCTGGGCAGTGGGACCCTGCCTGACATACTGGGTGGGAGAGGCCCTTAAATCAGCAAAGGATGCAGAGGACGGTCTGACAACAAATATATGAACAAGTAGCCCACCGGCAAACACCCAGAACGGGTGATATTTAAGCAGAAGGACAACCAAGGTTTTCAGAAAAACACCCCTTCATCCTGTGTGACCTTGGTCAAATAACTTTGTGTTTTGGATCCTGGGCTACACATCTGTTAAGCACTGATAAACAAAATCTCTGTTTCAGGACTTGCTGTGACATTTAGAGATACTGTCCTGAAGTGCCCAGAGAAGGAATGCAAACAGGTCAATAATGATTTCCTATTGTTATTCCAACATGAAAAATGCCTTCACCACAGAGAGCAGTGGTAAGAAAAGGGGCAACACCTGCTGGCTTGCTTGTTTTCTCAGCTGGACTTAGAAGTACAAGTCACACACTCTGAAGACGCAGAAAGGTGGCAAGTGCTACAGAAAGGCACAACTGGGCAGCGAAGAAGACAGAAGGGACTAGGGGCCCTTAGCCAAGGTTTCTGGCATAGTTAAGCCATAGCAGAGAGATGCCACTTAGTCAAGAGAGAGCAGAGAGGAGAGAGAGGGAGAGGAGCGAGTGGAGGGGAGGAGGGAGAAGACGAGAAGATGGGAGGGGAAGGGAAGGAAGAGACAGGACAGCCCTGGGCACAGGAAAGAGGGACAGACTGCCTCAGCAGACTTCCCAATGCTGAGCCAATCTGCTATTGAATAGAGAGGCCACGGAGGAGTTTCAGACTCTTGAGGAGTAAGGACCAGACTTTGGCGTCTGCTGCTTACGTCCTGGCCAGGGATGTACGTACCCAAGAATTACTTAGAGGATGGCAGAGGTCACTTTCTGGGTTTCCTTCCAGTTAAAGTGACCAAGAGTCCCAGTTTGGCTGAGACTGAGTGGATTTCCCACAACATTTTCTGGAGCGCTTCAGAGATGCCCGTGTCCTGGAGCAGGTGCAGAGGAAGAGGGAGGGAGCACCACCTCTGCTGGGCCCAGGGGAACTTCACAGACAGTCGTGATGCTGGCTAGCGTGTCGGCCTTATGTCCTGCACCTGCTGGCCCTGGGCCAGACACCCCTGCCAGAGTGAAGCGGAGCCCCATGTTCCCAGCGGGGTCTCTCCTTAGCACACCTGGCAGAGCGGCCTGCATCAGGGGCACCTGGTTTCCTGCTGAACACGGCAGGGCCTCACTGAGATCCCTCAGCCCATGGCGCTGATAGGCACAGGCATGTGGGTGTTGCCTGGGTTCACCTTCCATCCTAGACCTCTCTCCTCAGCGCCAAACACGTACGTCCAACAGTCTGCACTGTCGCCGCCTGCATGTCTAATGCTCAGCTTAAACCAACTGACACGCTCCTTCACTCTTCTAAACCTGCTCTTGGTCTTGTTAAGGAAATTGAAGAATGGCCACAGGAATTACAAATCCCAAATAGTAACAAAACACTCCACCTACCTGGAGCCCTCCCATAAGGGAGTTTCCCATTTTTCTTGTTGTTTTTAAGGTAATTGTGTTTAGGTGGGCTGTGCCTCTTTTAGGACCTGGAGTTCTCACAAGCTTTCTTGATAACATTGCTGGTAATTTGACATCAACTGCATTAAAAAATTGCCTCACTCCTCCACATTCGTTGTCACTTAATTTGGTGGCAAAGACCAATAGCTATCATTGCATTATTAGCTGTAGATTTCTCACACTTGTCACAGCTAAGATGAGCTACAAGTGCGAAAGCTCCAGAGGATAGCCTTGGGTGTGAAATCACAGCACAGACTGGTGACTGGACTACAACTTCACTGAGTGGGATTTTCTTGAAGGAAAATCGGAGGCACAAGTTTAGACAGCAACCACAGAGTAATAAAATTTCTGCACTTGAACGTCAAGTTATTTAGAAAGATGTATATTATATAAACACAGAAATTTCCCAAGATCTCATCTCCTTCTTTGCTATGTTTATTGTTATTTCAGCTATTAATAAAGATAAGTATTTCTCCCAATAAGTAAAATTCAATGGAGTGAGAACTTAATCTTTTAAACATTTATCTGAAAGGCAGAGAGACAGAGGGAGAGAAATATCTTCTTCTGCTGGTTCATTCACCAAATGGCCACAAAGGCAAGGGTTGAACCAGGCTGAAGCCAGCAGCCTAGAACCCCAGCCAGGTCTCCCACATGGGTGGCAGGGGCCCAAGCACTTCAGCCATCATTTGCTGCTTTCCCAGGCATATTGACAAGAAGCTGGATTCGAAAGTGGAGTAGCTCTGACTCAAATCGGGGCTCTGATATGGAATGCCGGCATCACAGTTGGCAGCTTCATCTGCTGTACCACGTCACCAGACCCAGAATTAAAAAAAATTTAAGATTTATTTATTTGAAGGTCAGAGAGAGGGAGCCGGCGCTGTGGCGTAAAGGGTAAAGCAGCCACCTTCATTGCCAGGCATCCCATATGGGTGCCAGTTCGAGTCCCGGCTCCTCCACTTCTGACCCAGCTCTCTGCTATGGCCTGGGAAAGCAGCGGAAAATGGCCCAAGTCCTTGGGCCCCTGCACCCACATGGGAGACCAGGAGGAAGCTCCTGGCTTCGGATGGGCACAGCTCCAACCATTGCGGCCAGTTGGGGAGTGAACCAGTGGATGGAAAACTCTCTCTCTCTGCCTCTCCTTCTCTCTGTGTGTAATTCTTTCAAGTAAATAAATAAATCATCGAGAGAGAGAGATAGAGAGAGAGAAACAGATCTTCTATCTGCTGGTTCACTCCCGAGATGGCTGCAATGGTGGGGCTGGGCCAGGTCGAATCCAGGAGTGTCATCCATGTTTCCCACGTTGGTGGTAGGGGCCTAAGTACTAATCTGTCTTCCACCACTTTTGCAAGGTGAGCTGGATCAGAAGTGGAGCAGCTGGGACACAATTCGGTACCCATATGGAATACTGGCAGCTTGCCCTGCCAAAACACAACAGCCCCTAATTTTTAAAGTTTCTGATATAGTATATTGATGTGAGACTCTATTAATGCATTTGTTCTGTATATTGACATGGTTTTAGTAGGCAGAGCTTACACAAGAGTTCAAATCTCCAGGAGTGCAGTACTTTGGGCTCCCCTAGCCTCCAGGATAAGCTGGGACTCCTCCTCTGAACTTGAACTCTATAGCACTGCATACATAACCAGTGTGCTCCACTGCCGGAAAGACACTCTACCCAGTGTCTTGTGCCTCCTGGTACTTTGGAAACTATATAAGGTTAAGAAAGCTCAGAATAAGTTTCAAAATTTTCAACTACAGAGCAATTTAAGGAATGTAGCCACTTCCATACCCATGTCAGTCATTCATCAGCTAGTCTGGAAGTTCCACTGTGGGCTAAGCACAGCCAGACACTGATAGCGGCTGAGGCATTGTCTTCCTTTCCTGTAGAGAATGCATATAAAGCAAAGGCAACTCTAGCTCACTGCGGCAGGAAGGACAAGTCAGGCGGCCAGCTCTCCTCCCAGGCCCGCTAGGCAATGGAAGTCAACAGGGTGCCTTCCCCAAGAGGTTCACACCTCCCTTAGGGTGTACCCCATGGGAAGAGACAGACAGGTCTGGGCCTCAGAACTGGCAAGGCCTGAAGCCCACCATATTATTATCAGGCCCTTCTGTCAGTTTCTATTGGCCTCTCAATGAGAAAACTTAGTTCTGGTTTAGCCAGCACCTTTCTTAGATCCTCCAATAATGACTTTGTCCTTTGTTCTATATGCTGTCTAGCCCACTTGGGGCCTCATTCCTCTACTTTTACATCAATGGCTGTACTCCAGACCTGTGTATTGAGGTCTTCTCCCCCACTTAATTTTGTCAGAATTTCTCTACAGAGAAATCCCACTAATACCACTCTTAGGATCACTGGTTGCTATTCTCACCCTGTCTTTTATACTACAGTGTCTGTGTAAGTGTTTACAGGAGGTGATAAGGGAACGAACCAAGGCCTTCACCAACCAGGCAGTCAACCAAATGCTGCTACAGGGATATACTCAGCTCCCCACCCAGGAGACAGCAGCTTGAGACATCGCCCCATGTCAGCGGGAAGTAGCTCTAAAGACAGATCATCACCCCTCCACCCCTCCTGGACTTTTGGGGCTGATGTAATCCCATACAACTTTTGCTTTATAAAAAACAAAAGAGGGGCCGGCGCCGCGGCTCACTAGGCTAATCCTCCCCCTTGCAGCACCGGCACACCGGGTTCTAGTCCCGGTCGGGGCGCCGGATTCTGTCCCGGTTGCCCCTCTTCCAGGCCAGCTCTCTGCTGTGGCCAGGGAGTGCAGTGGAGGATGGCCCAAGTGCTTGGGCCTGCACCCCATGGGAGACCAGGAGAAGCACCTGGTTCCTGCCATCAGATCAGCGCGGTTGTGCCGGCCGCAGCGCACTGGCTGTGGTGGCCATAGGAGGGTGAACCAAAGGCAAAGGAAGACCTTTCTCTGTCTCTCTCTCTCTCTCACTGTCCACTCTGCCTGTCAAAAAATAATAATAATAATAATAAAACAAAAGAGGGGAGTAAAATTACGCAGTCTTTTTTTTTTTTTTTTAAACAGGCAGAGTGGACAGTGAGAGAGAGAGAGACAGAGAGAAAGGTCTTGCTTTTGCCGTTGGTTCACCCCACAATGGCTGCTTCAGCTGGCGTGCTGCGCTGATCCGAAGCCAGGAGCCAGGTGCTTCTCCCGGTCTCCCATGCAGGTGCAGGGCCCAAGCACTTGGGCCATCCTCCACTGCCTTCCAGGGCCACAGCAGAGAGATGGACTGGAAGAGGAGCAACTGGGACAGAATCTGGCACCCCGACCAGGACTAGAACTCGGTGTGCTGGGGCCGCAGGAGAAGGATTAGCCTATTGAGCCTCGGCGCCAGCCAAAATGGCCCAGTCTTATCTAAGGTGTGATCTACGCCCTGACACTATCTTGGGCTCTAGCCCCTGCCGCCATTGCTGGAAGTCAGGTGGCCACATGGCCCAACCACCAGTGTCAGCTCCACCCCCACCCTAATGGGATTCACTGCTCCTATTTCCCTGCCCTCCCCCCAGCAAAAGTTTACCAGGACCTGTTCCTGAACTTGCGTCTCCATCTCTCTCAATCTCTCTCTCTCTCTCTCTCTCTCTCTCTCTCTTTCACTTATGCTCTCCTCCTCTCTCTTACTCCCTTACCCTCTCCCCCGGCCTGTTGGGTTTCCTCCACCAGACAATAAGCCTTTCCTCTAATGCCAGTACTTGGTGTGTGTTGCGGCGGCCTTACAATAGAGATGACTGCCACAGACTTAGAGGAGGGTGGTCAGGGCAGGCGTCCTGGAGGTGGTCTGTAAGCTGAGATCCGAAGGAAGAGAAGAGTGAGCTAGGCAAGGAGGGGACTACAGGTGGAGTGGAGATGTGAGTGCGGAGGCACAGGCAGCAGCTTTCTTAGTGCACAGAATTTACTCAGCTGCAGTCTTGTTACCTTCGTTCCTCCTGCTCTTTTTCCAAAGCCTACCCTTAACTTCTCAATTAAACCAATACTGTGTTCATTTCATCTGGTTTCCCAAGCACTTTCATCTATGTTCCCACCTACCACCGCGCCCCAGTAGGGTATAGAGTTTTAGTATCACAACTCCTCTTCTGCAAATGAGGATCTAAGGCCCAGAGAGCACACTTCTCTATGTCCGCACAGTGGCCAGGGCAAGCGTGTGAATGTAAGCCAAGGAGTTCTCGCTCTAGCCTCCGTTTTACCAGATAATGACGCGGAGCTGGGCTCAGCCTGATCCAGCCACAGCACTCGCTAACTCTCCATACAAAACTCCGCGGGAGAGTTCCCAGGGCAGAGAGAAAAGGACTTCCCTTTCCATTTCCGTGCAAATGCAGCCAAAGAAACGGACTTCATGGGACCAGAAAGGGGCTCTGGGCTGTGCCCACGCCATGCAGTGCTCAGGCAGGACTGCAGTGCAGGGACGGCACCTCCGTAAGAACACCAGAGCCCTTGGCTCCACAGAAGGCACAGCCATTGATTGACCTGCTGCAAAAAGACAAGCCTTCCTTTCACACTGCTGAATTTCAGATGCCAATGGAACACGTTTATTAGCCCTACTTTTATAAAAGCTACAAAATGAGCTGAGTACTAATTAGCTCTTGTCCTTTTAAGATTTTATTTTATTTATTTGAAAGGCAGAGCTGGAGAGAGAGAGAGAGAGAGACAGAGAGAGAGAGAGAGGTCTTCTATCTGCTGGTTCATTCCCCAGATGGCTACAATGGCCGGAGCTGCACCGATCAGAAGCCAGGAGCTTCTTCCAGGTCTCCCATGTGTACAGGGGCCCAAGGACTTGGGCCATCTTCTACTGCTTTCCCAGGCCATAGCAGAGAGCTGGATGGGAAGTGGAACAGCTAGGACTCGAACTGGAGCCCATTTGGGATGCCGGCATTGCAGGTGGCGGCTCTACCCGCTACGCCACAGTGCCAGCCCCAGCTCTTGTCCTTTTTGACTACAGAAGTTCTGTTCAGAGTTTGCTTGTTCCAGGTTTACAAAACCATCTTAGTTGGGTTCCCCTGAGTGCAGAGTGTGGGTAGCTTATCTGAACAGAAAGCTCAAGCACTGGCAGCGAGAGGGCAGGTGGGGGGCAGGGGGGGATGAAGAGAGCCACAAAGGGCCATTACCAAGCTGGCTGCTCCTGGGGCCCTCCAAGGAGCCTTGTAGAACAGAACCTGAAACTGTCCCTTTGAAGCAGAAGCTGCCCATTTATCCCTTGCCTGCCATTGCCCTGGGTTGAGGGCTGCCACAATAATGCTAACTTTCTTCCACTGGGTCGGAGAAGCTCCTAAGGAAGCCCTAGAGGCTGAAAACAGAAAGGAAGGCATGGGGCAGCTGTGGTGAGCTTCAGGCCACACGTGGGCTGCCACTGCTCACAGCTGTACCAGAGCCAAGCGTGACAAGGAGACACGGCCTGGGCACAACTGGCACTGTCATGCGGAGCCATGACTACTGTGCATTCTGGGGTCAGAGGACAAGTGCAGGCTCTTGTTTCTTCTACTTCTTAGCTTGCACCATTCTATCATGGGCTAGTCACATATTCTGAGCATCAGCTGTCTTCTTTTCAAAAAGAGAACGCGAAGGGGTGGGTGTGTGGAATGGCGATTGAGCCGTCACCTGGGACACTGCCCCTCACATCTGAGTGCCTGGGTTTGAGTACCAGCTCCATTCCCAATTCCTGCTTCCAGCTAATATACACGCTGCAAGGCACCAGGTGATGGCTCAGGTACTTGGGTCCCTGCCACCCAAATGGGAGCCCCAGATTGAGTTTTGGCCTCCAGGCTTCAGCCTGGCCCTGCACTGCCTGTTGCGGCACGTGGGGAGTGAACTGGTAGGTGAGTGCTTCTTTTCTGTGTCTGTTGGCACCTTTCAAATAGATAGAAATTTTTCAAAAGAGGGGAAGAGATGGGAGGGAGAGGAAAAGGGAGGGAAGGTGTGAAAGGGGGGTGGGGAGAGAGAGGAGGAATGCCAGTCCTACTGATGGTGTGCAGCTATTGCTAGGACCCAACAGAATAATGTGGGAAACTACCAAGCGTTAGGCAAATGCTATTTGCTATTCATTATGTGGGCCACTTAGGGTCCCCCTGAGAATAGATTATTCACGCTGGGCCCCCAAGCACTGCATACTCTGAGAAGGTTGCTAAGTCTTCCTTCTGACAGCTCCTTAGCAGCAGGGCACACGTAGCCTTGGGTTCTCAGCGGCTGGTGGTAGCATTCCCTCCCTACTCCACTCATCATTCCAAGGACAAACCGTACGTCTGCCACACTGACAGGACCCTTCCAACCTGCCTCTGGGCAGGCACGGGCAGCAAGCCCCACTCCCCACACTCAAGTCCACTGACTGCTCCCTCCTGGCACCCTGCCCAAGAACCTCTTTCCCAGCAATCCAGCAGCAACAAGAAGGCATCGATGACACGACACTTCTCTAACACCTGTTGCCAGCTTACCATGCGCCAGGCACTATACTAGGTGCCTTGTAGTCTGGGTATCTCTGATCCTTCCAATCCTCCTGCAATGTAGATATAATTACATTCCCACATTTACAGGAGAAACGGATGCTTATCGAGATTAAGTCATTTGCATAAAGTGGCTCAGCAACCAGGGGTGGCAACCACACACAGTCCAGGCCATTCCTAGAGCCCAAGTCTTAACCAATGAGAGCTATTCCATCAAGAAACTGAATCATACCCACTTCACATCTTCCTTCAGAAAAATGTCCTATCACTTCTTCAAAGAACATTTTAAATGCCTATTTATGATCCCTTCTTTTCTTATCAAGATACACTATTTTTTTCATCAATTTATTTCTATTTTTCACTCCTTTGTGATCTGTAAGTATGCTATCAACACAACAGTTTTCTTCAAAATTCACTTGAAAGAGTTACAGGGAGACACACACACACACATTGAGAGAGAGAGAGACAGAGAGACAGACAGACAGACAGACAGACAGTTACTCCCTCTTCTGGTTCACTTTCCAAATAGCTGCTACAACTGGAGCTGGGTGAGCTGGAAGCCAGGAGCCTGGAACTTCATCTGGGTCTTCCAAGTGGGTGTTAGGGGCCCAAGAACTTAGACCATCCTCCACTGCCTTCCCAGGCATATTTGCAGGGATCTGGATTAGAAGTGGAGTAGGCCGGACTCAAAGCAGTGCTCACCTGGGATGCCCCTGTCAGTGTCGCAGGTGGCGCTTGATCTGCTGCGCCACAATGCCTGCCCCCTATAAATGAAATTCTAATACTGAGAACACAAAGGTAGGCATGGCATTTCACCCTGGAGCTACTGTCGTTTTAATTATCTGGCACATTCATAGAAAACTATCCTGGAGGTGCTGTCTTTTTCTTTTCTTTTGTGGTGATAGTGCTGGGTAACTGAAGCATTGAAGTCCCTGGAACAAGAATGCTCCTTGAGTCGTATAACACTCAGCGGGGTTAATAAATTCATGAACCTCCTTAGTTCGCTCTAAGTAAAACTAGCTTCTTCATTGGTTAGAAAAATAAGTCTTGTTGAGAATCGTTCTCTTGAGTCTGGCAATGGCAGGGTGGGGTCTGGCCAGTTGCTATAGATCAACAGTCTAACTCCTGAAGTCCCAGGGATCCTAGGCCACCTGTGAGACTGTACCAATTGGCCAAGTGGCACAGGGAAGAGGAGGAAGCAAGGGGAAAAAGAAGAAGAAGAAGAAGAAGAAAAAAAAAAAAAAAAACAAAGAAAAGAGGCTGCCTGGAGCACGTGCCTATTTCAGAGTGGTGTGATTTTCTGCAAACACCCACGTCGGCTCTGATTCCCACCAGCCAATCTGCTCAGTGAGCGGCGCTGACGTTTTCTGTACGGTCCTCTGCTCCTGAGAAAGTGAATCACGTCACAGCAATGGGATCCTGGAGCCAGCAGGAAGAGACTGCACATGGGAATGACATCCTAGTGACAGGCGGTGATCTGTAAATCAATCGTGTGTTGATTCAGACAATGGCCTAAACGTGTGCTCACGTGGGCTGTGTGCAGACAGCTCTGAGACGGCGGTGACTGCTGTCAGAATCGCAGTCCCAGTGCTGACATAGCAATGGCCTCGTCGTTATTTCTCGTCCACGCTCCCTCCATTCCCTTCCTCTCTAAGCCTTCCCCCAAAAAGGCGGTACAGCCACACAGTAAACCTAATGCCGCCGTGCCACTGAAACTCTGTGCTGGAAGTTTCTCTCCTAAGTCCCAGGGTCCCCTGCATGACAACCGTGTGTGATTTCTCAGGCCTTCCCGGATGCTTTTCTTTCCAGGTGTGTGTAGCACACTTCTATCATGTGGGCACACTGCACGCGTGCATCAGGCCTCTCCCTAAACAAGATGGTTGGTGTATGATGATACATAGTGCCATGATCTGCAGTGAGCCCTACCCCTCCACACGCCAGCACAGGTCGCCTAGCAACTGTTGTTACGGGCAACACTAGCATGTTTAGTTAAATTCAGTGGCAACAGGACATCTTCAGCCTCCTGATGGAGGTTCAAGTTTATGCCCTAGAGAGCAGAGCCCCCTCACAAATCCACACCAGTCATAACCTCCCTTGCACCTGCATAAAGTTTCTTCATTATTACCAAGTATGTTCATTTAACAAGATCAAAATTACCATCCTGAAGCTATCACCGGCTCCACACAGGCAGTGGAAAGGGTTAGTATTGGATTTTTATTTTGAGGTCTAACAGCTTGGCCTCATTCCCTTGCCTACTTAATATTCACGACATTGACTTCAAAATGGTTTCCAAACTATGAAGTCTGGTACAAAAATAAAAAGTAAAAACAGGAGGAGAAGATCCTTTATTAAGCCCCCCGCTGGGATACTATTCTCTTTAATGCACTTGGAAAAAAAAAATCCTGGACAATTTAGCATTCAGATGCATCAACAGAATTGCTGAAAACCTGTGTTCCTGGCTTACACCACCCCCTACTGATTGATCCTCTTAATGGCTCAGCATTTTGCAAATGAGGAAGCAGTTACCTCCTTTCTGTTGACTATTAATTCAGCCTACATAGGATTTTGCTGGTTTAATGAGAGTGGAATATCTTCTACCAAAATGCAGTGCTTTCAAGGTGTGTAATAAAATAGCCTATAGAAAGAGCTTGTGATGAAACAGCCCAGCTAATGTGAAATTTAATTTCATGTCACCATATTTATAAAATGGCCGTTCAGTCCCTATTCAGATAAAACAGCATGTATGCCAAGTAAGATCGGTTTTGGTCTGAGCTCTTCACGTAAACAGCTCACTAGGAACTCAGTTGGAACTACCTGAGCCTGTTATTTGGAACAGCGACTAGAACTTCTGTGCCCTTGTCAGCATTTTTAGGACAACCTCATAATCATGCAAGCCTGATTACCCACCAATAATCAAGATTTCTATTTCGTGTAAGATATTTCAATGATGAGTTTATTTTTAATCCATGGTTTAAAAAATCCCCTTCTATTTTGGAAGGTGGAAGTACAATGGCTTGAAGGACCCCCTGAGTTGAGATACTTGCCTTCTGAGTTGATGTAATTTATATTAAAATTATTTTATTAGCCAACACAGAGCTTCACAAAGATTCTAATCCCCTACTACAATTACTGGAGAGGATCTATTTCTCCATCTAAAAAAGCCTACTGGGGGTGGGCATTTAGCCTAGCTGCCACATCCCACATCAGAGTGCCTGTGTCCACAGCCACTATGGGCTCCTGACTCCAGCTTCCTGCTAATGCAGAACCCAGGAGGTAGTGGTGATGGCTCCAGTAGTTGGGTGCCTGCTGTCCACGTGGGAGACCTGGACTGCGTTCCCAGCTCCTAGCTCTGGCCCGTCCACAGGCTGGTATTTAGAGACTAAACCAGGGCACGAGAGCTCATTCTCTCCCTTTTTCCCTTTCTATAGGTCTCACTCTGTCTCTCAAATAAAAAATCATTTCCAAATATAAAAAAATCCAGCTGAGAATTAAACAGAAGTATTGCCGGGTGCAGGAATTACAAAAACAAAATAAGAACAAAAGAACTTCAAGCTGTTTGCATGTACCTCTCTGCCTGGAAGCAGGGAAGAGTGCCTTTCTGAAGACCCCAAGGCCACACATGCTGTGATTTCCAGGGAGCCTTAGGAAGAGCAAGGCAATTCTTTGGCTATCTTCTGTTTTCCTAAGCCTGGACTGCCATCAGGCTGACATGCTTGGAGTGCTAAGCACACAGGTAGGTTGGGACCACTGTCTGCTCAGACAGTGCAGATGGAGACCAGCCTCACTGCACTGTGGGTATCAGATTAAAGGATAACTTGTTGCTGTTATCTCCACACCCAGTGCTCAAGGCTACCTGTGCCTGCTGTTGTAGGCTAAGCACACAATCTTAGAAAAAATTAAAACTCTTTTAGCCTTGGGACCTAAGAAATACAGTAAAAGTCATCATTTCAAAAGTCCAAGTGGATAGATGATGCTGAGAAAATGAAGTTAGATTCCACTGATAGAATATTTATTACCACCAGGAGTCATAAGAAGGGTATGGAGGGGAAGGAGAACTTCCAAGGGTTACACTCATCCCCAAGTGTTCTTTTCCAATATAGTAGTGTGGCATCAGGTAGATTTAGAGTACCTGCAAGTCAGATGCTAACTAAAGTCACGAGCATTCCTTGAGCTAATCTGATTCTCACAAATCTCTGAGGGCCTGCATTTCTATATTCGATTCCGCAGACATTTCTTACACGTCGTTGCTAAGGAGGCTGGAGAAATCCCGTGATGGATAGCCCACAGGTATAGGTAGTATATTAACAGTAATAAAAAATGACAAAAGTCCAATAAGGGTCCACAAAGGATAACTTTGGCATTCACATGGTCTTTGTAAGGATTTAAAGTATCACCTATGCCTCTAGCACACGACCTCTGAACAAAATTACAAAGTAAAACAAGGATAAGGAGGCAATAAATGCCAAATTAAGCCATGACACATGGGCTGCAAGAGGGACCCCGTCCTTTGTACAAATAATGGGAAGCAAAGCAACGAATCCTCTCGGGCTCTTCACGGGAGGTCAGGAAGGGAGGCTGCTGCTGAGGGCAGCACGGTGCAGTGCTGCGGAACAGTGTGGCGAGTCCTCGAAAACCCACAAACACGATCTAGCCATCCCACTTCCGGCCATACAACCCAAAGAAGTGAAAGCAAGATCCCGAACAGCTGTTCTGAGACTCCCATGCCTCCAACAGCACTGTCCTTAGTAGCTAAAACATGGAAGCAACCCATGTACCCGCTGATGGATGAATAAACAAAACGAGGTATTTACCTACGAGGTATTAACCAGCCTTATAAAGGAAGGAAATTCTGAGCAATGCCACATATACAAGGTCCCTAGACTGGTCAAAACTAGAGAGAGGCTGTAGGATCTGGTTGCAGGGACTCAGGAAGGGGAAACAAAGAATTATCATTATTATTATTATTTTTTTTTTGACAGGCAGAGTGGACAGTGAGAGAGAGAAAGAGAAAGGTCTTCCTTTTGCCATTGGTTCACCCTCCAATGGCCGCCGGATGGCAGGAGCCAGGTACTTCTCCTGGTCTCCCATGGGGTGCAGGGCCCAAGTACTTGGGCCATCCTCCACTGCACTCCCTGGCCACAGCAGAGAGCTGGCCTGGAAGAGGGGCAACCGGGACAGAATCCGGCGCCCTGACAGGGACTGGAACCTGGTGTGCCGGCGCCGCAAGGGGGAGGATTAGCCTATTGAGCCGCAGTGCCGGCCCTATTATTATTATTTTCATGGGTGCAGAGTTTCAGTTTTGGAAAATGAAGTTCTGGAGATTGAAGGTGGCAATGGTTGCAAAAATGTGAATGTATTTAATATCACTAAACTGAGCACACTTCAAATGTTTAAAATGATAATTTTATCTGTATATATAGTATAAATAAAAACAAAAGGCAGAGGTCAGCATTGAAACTACCATCTAATTATACTCAGGTCAGCGCTGAACAGGCAGTGTGGCCCTCAGCTGTATGTCCTACAGCAAAGAGGCCGTCTCTCAATTTCATTCTCTGCCTGAGACACGACACACGTGCATAAAATCTTCTTTTCAACCTGTGGTCAAACGCCCTCTCCTCATTGATCAGTCTAACAGCGCCGCTGCAGAGCTCCGAGAATAACAATTGACTTTGGGATATTTGCAGATAATTTTCCCCAAGGGTGAAGGGCCGAGAGAGTATGTGACTAAATCAATTGGTTCACTTAATTAGTATTAATTCAGTCTTGTTTGAAAGAGAACAAATGGGACAGAAGACAAGTGCTTTTTAAGGAAAGGCACGGAGAGTTCCAATGATCTTGTTACCATTTGCTGACCACTTACACTGTCCTTGGTCAGGTCCTCACTGCTGTTCACCAGTAACACTCGACTTCCACCTTGCAGCTGCTGGGCTATCTGCATTTCCTGCTTCCTTGTGGTCCGGCGGAGCCCAGGGACTAGATGTGACCAACGAGCAGTAAGCAGAAAAGACTGGCATCAGCCCCAAGCTGAAGTATTTCATTGCTGGTGCAAGATCCTCTGGCGATCTCTGGTGATTCACAGCGCTCAAGACGGGGCTCTTCTAGCAGAGTGAGGAGTCGGGGGTACACACTTTATGAGACGGAAATGTGTGCAGTTGTCAATATTTATCTACTTATTTATTTATTTGAAAGGCAGAGCTACAGAGAGAGCGAGAGTGAGACAGAAAGAGAGAGGTTTTTCATCTCATGACTCACTCCCTAAATGGCCGCAACTGCCAGAGCTGGGCCTGGTCAAAGCCAGGAGCCTGGAGCTTTCCCAGATCTCCCACATGGCTGCAGGGGCCCAAGCAATGGAGCCACCCTCTGCTGCTTTCCCAGGCGCATTAACAGGGTGCTGGATCAGAGGTGGAGCAGCTGGGTCTCAAACCAGCACCCATGTGGAATGCTGGCACTGCAGGAGGCAGCGTTGGCTGGCATGCCACATGCTGACCTCATATTTGCAGTTAAAAACACTAGGATGGGGGCCAGCGTTGTGGTACAATGGGTCAAGCAACCACCTACAACTCCAGTATCCCATAAGAGGAACCATCGTTCAAAAATTCATTTATTTGAGAGGCAGAGAGAGACACACACGGAGAATGAGTTCCCACTCACTGGTTCATTCCTTAAATGCCCACAATGGTTGGGCTGTGGTTGAAAATGAAATTGGGAGCTGGGAACTCAATCCAGGTATCCCACGGGGGTGGCAAGAGCTGTTACCAGATCCATCACCTGCTTCCTCTCAGGGCTTGGAGTCAGGAGTCAGAGTTGGTTATCAAGCCCAGGTCCTCCAATATGGGTTGTGGGTGTCTCAGTAAGCATCCCACTTGGCCACTAGGCCAAATTCTGCCCCATGTGTCATTTTCGGTCATCTCTAAAGAGCTGTGGTATTCTTTCTCCCTAAAAAAACAAAAGATTGTTTCTCTGCCTCATTTTGTGAGCCCTGGGATAGGCACATCCATCTGGAAAACCAATCCTCTTTGTTGAGCAGAGACCTTCTGAAACCTGGTACCCCTCAATGCAGAATCTTTTTTTTTTTTTTTTGATAGGCAGAGTTAGTGAGAGAGAGAGACAGAGAGAGAAAAAGGTCTTCCTTCCGTTGGTTCACCCCCGAAATGGCCGCTATGGCTGGCGCGCTGCACCAATTCGAAGCCATGAGCCAGGTGCTTCCTCCTGGTCTCCCATGGGGTGCAGGGCCCAAGCACTTGGGCCATCCTTCACTGCACTCCCGGGCCACAGCAGAGAGCTGGCCTGGAAGAGGAGCAACCGGGACAGACTCCGGCGCCCCGGCAGGGACTAGAACCCAGGGTGCCAGCACCGCAGGTGGAGGATTAGCCTAGTGAGCCGCGGCGCCAGCCTTTTTTTTTTTTTTTTTTCAATGCAGAATCTTGTACAACAGTCCCAGTCTCCCAATATCCAAGTGGTAAAGTGGGGAGTCCCGCTAGCAGTAATGCTCGTTCAAATAACAGGCCTGCCCACAGACACGACACAGCCAGCAACTGCGCATGCGTCCTGAGGGGCAGCGAGAGCACGCGCCTTACCCTCACTCAGGGTCCGGATGAGAGCTGGAGGAGGAGGCGATGCTCTCACACTCAGGCAGACCAGCGCAGGAGAAGGGTGTGGGATCCGGAGGCGGGTCCCTGAGATCACTGAGCAAGCGCCAGCTCTGAGGCTCAGGCAGCTAGCTGGCTGTCCTCCGGTTTCTTCTCAAGTTAAATGAGGATGCAGCACCTCCCCCAAGATAGCCATGTGCGAAGAAATTAGCTCCTACGTGTAAACCACCCTGGACGTAAGTTAGAGAGGAACCGCTAGAGTCTGCATTTACGGCATCAGAAGAGAGGGAAGTGCTTTCCAGAAGCTGCCCGAGCCCTGCTGTGATCTGAATCCCCCCCCCCCCCCACCAATCCCTACGTTGAAGCCCTAACCCCAAGTTCCTCAGATGTGATTGCATTTGGAGACAGGGCTTTCAATGGGTGATTAAGTTCAGTGAGGTCATGGCGGGGGGGGGGGGGGGGGGTCCCTAATCCATCATGACTGATGTCCTTATGCGAAGAGGCAATTTGGACACAGACAAAGAGAGAACACGTGACCGACAACATAGGTATCTACCCGTTACGGAGAGGGGTCTCAGAAGGAACCAGCCCTGTGGACATTCTGATCTTAGACTTTTGGTCTCCAAAACCATGGTAAAACACATTTCTATTGTCTAAGCTTCCTAGTCCATGGTCCTTGTGACGGCAGCCTGCGCAAGCTAATACAAACTCCTCCTGGTTGCCAACAGCCAGAGAAACTCTGAAACCCTTCCTCAGAGACTTGGGCCGGCCAACTCGGCCACCTTTGCCACGTGGCTGGAAGTAGGTCACCACACCACACTAGCCAAGGTGAGTCTCCCTCTGTCCTCTGCCTTTGCTACGGTATTCTTGCAAACTGAGGCAAAGGAGTCCTTATGGACTGCAAGGGGTTCCGCACTCCCCGAGGACGGAGGTGGCCTCGGTTCAGCAGTAATCTGCTAGAGGAACTCCTGGCCAGCACTTGCTTGCTTGCCTGCTGAATCACTGAAGATTTCTTAAGTCTAATTTCAGGGCTAGGTTTTCAGTCTGGGAGTGCTACAGAGAGATGGAGGCAAAAATCAATGGATCCAGAAGAAGTTTTATATATATATATATATATATATATATATATATATATATATATCTCACAACTAACAAAAAAATCTAACATTATAGGGGCATCAGGAGAATAGTTTTCAAATGCTGGTTCAGAATGACAGCCTAAGTAGTTCTGGTTTAGAAACAAATAAGGCCGGTGCCGCGGCTCAATAGGCTAATCCTCCACCTGCGATGCTGGCACACCGGGTTCTAGTCCCAGTCGGGGCGCTGGATTCTGTCCCGGTTGCTCCTCTTCCAGTCCAGCACTCTGCTATGGCTCGGGAGTGCAGTGGAGGATGGCCCAAGTGCTTGGGCCCTGCACCCACATGGGAGACCAGGAGAAGCACCTGGCTCCTGGCTTCAGATCAGTGTGATGCGCCGGCCGCGGCAGCCACTGGAGGGTGAACCAATGGCAAAAGGAAGACCTTTCTCTCTGTCTCTGTCTCTCTCTCTCACTGTCCACTCTGACTGTCAAAAAAAAGAAAAAAGAAAAAGAAATAAGACAAAAACTATGTATCTACACACACATACACGCACCCATAGGAAAAGACCCAAACTATACACCCACACACACATACACACACCCACACACTCCCACCGTGTGTGACACATAGAGCCTTCTCCCCACTGACACAATGAGCTGTAAGTAACGAAGTTATTTGGCAGAATACCAAGCCCACTGGGGCCAAAGTATGTGACACCATTCCCAAAGGAAGTGATGGGGCCAGACAGCAGGAAAGGGAGCTAAGGACCCTCCTCGAGAAAAATAGAGAAGGGACGAAATGTAGAGACAGTGAGGGACTGAAAACTTAGAGAGGGACTGTGCTTCCAGTGGTCAGGGAGGAAGGTGAAGGCAGGGAGGGAGGGACGCTCAGGTCCTGAGACAGGAAAGGGAAGAGGCTGTGGTCGGCCGGTTGTAACCTGGAGAGAGAGCAGGAAAGCTGTGTTGGAGTAGCACAAACACAGTTCAAGAGACTGAACAGCCTTTCGGAATTATACGCAGTCCTAGAAACACTTTCTCCTTAGACAGACAGATAGTGCTCCACATCACTGTGTGCATGGGTGGGGCATGCAAGCTCCTGTGGTGTGTGCACCAATGTGGGCTGAGCACCAATAAGCATCCTGCCCAGTCCAACCTGGCCAATCCCCACTGGACCCCACATACGTAATGTGCTGGCCGCGTGGAGGGTCGGGTATCCCACAGCCAAGAGGGGTACAGGGATGGCCACGCCTCTATCCTGGGAGAAGTCACTGCATCTAACCTGCATTGCTAGAGGGAGCTTCTGAGAGACGCTTGGTACATCCTGAGTGGTCCCTGCTCTAAGCTCTACAGCTCAAGAACTGTATTGTGACCTCGGGCCCCAGACATCACTATTTACACGGCACACAGAACGATGCTGCATTGAAAATGCAGCTCCTAGCACCTGGCACATTGCGATTCCTGCCCTTTCTTTTTTCTGCTAAAGCAGGGAGGTTGACATGCAGCTAGGCACCCTTCCCCTCCCCTCACGTCACCATTCCACAGGCCATTTTCTAGAGTGTGCCCTGAAAGGTCCCTATGTCACGACCTGGGAGGGGAAGCCGGCACAGAAAACATATTTATTCTCTTCCTTTCAAAATGGGAAATCAGTGCTATTTAGGAAAGTTCAAATCAAGACAGCTGGGAGAGCTAAAGTCTTACAGGGCAAGGGGCCCACTCTGAAGGTTGCAAGTCTCCGCCTTGGACTGTGGCCCAGCTTCTACCCCCTGCTTGTAGTGTCTGCGAGGGGAAAAAACATCTTAGTTGTAATTTTTTAAATGCTTCCAAGCATTGTGTAAAGATCAGAGAGCTCTACTGGACCTTCTCACAAAACAGCATTTTCATGAGTTAAAAAAGCTGGTGGAGGGGAGAGTGGAACAGATCACCGTACATGGCCAAACACTACACTGCCAGTCCTGAGCAAGAGTTCTCTGCTCTAAAACCTCCCTGCAGACCCCAACCCGGGCCCAACTGCTGTCTGACTCCCCATGTAACATCAGTTAGCATTAACTGAGCACATGCTGTGTGCTAGGCACACTTATAAACACCACACTTTAGTTCCCACGAATGTTATGAGTTAGACAACTAATCACCTGCCCAGATATAAGGAGATCCATCTTACCCAATGAGAAGATTCTCCTCAAAACACTTTTAAAAATCTATTTGACTATCTAACTGCTTAAGAATACAAATGAGAACATTTAATTTACTAATTTGGTTGCACATGCATAGTTAAAACCACATACTACTTATTTTTACATTAATGTAAAAATATTGCTCTTTTCCAGTCTCTCCTATCATTATATAATTTTACTCATCAATATGTTCATTATCTCTAAAACATTGTTTGAGTCATTCATTTTGTTCTAGGATAAATCATCTTCACTTCCATCTCAGTTGTTTGAGACACAGCACACAGTCACTGGAAATTCACTCCCAAGCCATGAATGAACAGGCATTAATGAAACACTGGGCAGTCATTTTACTTAGTTGGGATGCAGGGTGATAGAGAGAAGGAGGGAGAGAGAGAGGCAGAGAGACAAAGAGACAGACAGAGAGAGAGACCATCCACTGATTCAATGCCCAAATGGCTACAATGGCTGGGGCTGGGCCAGGGCAAAGTTAGGAGCCTGGAACTCCATCCAGCTCTCCCACGTGGGTGTAAAGGCCCAAGTACTTGGGTCATCTTCCAGTGCCCTCCCAGGTGCATTAGCAGGGAGCTGGATCAGAAGCAGAGCAGCCAGGACTCCACCAGCACTCTGGCATTGGGGTGCCAGCATGCAAGTGGTGCCCTAACCTGCAATGCCTCAAAGCCACAATGCAACCCCT
This sequence comes from Oryctolagus cuniculus, assembly GCF_051225735.1. Classification (NCBI taxonomy): domain Eukaryota; kingdom Metazoa; phylum Chordata; class Mammalia; order Lagomorpha; family Leporidae; genus Oryctolagus; species Oryctolagus cuniculus. The sequence continues at coordinate 68,608,764 of NC_142879.1, read as the reverse complement.
GCCTGCCATTTTATTTATTGAAGCTACAGATATGTTTATGAGCTACAGGGATATATGTATAAGCTCTACAATATAATCATTTAGTGCCTTTTAAAGGAATCTTCAGTAGGTGTGTTTACAATGGCATGCAATCATTGCATTCATGAAGATATACTCCTAGGAATAATTGTTAGATCTGTGTTCAATTCGGCTCCTCCTTTCTATTTGCTGATTCTACTGGGAAACCTCAGTAAGAACCCCAAAAAAGCACTGGTTGAGGCCCTTTTTAGGCGAATGTGTTTCCTCTAAACAACTCCACGTTTTCCAAGTTAAAGTAAGTGAGAGAGCACCCCCAAAACTGAGACACCTTGGTAAGGCTTCTAAATGCATTGCTTTCTAAGGGATGATTTTGGTAGAATCCCTTAGAACTCTAACTTACATGAGATGATTAACCCCATTCTGCAGATGAAACGGAGGTTCAGAGTGGAGGAACATTCCTAAAATCAAAGAGCTAGTGTTCGAGAGAAACGCAGCTCTGACTCAAGGCTGGACTGTCCTATTCTCGCCCCCGGTACAAGGCCCCAGAACTGCCCACACCCTCCCAGTGTGGCCTCACCTCCGGCCCACTCTTGCTGCCAGCCCTCAGAATGTTCCTTCTGCTCTCCGCCTCACAGCAAAGCCCCTGATCCATGCACTTCTTTTACAAGAATTTCTCTGAAGAAATCATTAGAGACGTACAAAACAAAACAATATTCATGATAGCACTATTTTTCAGGGCAAAAACTCAGAAACAAACTCAGCGCCCACAAGGGGAGATATATCAAACTAAGCCACACACACACAATGGAATACTAAGTAAGCATTTATGCTTAACATTCATGAAACAGTAAGAGCAAAAAATCAGAGACTGTGCAATAGGCTTCCAATTCCATTTTATTTTTAATGGAAGTTATAATATCAAAAAGACTACAGGGAAACACAATAACATGAATTTGATCTCCAGGTGATGGAATTAAATTATTATTCTCTTATTTTTATTTTTTCTGTATCTCTACTCCCTCAAAGAAACTATGCCTATTCCAAAGAAATAAATCCAACAGTGAGAATTTAGGAGCAAGGAAAGGGGAAGTATAGGATGGTAGGAGAAATATGTAATGGAAATGGTATCTTATTTTTAAGTTGTATCTTACTCTACTTTTATTTTATTTTATTTTATTTTACAAAGGTGTTGCTCGCAAAAGGATTTTCCAATTAACAGAAAAGATTAAGGTTGTAATTCTGGGAAGTTACCAAATTCACAGTCCGTTAGGTCTCTGTTACAACTGTCCAGCTATAATAGCTTGTCTTATAGAACCAACAAGGTGTGTAAGCCACTCAGCCATATGTCAGATCCTCTGCCGGGGCCAAAAATCAAGCAAACTCTCCCAGAGAATTAGCTAGTTCTCTTTAACCCAGTTCCTGGCTTCAGGCTGGTGCTGGGGTGGGAAGTAACAGATTTAGCAAAAAACGACACATTTCCTCCCCTCAGGAAGTCCAAGGGGCCAGCAGAGCTACGTTGATAAAGACATGAAGACAATGAGCAGCAAGAGAATGGGCACTCACAGGAGGAGACCGGCAGTCACAGCCGGTTACTTGCTGGTCGCTGGGAGAAGTGTCCAGCACCTAGAGGGCTAAGACCTTGGGTTGAATAAAGTACTAGCAGGCCAGTGTGTATTCATTGCCAGAAAAAGACAAAGCTGCCTCTTAGAAAGGAAGCATCCCACAGCCACTCACAGGGTGCTTAGCTGCACTCAAAAACACACCACGTTCAAGAGATCACAGAGCTCAGCAAATACAGATAAAAATATGTACCCAGCTAGTGCTTCAACTATAGCAGGCATTCTCCAAATGAGCTCCTGCGGTCCCTGCTTCCTGGTATTCACTTTTGAGTGTACCCCCCCCCCACTCCTTCAGGATATGGTGGTCTTCTTGATTTGTTTCTAATAAACAGACTGCAACAGAACTGATAGGTTGTCACATCTGGGGTGCCATTTTAAGGATTTCGGCTTCCGTCTTGGGTGTGTTCTCTCTCTCTTGCTTGGCTAACATGGGAGAAGCCAGCAGCTACATCATGAGGCAGATCTATGGGAGACCCACGAGTGAGAGAGCTAGGGCTACCAAGGATCACGTGGGTGAGCATGGGAGTGACTATCCATCTATCCCTCCATCGAGCCTTCAAATGAGACCACATCCCCAGCCAACTGCTTCAATGCAACCTTACAGGAGATCCCGAACCAAGGGCGTCTGGCTGAGCTACGTCCAAATTCTGATCTAGAAGTGTGTGAGACACCCATGTCTATTTTTGGCACTATGCTTTGGGGCTAATGTTATTCAGAAACAGGTAACTCATATAGACCCCAAATAAAATATTCACTAAGAGGTGGCAAATAGTACTAAAGAGTTTTGAAATAAGAAGCCTCCTTGACTCACTCCGTCCTTACACGCACTCTGGATCTGGACTCCTGGGAGCCCACATCCCAGCTGCAGCGCTGCCTAGCATGAAACTAAAGGCAAATTACCTAACCTTTATGTCCCTCCATTTTCTGGTCTGAAAATGGGAATGATGTAGCAGATAGTTTACAGGATGAAGATCAAGAGAGTAGTCAAAGTGGAGGTTCTCTCCTCCCTTCAGAGAAAGGTACCTCCTTCTTTGAAGACCTGTTCTTTCCACTGGGATCTCACTCACAGAGATCTTTTGCCAGAGTGTCTTGGCTTTCCATGCCTGAAACAAGATAAGAGTCAGAGAACTCAGAGGGCTTCCATAGCCTTGGAAACTCATGACTGGAGCATAGGGAGATTACTGATGCCATAAACAGGAGTGTCAATTGGTAAAGTCAACAACAGGAGTCACTGTGCACTTACTCCTCATGTAGGATCTCTGTCCTCAATGTGCTGTGCATTGAGATTTAATGCTATAACGAGTACTCAAACAATATATTTCACTTTGTGTTTCTATGGGGGTGCAAACTGTTGAAATCTTCACTTAATGCATACTAAACTGATCTTCTGTAAAAAAAAAAAAAAGAAAGAAAGAAATTATCAATTCCCAACTTGACTCTCACTGGGATTAAACATGACAATAGGTCTGATCTGATTTCATCATCATTTAAAGAAAATCATCTATTATTTTTCACTTTATGTTTCTGTGTGGGAGCAAACTGTTGAAATCCATACTTAATGTATACTAAGCTGATCTTCTGTATATTAAGATAATCGAAAATGAATCTTGATGAGAATGGAAGGGGAGAGGGAGTGGGAAAGGGGAGGGTTGTGGGTGGGAGGGACGGTATGGGGGGGAAGCCATTGTAATCCATAAGTCGTACTTTGGAAATTTATATTCATTAAATAAAAGTTAAAAAAAAATCAAGAGAGTAAAAATCTTCTTCTACTTATAATGCAGTTATTAATTAAAAATGCATTTATTTCCCCAATAAACTCTTCATAAACTTGAAAAATCTTAAATTAAGCCATTCTAAGTTTAGATGCACCTTTACTTGTGATGAGGCTATATCCTGATAAACTGCTTATAAAAATGTTTTTTAAAATCCTGTTATATAATCCTAAAGACTATGTGTATGTGTGCACACACAAGTGTGTTTGTGTGAGCATGTATGTGTGTAACAATAACTTAAAACAGAACCCAGTAAAGAATAAATGTTCTACATGTGCTTATTATAATGACTACTAAAACCTAATGGAGGGGCTGACATTGCGGCACAACAGATTAAGCTGCCTCTTGCAATGCTGGCATCCCACATCGGAGCCCTGGCTGCTCCACTTGCAATCCAGTTCCCTGCTAATATGCCTGGGGAGGCAGTAGAAAAATAGCTCAAGGACTTGGGCCTCTTGCGACTCATGTGGGAGACCCAGATTGAGTTCCAGGCCCCTGATTTAGGCCTGGCCTACCCCTGACCATTATAGCCTTCCAGGGAGTGAAGCAGCAGATGGAAGCGCTATATCTCTGGCTCTCGCTCTCTCTCCCTTTGTGTCACTCTGCCTTTCAGATAATAAATAATTCTTTTTTTTTAAAAAATGGTCATAGAACAGGAGACTCTACATATTTAGTATTATTATTTCCTAAATTTTATTAGAAAAACATTCAGATTTATAGAAAAGTTTCAAGAATAGAAAAATAATCACCAAAGCCCATATCTTAGATTCCTCAAATGTCAACATATCACATTTGCTTTGGCCTTTTTTTTTTTAATCTCTATTTTATTTTCATATTGATTTAAAGGAAAAAAATGCATCCATAAACATTCCAGTGTGTCCTTCTAAAAATTCCAAATGTTTTTGTGGTGCCTCAGGAAGTCATCATGGAGATAAACCCTGAATTGAAATTATCACCTAATCTATGGATTTTATTGGGATCTCTGTCAGTTGTCCTAATCATGTCCTTTCTAGCCAAAGAATATCCAACAACATGTCTTGCATTCGGTTGTCGTGTCTCTTTAGTCTCTCTAAACAGTTTTTGATTTGTGGGTTTGTCTTTTATATGTAAATATACTTTTGAAGGGTCCAGGTCAGTTACTTTCAAGAATATTCATCCAATGTAGCTTGTCCAACAGTTCGTCAGGTTTGGTAATGCCACAGCAGGGATGCTGAGTTATCTGCAGTGTCCCGGACCAGGCACCACCAGGAATTAATCAGTGCCATTTCTGGTAGTGCTAACTCGATCATTGGTTGAAGTGGCATGTGCCATGCATCTCTCCTGTAATGTTACTTTTTACCATTTGCAATAAAAGGTAGTTTGTGAGGATGCACTTTGAGATCATCCTTCTATTTCTGAAACTCTGATCCACAAAGATTAAAATCAATTATTGTCATCTGGTTAAAAAATGGTATTTTTTAAAATATTTATTTTATTTATTTGAAAGACAGAGTTACAGAGAGAGGTAGAGACAGAGAGAGAGGTCTTCAATCCGCTGGTTCACTCCCCAGATGGCCGCAACAGCCGGAGCTGCGCCGATCCAAAGACAGAAGCCAGGGGCTAGGAGCTTTTTACGGGTCTCCCACGTGGGTACAGGGACCCAAGAACTTGGGGCCATCTTCTACTGCTTTCCCAGGCCATAGCAAAGAGCTGGATTGGAAAAGGAGCAGCTGGGACTAGAACTGGTGCCCATATGGGATGCCGGCATTTCAGGCCAGGGTGTTAACCCATTGCGCCACAGCGCTGGCCCTATCGGTTCAAAAATGGTGTTTTTATAATTCCCATCATTCACTCTACATTTGTTAATTGACTTTCTACTAGAAGGAAAACTTTTTTCTTACCTTTTATTTATTCATTCATCCTGTTAATATCAACGTGGATTCTCACTTTATTCAAGAAATTATAATTCTTTACTATCCATAATTACATTTAAACCTAAGAGAAATAGCTCTGAGTCAATAGATTCTTTTGACAACATGAGTTGACCAAGTAGATATAGTCCTTCCAGAAGACATACATACGGTTCTGTTCATTAGGGTAGAAATTTTACTCAGGTTAGAACAGTTCTTTGTTTTTGTCTATGCTCCGGTCAAGGTTAGTACCACTTAGGACTGAGACACCAGGCTGGCATCATTATTAATCATTCCTGCTGAACATGACAGCAGGAAACGTTCAAGATAAATAGTGAGCATATCTCCTAACAACTTACAAAAAATGGCTTTTCCCCAATATTTTATCAGCAGTTTCACCAAGATTTCCACCATCACAATCTTTTTATATAGATTCTCCTGCGGATGCTATTAGTAGAGCAGGTGGACTGAATCGACAGAATCCAAGAATGTGAAATTAACCTTGAAAAAATAGTATAATTTAAATACACTCTGTCCAATCTGTCTTCCCCAGCCCTGGACAGATGCTATAGCTTTACCAGTCCCAGAATGAGAAGAACCTCATTAAGAGGCAGCCAAAAGTCCAGCTCCAATAGGAATGAATTCCCTTCCCTGAGCATGGATTCCCCACTTCGATTTCCCAGACCTGCTGTGGAGTGTGAGGGAGGGCAGACATCAGCGAGAGAGAGAACATGGTCTATTTCACTCTTGTTGGATCTTGTTCTTTTCCTTATCTCTCTACACACTGTTTCACGTTTGGTCCCTCCAGAACCAAGGGTAGGCTGGGGTACAGAGCAGGGAAGCAGGGTAAACAGTATGAGTCATGTGTCTTTGGTGGGGCAGTAATTCTCTCCTGCGTGCATAATGGGTTAGGGAGAGATCGTCCATTTCTAGACACTCCGAGCTTGCAGTTAGTCCCTTGCTCAGACAATGCATTTCTTCAATAATCTTCCATCACTCACCCGATAGGAGTCTCCTCTGTTGGCTTCAGTGACAGTCAATGGTGCAAGAAAAAACACTATGTTACTTTTGTGTTACTATCCTAAAACACTGAGACATGCTATGTCTATATAGAAAAGAGCTATATTTTGGCTCACTGTTCTGGAGGTGCCTAGTCTCGGGGCCTCATCTGATGCTTGGCTGCAGAGGTGGAGGTGGCACAGGGCATCACAAGACTCGCATCTGTGTCTGTCTGTTCTCTCTCTCGTTTTCTCATAAACTCACTGGGATTAAGTCGGGGGCTCCACTCTAATGACCTTGGCTAATCCTATTCACTTCCAAAAGATTCCAACCCTAAAGCCCTTTACCAGTTTCCACCCTTTTAGTATCTCCCTATGGGGACTAAACTTCAACACAAGAAGTCGTGGGGGACACTCAGACTACATCTAAACCACAGCATATATCACCAACACGTAGGTTTCCATCTGATTTTTAAAAATGTAATTGAAAAACAAAGATTTCATTTCTAATAGGAGTGGAAAATATTTAGGAATGCATTACTAATAGAAAATGCATAACAGAAACCCATACGAGGAAAACTATAAAGCTTCAATGAAAGACAAAAGACTTACATCAGAGAAAGCATGTACAGATTTCTCTACGGCGTAACTAAAATTTTAAAAATGACATCTCTCCCCCAGCTCATGCACTGGTACTATACTACTGCACTATAAATTAAAAGGTAATCTAATATTTCATCTACTTATTTTAGAGTTCATCTTGAAGATAAGCAGGAAAAAATGAATGTAATGGGAGATTTTTCTCAATTACCACTAATGCCAACTATCAAGTTATGATGAATCTAAGAGTGTAGTACAAATCTCAACAAGAGTAATAGAATAAAATGGCCATTAATTTGGCCCTAATACACATATATAAGGTTGTATCAGGGGCAGGCATTTGCCACAATAGTTAAGCTGCCATCTGGGATAACTGCATCTTGTCTCAGAGTTCCTAGGTTCATGTCCCAGCTACTCAGACGATGCAGCTTCCTGGTAATGCACTCTCTAAGAGGCAGCAAATGATGTCCTAAGTACCTGAGTCCCTGTCACCCACATGGTACACCTGAACTGTGTTCCAGGCTCCTAGCTTTGGTCTGGCCCAGTCGTGATGGTTGTGAGCATTTGAGGAATAAGCAAAGACATGGAACATCTCTCTGTCACTCTGCTTTTCAATAAAATAAACTCAAAGTGTTTTTTAAAGAACTTACTCTATTATGGGTAAGAGATTAATTATTCTATAAAAAGAAAATGGTTATTTTAAGAAAATATGTATGATAGTATAGAGGCATTTATGTATAATTATAAACGTGCATATATCCTTAGAGAAATTTAAAATGTAAAATAAATACTAGGTACTAGGGAAAGAAAAACAAGTGGGTTTTTTGTTTATTTTTTTGTAGGTAGCAGGAAACTTACAGTGTAACCATATACTACACTGTAAAATTTATATTTATAAAAATTAATAAATTAGAATAAAAGCAGTTAATATTTAATGTGATCTTAGCATGAGCAAGGAATTTTGGAGCATAAAAACAACAAATTAAATCACAGAGTATAAGTTACATATAAGCACAATTAAATTTCAGCAAAGGCGCCAAGTAATTTCTACTAGATTGAATAGTATCTCCCCTAATGTCCTGTCTACCTGGACCCTTGGAAACTGACCTTATTTGAAAATACAGAGCTGGCAGTTATAACTAGTTAAGAGGAAAACATAATGTATTAGTATGCACCCTAATTCAATGTCTGTTGTCCACGTAAGAGAAAACAGACACACACACACACACACACACACACACACACTGAGGAAAGTATATCATGTGAAGATGGAAGCAGAAACTGAAGTGATGCAGCCGCCAGCCAAAGATTGTAAAGTTCGGGGAGAACCACCAGAAGCCGGAAAGAAGGAAGGCGCCATCCTTGGAGCCTTCCAAGAAGACCTAGCCCTGCCAAAATTCAACCTCAGACCTGTAGCTTCTAGACGTGTAGGAAAACCAGTTTCTCTCCTGACAAGTCACCCAGTTTGTGGTAATTTGGCACAACAGCCCTAGGAAATGGGGAAATGAAATTTTTCAACACATATACATCTTAGATAACCATATGGAAAACTAAATAAAACTTTACCCTTACTTGATACTACATACAGAAATTAAAATGGACCACATTCTGACACCTTTACAATAAAACAGATGAAAATCTTAGTGATCTTTTTATGATGAGCAAAAGAAGGCATAAAAGTACACATATCGGCTGGCGCTGCGGCTCAGTAGGCTAATCCTCCGCCTTGCAGCGCCGGCACACCGGGTTCTAGTCCCGGTCAGGGCACCAGATTCTGTCCTGGTTGCCCCTGTTCCAGGCCAGCTCTCTGCTGTGGCCAGGGAGTGCAGTGGAGGATGGCCCAAGTCCTTGGGCCCTGCACCCCATGGGAGACCAGGAGAAGTACCTGGCTCCTGCCTTCGGATCAGTGCGGTGCGCTGGCCGCGGCGGCCATTGGAGGGTGAACCAACGGCAAAGGAAGACCTTTCTCTCTGTCTCTCTCTCACTGTCCACTCTGCCTGTCAATAAATAAATAAATAAAATCATATAATGAAAGGCAACCCACATACCTCAAAAATATTTGTACGACATATATATATATATATATATATATATATATATATATATAAAACAATGGGACTTTATCTAAAATATATACAGAACTCTCAATAACACTATAAATGGTCTAAACTAAAAAAGGGCAAATTATTTCAACAGAAATTTCACCAAAGAACATATAAGAATGCCAAAAAATACATGAAAAGATGCTCAATATCATTAATTGTTAGAAAAAAAGGCAAATTAAAGTCACTATGACATACTGCTACATACACATTTTACTTGCTAAGATGTGAAAAACTGACCATACCAACACCAAGTGTTGCTGATGATGTAGAGAAATTGCAATCCTCATACACTGCTGACGTGAACATAAAACAGTAAAATCACTTTAGAATACAGTTTGGCATTTTCTTAGAAAGTTATCCCTATATCCGCTAAAGGACTCAATCACTCCACACCTCGGTATTTACTTAAGAGCAATAAAAGCATACATTTTGAAAAAGATGTGAATTTAAATGGTCATAGGTGCTTTTTTTGAAATATTAAAGAGCATGAAACAACCAAATTTCCATCAATAGGTGAACAGATAAATTATAGCACAATCCTACAATGAAATGCCACTCAGCAATGAAAGGAAACTGGATACTGATATATGAAATAATTTTCATGGCGAGTGAAAGAAGTCCTAAAGTGCTACACAATACAGGAATCCATTTATTAAAATGTCTAGGTATTGCAAACGAATGCTCAGGGACACAGCTCAGGGGTCACTGGGAAGGGGAGGGGGTGTGAACAGCAGATGAGCAAGGTGGCAAAAGGAATGGGTATGTTCATCATTCTGATTATGGTGATGGTTTTATGGTTATATGTACAAGTTATACACTTTTAATGTGTTCAGTGTATATTTTAATTGTTCCTCAGTAGGCTTGTAAAACACAAAGAATGGGGGTGAGTGCTTCACCTAGAAGCCTGCACCCCTCAGCAGAGTACCTCCGTTCAATTCTCAGCTCTGGCTCCTGACTTCAGTTTCCCACAGATGCAGACCCTGGGAGGCAGCAGTGCCAGTTCAACTAATCAGGTTGCTACCACTGCCGTGGGTGACTTGGATACTGTTCCTGTCTCCTGGCTCTGGCCCTCACCCAGCCCCAGTCATCTGTGAACTTCTGGGAGTGAACCAGAGGAAGGGTCTCTCTCTTTCTCTCTCATTATCTCTTCCTGCATCTCAAATACATGAAGTTTGAAAAAGAATAGAATCCGGCCAGCACTGTGAGGCAGCAGGGTTAACGCCCTGCCCTGAAGTGGTGGCATCCCATATGGGCACCAGTTCGAGATCCATCTGCTCCACTTCTGATCCAGCTCCCTGCTATGGCCTGGAAAAGCAGTAGAAGATGGCCTGAGTCCTTGGGCCTCTGCACCCAAGTGGGAGAACCATTGGATGGGAGATATCTCTCTCTCTCTCTGCCTCTCCTCTCTCTGTGTAACTCTGACTTGCAAATAAATAAGTCTTAAAAAAAAAAGGATAGAATCATAAAGAAAGTAAAAGGCAAACTATAAGAGGAAATGCTTTTTTGTTTACAATGACATAAAACTGTTATTGTACCAAACATATAAAATGGCCTTATACATCAACAAGAGTACATCTCAAAAAATAGTCAAAAGTATAAACTGTTTGCAACTGAAAATAAACTTTCAATAATTATATTAATGACATAATTGAAACCAATGATTTTTTTTGCCAGTTCTCATTTATGAAAATGGCATTTTTCTTCTTTAATAACTAATGCTCCTACCGATGCAGTGGAATTGGCATTCATGCTCCTGAAATGGTAATATAGTTCAAAACACTTCACAGGAACCATTTGCCAATATCATCAAAATTTTCACAACTCGGTACTACGATAAGGAGTCATTTAATTTTCCCCTTTATAAGATTCTAATATTTACAGTTTAAATATCAGCCATATTCTCTAACTGGAAAACACCTGAATTATCCTGATTTTTCATAAAGAGTAGGCTGTGGCAGCCAGATCTCCCTCCCTACCCACTGGGAAAGGGGAGGGCTCTCTGTTATTAGGGAATCCTCTTCTCCATGGCGCATATGATGGACACCACAGCGTCCTGTGAGCAGCACCCAGTTACACGGTCCCAGCCCATTCTCTCACCCACGCCTCCACTTTTGCCTCACTCCACTCAGACGCGGGGCAGGGCCCTCATGTCTTCAAAGCCTGTGGCGCCGGCACCCCGGGTTCTAGTTCCAGTTGGGGTGCCAGATTCTGTCCCGGTTGCTCTTCTTCCAGTCCAGCTCTCTGCTGTGGCCCAGGAGGGCAGTGGAGGATGGCCCAAGTGCTTGGGCCCTGCACCCGCATGGGAGACCAGGAGGAAGCACCTGGCTCCTGGCTTCAGATCGGCGCAGCGTGCCGGCCGTAGGGGCCATTAGGGGAGTGAACCAATGGAGGAAGACCTTTCTCGCTGTCTCTCTCACTGTCTAACTCTGCCTGTCAAAAAAACAAAAACAAAAACAAAAACAAAAAAAAAAACAAAAAAAAGTAGCTTCTCAAGAAATACAAAATCTCTAAGGATGCCTGTTGTCAGAGATCGGACCCATAAGTGGCCAAAAATCCCGCCCCTCTCCCTTCGCTGGCAGCTAACCCAGGCGTAAGGGGAAGATTATCACTTGACGCGTAGAAGGGGAAGTGACAGATTCCAGGGCATTATGACCAAGCTTCCATTCACTGCCCTCGCTCTCTCTCTCTCCTATCCATGCCATGTAATTTCTCACCTCCTTTGAGAGTTATCAGAGTTTTACACACAGCCTATTTATCCCTAACAGACTAATAAAGAAGATTTAGCTAAACCATCTAGAAGAGCAAGATTGTCCAGTCTGCAAATACTGCCACCAAACGGCAACTGTGTCCATGGGTTAACTGGCAGAACAGCGGCAACAGCACGGGTCTGAGCTCATGCACTGATCCAATCAGAGGCTTATCAGCTGTCCTAAGTACTCCTCAAGTACCAGCAAAGCGCTTTCTTTCACGGCTTGGCACTTCCAGGACAGTATCGAGTCCTTCACAAGCCAGAATGGTCACTATTCCAGGCACATTCTGGTCACCCCTGGCTACCTCCCAGTAAGTGGCAGGACAGATGAAATTTCAGTTATGCTAACAGGCTCCACCTTTCGTTGTTTAAGAAAATATTTATCTGTTTATTTATAAAGCAGAGTGGCACAGAGAGGGAGAGGCACAGAGAGAAAGAGATCTTCCACACACTGGTTTACTATTCAAATGACCATAACAGCCAGGGTTGGGCCAGACCAAAGCTAGGAGTCAGGAACTCCACCTGGGTCTCCCACGTGGATGCAGGGGCCCAAGAATGTGGGCCATCTTCTGCTGTCTTCCCATTAGCAGGGAGCTGGACTGGAAGTAAATCAGCAGAAACTTGAACTTGTACTCTGATATGGGAAGCCAGCATTGCAAATAGCACCTTAACCCACTGTGCCACAGTGCTAGCCCCTTAACCTTGTATTCTTAAAAGAAACACATGATAATAACGAAACATGAATTTTGTTAAGGCAAGCCACTTCCTTGACCATAAAACTACATTAATAAAATGGAAATATGAGGGAAAATCTGGATACTTCTCTGAGAAACAAAGACAGAGAGTATAAAATGTTGGGTTCTGAGAAGAACCCTGGGGTCCGGTTCTGGCTCGACCACTACCTCTCCTGGGTCTGTCACTCACCTCTGTGGGTCTCAGCTTTCCCAGTGGTAAAATCAGTGTGTAGAAGTCGTCTCGATAAACTTTGTGCCTGACCAGCCAGGGAGACTTCAAATACAAGATGGGATATGGTCAATTCACACGTGGAACAGAGGGACTTTAAGCTACAAAGCGACCCACGATCTTTCTGTTCCAGGAAATTCTCCATCTTTCCTTCCTTAGGGCAGTGTACCTCATGATGGAGTCTTGGTGGCAGAGGCTGCAGGGAATTCAAGAGGTCATCAAAAAACAAAAACAAAAACATCTACTGGTAGACACTCGCAAATATCATCATCCCTGCATTTGCCCATATGCTTGACTATGGATGTCTTACAATCAAGGGATTAAATATATATTTGGGGACTGAGTAAATAAACAAACAAAGTATGAAGAATTCTGTGGGCTATATTTTTAAAGACTTATTATTTATTTGAAACACAAAGCAAGAGAGGGAGAGAGGGACAGAAGAGAGGGAGAGAGGGAGAGAGAGAGGGAGAGAGAGAGGTCTCTTCCATCTGCTGCTTCACTCTCCAAATGTCAGCAACAGCCAGTTCTGGAACAAGCTGAAACTAGGAGCCAGGAACTCCATCTCTGTCTCTCTCCTGCGTGGCTGGCAAGGAGCCGAGTTCTCAGGCCATCTTCTGCTGCTTTTCCAGGTGTAGTAGCAGGGAGCTAGATCGGAAGCGGAGCAGCTGGACTCAAACCAGCACTGCCACATGATCCCGTGTGGGATCAAGAGGCAGCTTAACCTGCTGCACCAGGACATCAGCTCTTGTGGGCCACATTTCAGTGTAGCCAACCAGACTGCTCCTGTCTATTTGGGTATCAGCAGAAACCACTAAGTGCAAGGACAGATAGAAAACAGTGAAGACGGTATTTTCAGTCAGAATTACATCTGAGGTGTGCAGCAGAGTGATTATCCAGGAAGCACTATGACAGCGTGACTGATTGAACCGAGTGAAACCTATGGGGCAATGGGCAGAGATCTGGGTCCGGGGGTTAAGAGCTCCACCACTTGGATCACTGTTGAATTGTGCTTCCTTCTTGATACCAGCCCCTCTGTAAGGATAGTTTGGCTGGTGAGCTGAGCAACAAACTTCTCTGCCTCAACGCATCCCTGTAAATGTGTGCAGCAACCTCAGAGTACAGGGAAAGATTCATATTGGAACTGGGAAGTGAAGAAGGAATTCTAGTAATGTTGGGCAAGGTAGGAAAGAAACAAGGGGTAGAGTGGGATAAGGGAGGAGGGTCTGAGCCACAAACTGGAGCAACTATTTAATGGAAATTATGAAATCCTAAGCACAGTAGCACCCATGAAATACATGGGTTCTGAGTAGGAAGCATCCACTCCTTTTCTGCAGAAAACCTAACCATGGTGTAGTGCCCGAGAAGCGCAAGTTTGTTATATCAGGGTCTTCCAGCACACACACACGTGTGTGGGTGTATGTGGGTATGTGTGTGGGTGGGTGTGTTGTAAGAAAGTGGCTCATCCCATGAGAGTATTTTAGGCGTGGAAAGCCAAGACACCCTGGAAGGAAAAAAAAATAAGACTTAAATGGAAGATCTCTGCGAGTGAGATCCCAGTGGAAAGAATGGGGCCATCAAAGAAGGAGGTACCTTTCTCTGAAGGGAGGAGAGAACTTCCACTTTGACTATGACCCTGTCGGAATAAGATCGAAGTCGGTGAACTCAAAAGGCTTCCATAGCCTTGGCAACTCATGACTAGAGCCTAGGGAGATTTTTTTTTTATTTTTTATTTTTTGACAGGCAGAGTGGACAGTGAGAGAGAGAGAGACAGAGAGAAAGGTCTTCCTTTGCCGTTGGTTCACCCTCCAATGGCCGCCGCGGTCGGCGCGCTGCAGCCAGCGCACCGCGCTGATCCGATGGCAGGAGCCAGGAGCCAGGTGCTTTTCTTGGTCTCCCATGGGGTACAGGGCCCAAGCACTTGGGCCATCCTCCACTGCACTCCCTGGCCACAGCAGAGAGCTGGCCTGGAAGAGGGGCAACCGGGACAGAATCCGGCACCCCAACCAGGACTAGAACCCGGTGTGCCGGCGCTGCGAGGCGGAGGATTAGCCTAGTGAGCCGCGGCGCCGGCCTAGGGAGATTATTAACACCATAAACAAGAGTGTCAAATTGTTAAGTCAACAACAGGAGTCACTGTGTACTTACTTCTCATGTGGGATCTGTCCTTAATGTGTTGTACAATGTGAATTAATGCTATAACTAGTACTCAAACAGTATTGTACACTTTGTGCTTCTGTGTGGGTGCAAACTGATGAAATCTTTACTTAATATATACTAAATTGATCTTCTGTATATAAAGATAATTGAAAATGAATCTTGATGTGAATGGAATGGGAGAGGGAGCGGGAGATGGGAGGGGTGCGAGTGGGAGGGAAATTATGGGGGGGGAGCCATTGTAATCCATAAACTGTTATTGGAAATGTATATTTACTAAATAAAAAAATTAAAAAAGAAAGAAAGAAAGAAAGAAAGTGGCTCACACCATTGTGGAGGCTGACAAGGCCCAGGATGTGCAGGTGGCCAGCTAAACACCCAGGAGGACTGGTTGTGTAGTTTCTAGTCCAAAGGTCAGCAGGCTCGAGACCAGGAAGAGCCCGTGTTTCAGAGTCACTTCATTCTGGTAGGCCACCCACATTAAGAAGGGCAATCTCTTTCACTCAGTTTATTGACTTAAATGTCACTTATCCAAAAACACCCTCACAGACACACCCAGAATAATGCTTGATGAAAAATGGGCATCCTGTGACCCAGGCAAGCTGACAGATAAAACTAATCATCACTGTTGGGAAGCATCCATAGATAATTTTAGTATTTGTAATAATGTACATTTATGGAGCACTTACTGCATACCAGGCCTAATTTTAGGTATATGACCTGAATGATTTTAGCTTCACCTTTGATAACAATGTTGACCTTCCCATGAAGGGAAGGAACAGGGCTCAGGCTGCTCAAAGTAGTTGTGTGTGTGTGTGTGTGTGTGTGTGTTTTAAGATTTTTTTATTTATTTGAAAGAATTACACAGAGTGAGAATGAGAAGCAAAGAGAGAGAGAGAGGTCTTCCATCTACTGGTTCACTCCCAAGTTGGCCGCAATGGCCGGAGCTGCACTGATCCGAAGCTGGGAGCCAGGAGCTTGTTCCGGGTCTTCCACGTGGGTTCAGGGGCCCAAGGACTTGGGCCATCTTCTACTGCTTTCCCAGGCCATAGCAGAGAGCTGGATGGGAAGTGGAGCAGCCGGGTCTTGAACCAGCGCCCATACAGGATGCCGGGACTGCAGACGGTGGCTTTATCCACTATGCCACAGTGCCGGCCCCTCCAAGTAGTTTTGTCATCAGCAGCCATGGGCATGTGGGAGCAATGAGGGGTAACTGGTTTGTGAGAACATGTGAGGGACCCTTTGGGGGACTCCTAGGAATAATTAGGAATGGAGCTGATTCTAGCAACCAAGCTGGTGGGAGTTCATCCATTCACAATGTGAGTATCAAAGAGACATGACCTTAGCCTTCTAATTCACAAGCTCCTAAGTCCCTGCTTTTGAGGTCATCCATTCAAAGCTGTAAAGGGATGAATTTACTTTTTTTTTTCTTTTTTTTTTTACAGGCAGGGTGGACAGTGAGAGAGAGAGACAGAGACAGAGAGAAAGGTCTTCCTTTTGCCGTTGGTTCACCCTCCAATGGCCGCCGCGGTCGGCGCGCTGCAGCCAGCGCACCACGCTGATCCGATGGCAGGAGCCAGGTACTTCTCCTGGTCTCCCATGTGGGTGCAGGGCCCAAGCACTTGGGCCATCCTCCACTGCACTCCCTGGCCACAGTAGAGAGCTGGCCTGGAAGAGGGGCAACTGGGACAGAATCCGGTGCCCCGACCGGGACTAGAACCTGGTGTGCCGGCGCCGCAAGGCGGAGGATTAGCCTAGTGAGCCGCGGCGCTGGCCAGGGATGAATTTATTTTAGGCAGCAGGGACATATAGCACATGTTGTACCACGTTCCAACACACAGGTCACACTGAGAGCATGTCACACATATGAGATCTTTTCACTATACTTGACTTCTAGCAACATCTCTATATTTCTACTTGGCTTGGAGTTCTTCATTTAAAAAAAAATTAAGCAAATACATCTACAATTCTAATGCTATGTCAAAAGTTACTGATTGTAATGTTATATGAATGGAAAATTACTTAATCTTTATGAACATTACAGTGAGGTAGATACTATTACAGCCCATGTTTTACAGATAAGAAAACAGAGGTAAACAAGTTTAAAGCTTAAATATGGGTTCCACATAGAATGAAAGCAAGGATTCAAACTACGTATCCTGGCTTCAAGTCCATGTCTTTAACCATGATACCATGGAATCCTTTATCTTGGGGGTGGGGTGGGGTGGTAGTATTTCTCTTTAAGTATGTCTGTCCACCAGTTAAGGCCTGTTTTAGAGGAAGAAGGAAAATAAAAAGAAACCAAAGTGCCTGGGGGCTCAAAGAAAACAGACATCCCCGAAGGCCCCAGCCAGTGCTGGTCTAACACGCCCAATTCCCGGTTCCTTCAGAGCAAATCCTTGTTCAGGGATTACTTTGTCCTATCACTGGTCCGGAAAGTGATTAGACGGTGCTAGGGTGTCTGCCAAGAGTGAATTTTCCCGCAAAACTGATTGTATCAGACTGTGCCCTTCTTATCTCCCCATCCAGGTGGTCCTGGACTGCAAAATGATCTCCACCCCACCAGTCTGAATGGCAGCTTCTTCCCTTCCAAGGGCGCAAACCACAGCTGCCGCTTCCATGATGGGCAGAGCTGTCAGAGTAGCAGTTTTCCAAGAGCTGTCTTTCCCAAAAATCTGCCTTTCCAGGGAGGATGCCTTTGGAATACTGCCCTGTCTCATTCCAAACTAGTGATCTCTGGCCCCCGGGAGGGGGCGAGCAGGTACCATGTGCAGCAAGCATTAGCTTGTAGAAGACCTGGATTCTCATTCCAGCTCTGTTGAGGGTCACTTGTATGGTCTTGACAGCCACTTAACTTCTCTGGACCTTAGCCTCTTTATCTAAAACCTAAACGGGACAGCCAGGAGGAAGTTGCTTTTCTTTTCTTCTCTTCTCTTCTCTTCTCTTCTCTTCTCTTCTCTTCTCTTCCTCTCTTCCTCTCTTCCTCTCTTCCTCTCTTCCTCTCTTCCTCTCTTCCTCTCTTCCTCTCTTCCTCTCTTCCTCTCTTCCTCTCTTTTTAATTTTACAGGTAAAGCCATAGACAGTGAGGGAGAGAGAGACAGAAAGAAAGGTCTTGCTTTCGTTGGTTCACTCCCTAAATGGTCGCTACAGCTGGCACTGCGCTGATCCGAAGCCAGGAGCCAGGTGCTTCTTCCTGGTCCCCCATGAGGGTGCAGGTGCCCAAGCACTTGGGCCATCCTCCACTGCCCTACCGGGCCACAGCAGATGTCGTCTTTGTATGCTTTTTTTTTTCTTTTCTCTCTTTATTCCTCTCTTTCTCTCTTTCTTTCTTTTGACAGATAGAGTTAGACAGTGTGAGAGAGAGACAGAGAGAAAGGTCTTCCTCCGTTGGTTCACTCTCCAAATGGCCGCTACTGCCGGCATGCTGCGCCCATCCAAAGCCAGGAGCCAGATGCTTCTTCCTGGTTTCCCATGTGGGTGCAGGGCCCAAGGACTTGGGCCATCCTCCACTGCCTTCCCGGGCCACAGCAGAGAGCTGGACTGGAAGAGGAGCAACCGGGACTAGAACCCGGTGCCCATATGGGATGCCGGCGCCACAGGTGGAGGATTAACCAAGTGAACCACAGCGCTGGCCCGGAACTTGCTTTTCAACACTAATGGAGGGTCTATAAAGATCTTTTAATACACTCTGGGTTCTGTGGTGCCCTTTTGCTTCCAAAGCACAGTAACAGAGATGCTCTACCCCAGCCCTTTTTCTCAAGGTGGGTTATTAACCAACCAGGTGCTGCTGGGACGGAGATATCTATATTCCTTCCTCAGCATCTCTCTCCATTTCCCTCCCTCTCCCTCTTTCTCTTTCTCCATTTCCCTCCCTCTCCCTCTTTCTCTCTCTCCAGTTCCCTCCCACCTCTATATCTTTCTATTTCTTTTTCTCTTTCCTCAGCATACTTCCTCTCCCTCTTACACAATTCCAAAATTTCAAGACCAATCTTTGATTCACAAGCATGAAAATTTTTGGGGTAACCCCATCTTCAAGTGGCAAAAACACAAACTATACACAGATGTCCTATTTCAATCTGCGGCGGTTTCAAACTTTAGTCCTTGCTACTCTATAAACTCTTGTTCATTCTTAGAGGCGTATGTTAGTAAGGATATTCATAACCTCTTTTGTTGATGCCGCCTGTCTAGAAAGCTCCAGAATGTGAGTACATGTGGTTCTTGCAGCACAGACAGGCACCAAGGCTTGAGCTCAGCTTTGCCTTCACCTCCTCCAGGCTCAGATCCTTGCCAGAGCTCATGATTTAAAGATACACAAAGGATCCTGCGCGGTGAGGAGCAGAAGGAATTCGGAACGAACCTCCTCTCTTTCTTGGAGAGCTTGTGAGACAGACGATACAGCTCCAGTGATGGGGAGAAACACAGAGCATCACAGCCACGTGTGGTTGTCTGGGCCTCGGGTGCTAAGCGTTGTGGCGAGCAGCACACCCGTCTTCAAGAACACTTTCCTTTACAAGTAAATTAAACCAGTCAGCCCACTGAACAGTGCTCCGATTCATCAGGAAAACTGGAGGGCAAGCCATCAAAGCAGCTAACTGCAAGTCCAGTCCCTGCATTCTGTCTGTCAGAGCAGGCGAGATGGGTAAATAAACCAGCACAGTGCTCCCCTGGCCCGGAGCCTTTCCCATCGTCCCTCAGAAATGTTCTTTCAGGACAAGCGACCTGTCGAGGGGACCTATGCGCTAGTTTTGGATAGCAGCGTTAAAGCTTTGGAATGACTTGATTGGAGAACGCAGGAAACTAATGCCAGCTTTTAAGAGCTGGCACGACAGATCAGTGGCCCAGCTTGGTCCCCTCCCTGCCAGCCCTGAGTGAAGCTCCTGCTTGGTCCCTTGACAGAAACAGGGCATATGGCCTTGACTTCAGCCAGTGCAGGAGAGGGAAGAGGGCAGGCCACAGAAATCACTTGCAAAGCTGCCAGCCACGCTCGCTGCTAAGAATTGCCCTCAATTTCCATAGCCTTCCTTTGTTACACCAACTTAAAAAAAAAAAATAAGAAGCACACACATTCTGCATGCTTTGGAGCCTTAAAATATCGAGGCTGCTCATTATAAATCACCTTTACCCATCACCAGAGAGTCATCCTTGTCCCTAACCGTCAGTGTCCTGAATCTGTTCTATAACTGCCCACTGCCCCAGGACAATGCTGCTGGAACTGGAATAGTGGTGGCATGGTCAAGAATGGGATATCTGGGTCCCTTAAGCTCCTTGGTATTGTGGAGTTAGGGCACTGGCAGAGTGGGGACAGTATTCAAGGAGGCTCCTGGAGGCACCAGGAGAGCTATGAGGTGATTCATTTTCTTTACAAACTGTGCCTAGTTTTGGTAAGCCAATGGCAAAACTAATTAAGACATTCCGGCAGCCAGCTCATTTGTCAGTGAAGGTAACACGGAGAAGGCATGTGGGAAAGACTGGAGTTGGGGGGAATCTGCAGTCAGTGGGAATCAAAGAGAAGCAAACGGTCAAAGCAGTAGCAGACTCTTCTCCCACAAGCAGGTACTGCACCAAGCAGAGAGAGAGGATGCATTAATTACACGTCTCCTTGCTAAGATTCACTCCCAGAGTGTCGACGGAAACTAATGAACGCAATCACGGCATCACTCAGGAACTTTCCACCTGCCAAGCACTTTACTAGATTAGCTCATTAATCTACTTGCCCTCCTGTGAAGTCGGTAATTACTATTATGCCCAGTTCGGAGATGGATCAGAGATGAAGCGACTTCTGGGAATCCCTGGGCATGTCGCAGCCCTGCTCGTTCTGCAAGGCAGGGCACGAGGCTCTGAGCTGCTTCGTTTCTGTCTCTCCTGTCACTGAAGAGTGGAGAGACTAGATGGGCTGGATCATCGTGCCACATAATTACTGAATAATTCCTCTTTGATGCAGTCATTACTAAAAAGAGAGATACTGTTTAATGACTCTAGCTGATGACCATCCATATCTAAAAACAATGATTTAATTCAATAAGCAGATATTTACCAAATACTTCTCATATTTCAAACATTATACCAAGCACTGAACACACTACTAACAGGGTAAAAAAAAATAACGTGGAAGCCCCTTTAATTTTTTGGAATATTATTTAACCTGAATATAAGGAATTTTACAGAATATTTAAACAAAATACTTATTGGTTCATGTGCTCCCTCACTCCAACTTTTGCTTCCTCTAGATTTTCTTGACATAAGAAAAGAACCAGTCAATTAACCAACAACATCTAGGTCTTGAGAGAGAAAGGAGCCCTTTGTCCATGAACGGCACCAAACTTTTTCCATAGCCACGAACACTAACTTCTGGAACAAGCAGGTGTTTCTCACCTTGGCATCCAAGTAGAGCATTGTTCCAAGACGGCAAGAAAGCCAAAGCCATTCTGTAAGTTCCTAAGGTGCTGGCGCTGTCAAAGATGTGGGAGGTAAAGGTTAAGTCATCTGGTAAGGGGATCGGTGCAGTTAAGCTGCTGCTTGTGATGCCGTCAGCCCCCATGAAGTGCTGGCTTGATTTCTTTTTTTCCCAGAACCCTTTTATTTAAGGAATACAAACTTCACACATTTCATAAATGCAACTTTTTTGCTTCTGGTCCAGCTTTCTGCTGATGCTCCAAGTGCTTAGGCCCCTGCCACTCGTGAGGGAGACCTTGATGGAGATCCTGGCTCCCAGCTTCAGTCTGGCCCAGCGCTGGCTGTTGTAGCCATCTGGAGAATGAAGCAGAGGATGGAAGATCTCTCTCTCACCCACCCCCCCCCATCCTCCCATCCTCCCTGTCTGACACTCTTTCAAGTGAACAGATAAATCTTTTTTTAAAAAGTTACTTGGTAACTGATCTCAGATGTTAATTTTCTAATAAAACAAGCAGTGCCATATTGTAGAGTAAGCTCAAGCGCACACCTTAAGGAACCAGATAACTCAGGGCCCCCCTTCAGCTGGCAGCCAGCCACGAGCAGCTTAGAGGATACAGCTTGAGGGTGGTGTGGGTCTCAATTACTATATATTTTCCCTAATTTGGGGATGGCTGAAGCCAGGGCTGGAAGGACTCAGTGTTTGATTTCGTGATCCTTAGGTGAAAAGTACCAACAGGCGTAGATACACTGCCCTGTAACAAGCACAGGTGTCAAGTCTCTGGGTAGCAGAGGTAGAAAGCACATCTCAGGAAGACAAGAGATGCAATGAGGGGCGCCCATCTAGCTGTGTTTTGTGGAACAAAATGGCCATTCCTGATGCTCTGCCTTCCTAATCCAGGGTGACAGTGCCTATGCAAGCACATGATGAAGACACACAGGTCTGGTGCTCTCCTGGCTCCATGAGGTAGGCATTCCCTGGAGAGACACTTCCATCTCCAGGCACCTCATTTCTTCACCTCCTAATCAGATTAAATTGTGTTTCTTGAGATGTTGGTGAGGATTAAATGAAATAATCCAATAAAATGCTTTCTATGCCTGGTTAATAAGACTCACAAATAAATGTAAACCTCTACGATTTTAAATTTTTTAAATGAAACCTAATGATAAAAATGCTTATTTTCAATATTATCATGGCTTTTTTAGAAAAGTCTCATTCAACATTCATGGATTAAGGATATGTCTTCTAACAATGAGTACATGGTGCTTTATCCTTGGCTGTAACTCTGGGATCATAATATTTTTGTTTTAATTAGTTTTTTAACTCAAAAGTTCCCACATGGATTTGGCAGATACTTTTGGATTTAAGCTATATTCAGAAACCCATTACTTCTTTTATTAAAAAAAAATCTAGGGGCCAGCGCCGTGGCTCACTTGTTTAATCCTCTGCCTGTGGCGCTGGCATCCCATATGGGCACCAGGTTCTAGTCTTGGTTGCTCCTCTTCCAGTCCAGCTCTCTGCTGTGACCTGGGAGGGCAGTGGAGGATGGCCCAAGTGCTTAAGCCCCTGAACCTGCATGGGAGACCAGGAAGCACTTGGCTCCTGGCTTCAGATCAGTGCAGCTCCTGCCATAGCGGCCATTTAGGGAGTGAACCAACGGAAGGAAGACCTTTCTCTCTGTCTCTCCATCTCTCACTGTCTATAACTCTACCTATCAAATGAAAAAAAAAAATCTAAAAGTAAATCATAAATTTTGGAGCAAGGATCCATAAACCCAAGTGTGTAGAGGGCAGCAAGAACAAAAATACAGATTTTTAAAAAAAATGTAGTGCATTCTGAGAGCGGAATGGCAAAACTGTTCATTTATATACCCATTTGTGATAATCCCACCAGGATTTAAATGGAGTGACACATGATTAGCATGAAAATAGAGGGATATTTCTAAATGTGTTGACATAGCTTTGGGGTAGAGATATTTCAGACCTGCCTATTAAATCCTCAAATCAGTCCCTCCAGATAAGTTGGGAGTGTACTGTTAGTTGCCAGTGCAGCCAGGAGGAGAGAGGGGCACTTGCCTAGCAAATCCTGCCTGCCTGCTGCCCTACCCCACACCTCTCATGTTGGCCAAAGTAGCACAAGTTTACCTGCCCAAAAGCCAAGATAACAAGGCTTGTGAAGTGTGCTATGAACGTCCCTGTTATGCCGACAGGAGTACTTACTCAGCCTTGGATGACTAATCAGTCCCATAACCTATAATCACTGAGAATGAGTGACCAAGGTGTGGACCAGGACAACAGCAGAAGTCTGGGGGAGGGACAGGTGGAGGGGAGGCTATGACATTCGGGTCGGGGCGGCTCCGGCTGTTGCGGCCAATTGGGGAGTGAACCATCGGATGGAAGACCTCTCTCTCTGCCTCTCTCTACCTCTCCTCTCTCTGTGTGACTCTGACTTTCAAATAAATAAATACATAAGTCTTAAAAAAAAAGAGAGGCCGGCACCGCGGCTCACTAGGCTAATCCTCCGCCTTGCGGTGCTGGCACACCGGGTTCTAGTCCCGGTTGGGGCGCTGGATTCTGTCCTGGTTGCCCCTCTTCCAGGCCAGCTCTCTGCTGTGGCCCGGGAGTGCAGTGGAGGATGGCCCAAGTCCTTGGGCCCTGCACCCCATGGGAGACCAGGATAAGTACCTGGCTCCTGCCATCAGATCAGTGTGGTACCCCGGCGACAGCCATTGGAGGGTGAACCAGCGGCAAAAGGAAGACCTTTCTCTCTCTCTCTCTCTCTCTCACTGTCCACTCTGCCTGTCAAAAAATAAAAAAATAAAAAAAAAAAGAGAGAAAATACAAAGTATGCAGACCAGCTCAACATTCCCCACTCCACAAGTCTCAAGTGCTGGAAGTGAGGAAAATAAACCTAAGAGATCCAGAATAATCAAGGTGGGACCACTGGAACACGTGAGCTGAACCACTCACAGGTTTTCAGCAGGTTTTTCACCTTCTCATTATCGACATTTGGGACTGATTAATTCTTCATTTGGGAGGCTGTTCTGTGCACTGTAGGATGTTCATCAGCGTCCCTGTTCTCAATCAACTAGATCTGGCAGCTCTTCCCAACTGTGACAACTCCCAAAATCTCTCTAGATACTGAGAAATGTCCTGGGGTGTGGTGTACAAAATAGCCCCCAGCTGAGAACCACACATTTTTCTCAAAATCAGATAAAGTTTGGGACGGTATCCTAAGATTATTTAACAAGGGGTTTTCACAAAAGTTTATGGAAAATGTATATTATGGAAAAACAATGCATGGATTTGGATTTCTTTTACCCCAAAATAAAACTACCCTTTAATTCCACTTTTCCACAAATGTTTTGAAGTACACTCATAAATATTTTCTACAAAATGCCATTCAGTTACTGAATTAAATGATTTCATTTTTGTTTTATTTGATACTTGGAAATTCTAGTGTGTGTTGTGTTCTGTGTATGCGTGAGTTCTGTGGGGGTGGGGTGGGGAAGCTTTGTAAGTTGTTTGTCACAAACATGCAGAAAAACAATGCCCCCAAGATCAATGATAAATAGGATACATTCATAAGAGATAAAAATGGAGGAAAAAACATTTTCATATTTCAGAGCACATATTCATTTAACTGCCTGTATTTTCTTTCTTACCATGCACAGACTCCAAGAAATGTAACTGCAAATACAGTCAAAAGTTAATTATACTGTTATGAATTATATCCTTTTATCACTCTCTGGGGAACACTTGGAATTTGAGCGTGAATAGATGTGTATAAAAATCTACGTTGTAGTCAATATACAATTTATATCATTGAGCTAGCATAAACAGAGTGAATTCTCACACTGTGTCATGGAAATAATGAGGAACAGAACTATTTCTTCTTTGGAATTCCTAAGAAGCACTTCAGTGTTGCTAGTCTGTGTATTGACAACATTTTTACTGGAAATACTCCATTCCTGGGACAGGCAGATAGACACAGTTAAGTGAGAACAAAAGCATACAAAGACGACATAATAGGCTCAAATTCAACAAATAAAGTCTTCAGCTGAGGAGAAAAGGGAACCTTTAAAAAGTATGAGGTCAAGACCTTGGGGTTTTTTGAAGCTCTTTTGGGGGGCAATGTATTATTATTTGTAAACTTGTAGTCGGCAAACAGTATTTGTACATATGGGTCCAGTGTGATGATTATCACCTGTACATACACATGTACCCAGGTGACTTGAGATCAAGTCCAAGTCACCAGCACATCCATCTTCTCCAGCATGTACCATGTCTGTGTGTTGGGAACCTTCACATTCTTCTCTTTCAATTATTTTGAAAAAATATAATAAATATTGTAGTCTATGAGAGCATTTAAAAAACTTCATGGGAAAAATGGAATTAAAAGTTTGAGTATATTTTGTTGCAAAGAAAAGCTTTTTGGTGCAAAAAACATAGCTCATTACAGGTGAAAAACGTATTTTATGAAAAAAGCAAGTACATTCAAATGTGTCTTTGTACCAAAATAAACTCATAGTTGTAATTTTATTTATCCATGAACTTTCTGAAGTACATTTGCATAGTTACAATATTGTGCTACAGAACTCTAGAACTAATTCCTTTTAGCTGTGTTTTGGTACCTTTTATCAAATCTCATTTGATCCACCCCAGAGGTCCCCCCCCCCCCCCCGCCCCACCCACCCCCACCTCAATTTCTCTTTGTTTAAATTTTATTTGAAATGCAGAGTGACAGAGAGAAAGGGAGGGAGAGTGCCAGTTCACTCCCCAAATGGCCACAACAGCTGTGGTTGGGCCAGGCTGAAACCAGGACCCTGGAGCTTCATCTGGGTCTCCCACATAAGTGGCAGGAGCCCAAGCACTTGGGCCATTCTCTGCTGCTTTCCCAGGCACCTTAGCAGGGAGCTGGATTGGAAGTGGAGCAGCTGGCACTCTGGCGCTCTGATATGGGATGCTGGCATGCAAGCCGTAGGATAACCTGCTGTGCCTCAGCGCCAGGCCTCTTTTCCAGTTTCTAATGACCACTATTTTACTTTGTACTTTTACAAGATCAACTTCCATAGCTTCTACAAATGGATAAGGACATGTGTTATTTGTCTTCTTTGTGCCTTATTTTATAAACCCCACATCTGTTTCAGACAAACAAGGCTGTGTATGCCCCGTGTTCTTCTGAACACACATCTTGAGGTTTAAGAGGACAATAAGCAGCAAGGAAAAAATATAATTCAAAAGTGGATCTTCATATGGCATCTCACCTAATCTTTTAACATCTCTGGGAAGTAGATGTTACTGCCCCATTTTAAAGATGAGGAGACCAGAGGCCCAGTGAACAACCTGTCTAATGTCAAATGAGGAGATGCCACAGCTGAAACAGGTCTGTCAATTTCAAAGCCCTTCTCTGATGATTAAGCCAATTAATGGTAACCTCTTTGGCCAGAATATATATTTTTTAAATACAGAGACCTGACTACATTATTCATTTTCTTTCAATATCCTCAATTCAGCTAATTAGGAGCTCATTTAGGTTATCAACCTTTATTAAAACTATAAATTTATCTCACTTATCAATCTCCTAGGCATCAGTATAAGTAGAGGAGTATGTTTCTGGATTTTATATTTAAAAACTGGCAGCTCTATTTACCAGCTATGTGTCCTGAAGAATACCACTTAGCTTGGGGGTGGGGGGCAAGGAGAGACTCAAACACCATTATTGTGACATAGACTTATCTGACTTTGCCGGGATACTTAATTACTATATGGGTCTACTTTATAGGAGATAATGCATTCTGGATTCTGTATGATCAGGAAGGTGTTATGAATTAAATGTGTGTGTGTGTATCTGCTTCTCAGCTAATAAAAGGAAATTTTAAATACTGTATGCACTGTATAAGAGAGGTCTTCAAAAAGTTCATGGAGGGGGTAGCGATGTGGTATAGCAGGTAAAGCCACTACCCATGGTGCCAGCATCCCATATGGGCATCAGTTCAAGTCCTAGCTGTTCCAGTTCTGTCTCCCTGCTAATGTGCCTGGGAAAGCATCGAAAGATGGCCCAAGGACTTGGGCTCCTGTAGCCACGTGGGAGACCCAGAAGAAGCTCCTGCCATTTGCGGAATGAATCAGTGAATGGAAGATTCCTTTTCTCCCTCCCTCTCTGTACTCTGCCTTTCAAAATTAAAAAAAAAAAAAACTTTAAAAAAAGTTCATAGAAAGTGCATTTTATAAAAAAAAACCTATGCATGAATTTCAAAAACTTTTTGCCCCCAAATAAACATCTTCTAATTTTTTGTTAGTTTTTAGCAGGTTCAGTGCAGTTCTGAGGTACAGTTCTGAGAATATAATGATATTCCCTTTCTCCCTTCCACCCTCCCCTTCTCTCCCTTTTAATTCTATTTTCCATAAAATTTGTGAAGTATGTATCTTGTTTTTTCCTTTAAGTCTAAAATAAAACTGTCAACTCATAGTATAGCTTTACACTGAGAAAACAAATAATATTTTTTCAGTTATAATGCCATGTAGTGAAGGGTAGTTTCTCCCAAGGTTGTAGGCATTAGTGCTGCCCACAACAATAACCTTGACAGATCACTGGGCATTACTTTTGTAAGTGTGTTCAGTCTAATCAATAAATACCTTAGATTCCATTCATACCATTCATACATATTGTTTCATCCATAGATCTATTTATTTTTTTCTGCAAGGAGGCCCGAACACTGAAAATGTAATATATTCTAAGAATTCCTCAATTAACTAATTTTTCATTCATCTTTACATATATATAGCTGTAATGCTTCACAGGCTACCCACCTGTCAGGGGTTCCAACAAACTAGTAAACGCTAACTAATATTGGAGAAAGCTACTTCAAGCCTGAATTATTTGATGCACTATGAAATAGGCGTGCTGTCCCTATGGAAATTCAAAGCTTACTGTCTTCATTTGCAATTCATGTGCCTACATGAGACAGTCAGAGGCAATGTTCTGCCTGAGCTAAGCTGATAGCCAATACAATTAAGACAGCATTTCCCAGACGGCAAGCCATCCAGGGAGCTGAAGCTAATTTTCTAAAGTTTCTACATATTGTGTGCTTTTTTCTAAATTTCTAAATTTGCTTCAAATGCTCTGTATCAAATGGCAATTGCATTACTAAAAAATAGCCCCATGGATGGGTGTTCAACACCATGGTAAAGCTGCCAGCTGGGATGCTGGGTACTCCATATTGGAGTGGAGGGGTTGAAGTCGGGTTCAAGTTCCAGCTCCACTCCTGATTCCTGATTCCAGCTTTCTGCTGCTGCAGACCTTGGGAGACAGCAGTGAGGATTCATGTAGTTGGGGTCCCTGCCAAGCCATATGGATTGAGTTCCTGTTCCAGGCTTCAACCTGACCCAGCCTGGTTGAAGAGGGAATTTAGAGAGAATTAGTGGATTCAAGTGCTAGCACGCTCGCTTGCTTTCTCTCTCTCGCTCTCTCTCTCTCTGCCTTTCAAATAAAATACATAAATAAAAATGCTTAAAAATAGTTCCATATATGAAGTAATTATTGAGTTATAGTTTTTTATCATACATGTCCCTTTGAGATAAAAGCCAATGAGAGGATACCACTGACAAAACTTTCTGAGACTTGGCTAATTTAATTAGGGGGCAGAAATGGGAAACCTTAGATACAAGAGAAAACTTCGAAAAGTTTGCAGAAAATTGGAATTAAAGATAAGTTTATTTTGGTGTGAAAAAATCTGAAGCTCATTCAGTTTCTTCCATCATACACATTTTCCATGATCTCTTTTAAATACCCTTGTATTTCTATTTCTCTCTGTATTAGGTGATTACGTGTGGAATTGTGAAGTTATATTGCAATAGCTCTGGGATGCCACTGGTGGGATATTGGTTGAGGATTTATTTTGGATGATAATTTGACTTCATTAAGAGATAATAATTAATATTTAAGGAAATTATTTACTTTCAGTCAGTGCATTAGTTTCAATGCTTTAGTAGGTACTGATCTGGTCTCTCTTCAGCGGGAAAGCCCCAGTGGTATGGCATCTGATTAGACTGACTGGGCTGTTCTAGGGTTTGTGGGGTGTTTTCAGAGGAGATTGGCGGTCCGTACGGCCTGAATGCGAGGATCTGCTCTCAGTGGGGGTGGGCACTTTCCAATCAGCTGGGGAACCAGAGAGAACAAAAACCTGGTGCAAGGGTGAACCTGCACTCCCCTCTGGAGCCAGGCCACCCTTCTCCTCCTGCCCTTGGCTATCAGAACTCATGTCTCTGGCATTCAAAATCTAGGTCTTGGACCACCACACATCCCCTCTCCGGCTCTTGGGCCTCTGGGCTTGGACTGAGAGTTACACCTCTAGCTTCCCAGATTCTGAGGCCTTTGGACTGCAGCTGAGATGTGTTATCCTGGCTTCCCTGCTTCTCCACCTTGCAGATGGCCTACCATGGGACTTGGCCAACTCCCCTAACAAATCTCATCTTCTATGTATATGTATATCCCATTGGTACTGCAACCCTAGAAAACCCTGACTAAAACAGCCTTTTCTGTCATGTGAGGCGACATATTCATAAATTCTAGAGTTTAGATTTTGGGGAGATCTTTATGCTGTATACCACATCATCCTTGATCTGAAGATTCCCAAATCCTTTACCCACACTAATGGGAAACTCCTCCCACTCACTGGAGTGAGCCAGCTGGAGACTCAGATCCTATCTGCAGAAGGAATTCTGCCTGCGGCACATGAACCCTAAGAATTTATTATTAGTAGTAGTATTATTAATCATCTATATAGCAAACTCCCAAAGACCCTCCTGGCACATGACATTATGACAACTGTGAGAGTATAGGCATGTTCTAAGATTACCTTCTTTTTCACTTTTAAAAAAAGATTTATTTATTTATTTGAAAGTCAGAGTTACACAAAGAGAGAAGAAGCAGAGAAAGAGAGAGATCTTCCATCCGCGGGTTCACTCCCCAGTTGACCGCAATGGCCAGAGCTATGCCAATCCAAAGCCAGGAGCTTCTTTGCGGTCTCTCACATGGGGGCAGGGTCCCAAAGACTTGGGCCATCTTCCACTGCTTTCCCAGGCCATAGCAGAGAGCTGGATCAGAAGTGGAGCAGCTGGGACTTGAACTGGTGCCCATATGGAATGCCAGTGCTCCAGGCCAGGGCATCAACCCGCTGTGCCACAGCGCCGGCCCCTACCTTCTTCTTCATTAAGAACAACATTCTCTTACAACACTGAATTATGGATAACTGTATTAAATATCTTAATTAATGATCAATAGCTATAAAGACTGAAGGCTAATTCAGAAGGTTATAAGGCATTTTCTTGATGTTTTGTGGTATGATCTGCATTGTTTAAAAAAATACACAGTGCAAGTGGTTGACTAAGTAAAATTAACTTGTAATGCTTTTGATAACTGCAGAGTGATCAAACCCATGAGAGTCATGGTTTTATCAATGTAACTCTGATGGTAATTAGCTTACTTGGTACATTTACAATTAGTAAACTAATTTTTTTTTTTTTTTGCTTCTTTATCCAATCACCTTGACAAGAAAATCAGAGAGAAGCGATTACAGTTATCAGGTTAAGATACCCTATGTTGCAGCAACAAATCCTAGTATCTCAAAAACTAATATAGCTTTTATTTTCTTCTCATGCAAAGCCCAGTGCAGCTCAGGTCACCCTGCCCCATCCTGCAGCTATGCCACCAGAAAATTGTGATTGCCAAGGTTGTTGTGGTCGGGAGAAAGGAGGTGGAAAGTGCTCACCACCTCCTAACTATATCAGCTAGAAAGTGACCCATCATTTCCCCCTAGAGCCATTGGCTAGAAATAGCTACATGCTCATAACTGGAGCTTACAGGAGGCTAGGTTGTATAGGGGGACACATGGGTCATTTGACAAGGGCTATTGGTCTTTGCCACCATCACCTTCATTCTTTTCACTGACTTTCTTGAGTTTCTTACTGTGAAAGATGAGCAAACAGAGGAGAAATGAATGTGATCTGTGTATAAACCAACAAAGACACCCTCCATCCTAACACTTCTTAAGGTAGGGTCATTTTCTCTAAGCCCAAGTCTCTTAAGGTCACCTAGTACAAGTAATTTCCATTAAAGCCACCTTGGTGGTGGTTTTTTTTGTTTCTTTGTTTAATATATCTTTTTCATGGAAGCAATCAATGAAATGACCAATTCTGGCACCTGAGAGTTGTGGTGATCTAGTCACTGCCAGAAGAAAGGCCATTTCTTCAGGTTAAAGACCTGGATAGAAATTGATCTGTGTTCAAATATTCGACTTTGACCTCTTAGCACTAACAGTTCCTTCCTACCAAATTCCACAAGACAACTTTTATAAATGAAATATTAGCTATAGAAATGTATAAATTCAGAATCAGTGCTGTGATATAATAGACTAAGTCTCCACCTGTAGCACCAGCATCCCACATGGGCACCAGTTCATGTCCAGGCTGCTCCTCTTCCAATCCACCACTCTGGTTATGGCCTGGGAAGGCAGTGGAAGATGGCCCAAGTGCTTGGGCCACTGCACTCATGCAGGAGACCTGGAAGAAGCTCCTGGCTTCAGATCAGCCCAGCTCTGGCCATTGTAGCCATCTAGGAAGTGAACCAGTAGATGGAAGACCTCTCTCTGTCTTTCCCTCCCTCTCTCTGTAATTCTGACTTTCAAATCAATAATTCTTTTTTTTTTTTTTTTTTTTTTTGGACAGGCAGAGTGGACAGTGAGAAAGAGAGACAGAGAGAAAGGTCTTCCTTTTTCCATTGGTTCACCCCCCCAGTGGCTGCTGCAGCTGGCGCACCGTGCTGATCTGAAGCCAGGAGCCAGGTGCTTCTCCTCCTGGTCTCCCATGCGGGTGCAGGGCCCAAGGACTTGGGCCATCCTCCACTGCACTCCCGGGCCACTGCAGAGAGCTGGACTGGAAGAGGAGCAACCAGGATAGAATCCGGTGCCCCGACCGGGACTAGAACTCGGTGTGCCAGCGCCGCAGGTGGAGGATTAGCCAAGTGAGCCTCGGCGCAGGCCACAAATCAATAATTCTTAAAAAAGAAATGTATAAACTCATGTAAGCTGGTGATATATTTTTTTCAGTGAATGAAATTAGCACACTTCTCTGCTCATCTTTTCAAATTAAAATATAACCATGACCAAGGTAGAAGTGAATTCTAACCTTTTCATAGACCCTTGAAGGCTGAGACACCTGACACAGATGCAGCAAGAGCTTTGATTGGAGCTTATCATTATACCTGCAGCTCAGGGTTCTGGGTAGTCAGGGTAGGCTCCTGGGTTCTTGTGTGCAACAGGGTTACACATCCTCTGGGAACAGTAAGGTGGAAAATTCAGGTCCTTGATAAGACCGATGGGCATTAAGATGCTGGCTGTCTCATGGAGAAGCTATAATATATTCATTCAGTCAATAAGCACTTTGCGCCCTTACTGGTGCCAGCCATGGTGCTAGAATCTGTTATACAACAAGGAAGACACAATCCCTGACCTTTGAAGGTTAGGGTCTGGTGAAAATATGACAGTGGGGGGAAGAAATGAACTTCAAAAAGAAAATTATGGATAATGTCGAATGCCATGGAGAAAATAAACAGAGAGCAATGAAGAAAAAGTCAAAGTAAGTGTGCATAAACAGGGACCATCTCTTACATGGTGGCCTGAACCAACCAGGGGCTGGTGTCCTGCTCTAAGCACAAAGTCAAGGGGAGAATCACACAGGCCACTGCAGGCCAGGTTGTGCATCACCAAACAGAGGAGCAGGTGCCAGCGCAGGTCCAGACAACGGTACACACTGGCAACTCCTGGAGGGATGGCGGAACTTGGGGACCTCTCATCTGCCCCTCCCCTTTGTGAGTTATCAGCTCTAAACACGTCACACACACAAATGCATTTTACAAATAAGAACACGGGAGCACAGAAGGGCAGGGTCCCTTGTCCCGGGTCCCACAGCAGTAGAGCATGTCTCGCACCAGACTGTCTGGTGCCTGGCCCCTCACTCTTAGCCACCCTGCCATTTCACTCTGAGAGAGGTGTGTGTGGTTCACTCTGAGGAGAGAAGAGCTCCACAGAAGACCCTGAAGCTTAGAGAAGGGAGACCAGAGAGCCCAGCCAGTCACTTGGGAAGCTGTTAGGGCTGCTGTCATGAAAAGTTTCTCCAGGAACCAGCATTCTGGACAGGCTGGTGTCAACCAGGGGAGCTACAAGGAGGATATTAGGAAAAGGAGTGACCAAGGAGGAGGATCCTCTTCTGCATTTTAGAAATGTACTAATACACCTATGCCAGCATGTGTTTTAAAATGCTTCCTGTTCAGTCCAACGCCACATCATTTGGCACCAGGAGACCCCATGGGTCAGCCGACCAGGGGTGCACCAGCCTGTCCCCGGGAGTTACCTGACTGTGCCTTTTCCAGGTCCTCTCCCTTCTCCTAACCCTGAACCAGCTCTTACCCCTGCCCTCCAGTCTTGGTCTTGAAATTTCAGTTTCCAGTTGCATTTCTATCTTTCCCGCCAGGCTTGGGTGCAGCCCTCTAGCAGGTCAGCCCTATTCTCAACAGTCTCTGGCAGGATGCTTCCAGCCCTGCTCAACCCTTCTAAGCCCCAGTTCTGGCAGGTGCCAGTCTGCTCCAGCCCGTGTCTTGAGGGAGGTTCTGAGCCCTCCTGGGTGCCAGGCTCTCTGCTCCATCCAAGGCTTAGGGGAGACTGTCAGGGGAGCTGCCAGGGGACACTGACCTCCCAAGGCTTACCATCAGGCCATAATCAGATTAACCAAAACAGAGAAACAGTGGTATCCTCAACCTCAGCCTTGCCCGAGCAGGACCTTTTTATTTCAACTTTTCCCCAAACTTTCTGAAGTAACCTCAGAATTCCCTAAGCGACTAAGTGGCCGGGGGCCACCTGACTACTTGGAGTCCACGCAAGTATGTCAGGCAGTGCAAATAGAGGGAGGAGAGAAGGATCCGGAAGATGACCCCCAAAGCAGATCACACCAACTGACATTCCAAATGCTATTTCTGAAGTTGCTGGTTTTTATTTTTTTGCCTTTTCTTAGGTACAACCAGACTGCCAGTAGATGATAATAAGGGCCATTATATGCGCCTATCTCTGAATAATGGTAAAGTGTTAAAGCCTTTAGAGGGGATCAGAGGGCCGCTGGTCCACTCTGGGCTTTGCCGGTGTCTGGCCAAATCACGTGACCTCTGGGGGATATTTTTTCCCCACCAGAACACAGTAATTTTCTACTGGTTAACCTGGAAGGACCCGTTCAGCTCTACACTCAGGCCTGTCGGGACTGTCAAATGCTGCCTGTGACACTGGCCATCTGAGGGCACTGGAGCTTATGGGAGCTGGCCAAGTAAGCTGAGACGCAGCTACGTGTGAGCAGCTTCCCAATCGGCTGCGGCTTCAACTCAACATGGAGACTTCCTCTAAGAGGCTCCCAAAACCGCCACAAAAGCCACTTGGCGCAGGCTCTGCTGCTTGTCTTTTGCTTTCTTCCTGCCTCTCGGGAAACCTATTCAGAAGGAGAGCCTGCTTCTGAATCTCTTAACGAGAGGGCCCCGGACTTCAGGAACGCCGTGTCCCCATTTCGAGGTAGAATTTTCCATGCTGGCCCTCTGCCGGCCCAGGGATGCCTGAAGTTGAATGGAATCGTGTGAGAAAGGCTGGCTCCCATGGCATGGGTCCCCACGACAGCAGGAGAAGCTGAGAGAATCGTCCCCTCCGCAGAGCCAGCAAAGGCTCCCTGTTCTGGGTCTTGCTCCGCTTCTTTGTGCTGCACTCCGACCTTCCTTCCTGACACGCCCAGCAGAGCCTGTCCTCTTCCATTCTCCACACCTCACGGTTTTACGCCTGGCTCCCCCAAGCACTTGAGATTCCAGGGAGAAGCCCTCACTGGTGTCAGGGGGGAGGCTGTGAGGGACAAAGATCCAAACGTGGAGCTGAGAACCAAGAATGGTGGAAGATGCTATGGTCTGAACATCTGTGAACCCCCCAGATCCATGTGTTGGAATCCCAAGCCCCAAGGTGGTAGTGTTAGGAGGCCCTCCCCTTTGTGAGGTGATTAGGTCATGAGGGAGGAGCCCTCATGGGTGGGATCCGTGCCCTAATGCAGCGGGCTGCAGTTCGCTCCCTTGTCCCTTCTACTACATAAAGTGCTACCTCTCAACCAGGAAACAGGTCCTCACCACACACAAAATCTTCCAGTGCCTTGATCTTGGACTCTCCAGCCTCCAGAACTATGGGAAAGGAACGCTTGTTGTTTAAGCCACCCCATGGGGAATTTTGTTTTAGCAGCCCAGATGGACTAAGACAAAGAAGCTAGCTTTGGGGCCTGCAAGGAAGCACCTCAGCAAGGCAGGAGGCAGGCTCTCCCTACAGGGTTTCTCTACTCTCTCTCTCTCATCCCTCTTCTAGCCTCCCTCCCCATCCTACCAAGTTGCCAAGGAGGACACTCAGTCCTGACCAGGTTCTTTGAAAGCCCAGCAGAGCCACGTGATGGTGGAGTTCAGGCATCTCCTGACTTCCCGAGGTCGTATCCTCCCAGTGGACTGAGATGCCTCTTCTGAACACTGTGGTTTTGGTGAACACACACAGCAGGCCATGGCTTTCCATTTTCTGAATGGCATCCAGCTACTCTAATACATGCTCCACTCCCAGCACCTCACCCGGCCTGCTCCGCGTGGCAGGGCCCTCCTGCACAGGGTCGGTCACTCTCACAGGCTAACTGATCCCTGTCATAAGCTCACTGAAGTTCTACTTCCCAATCAGCTGGGCGCCCCTGTGAGTGCGGAATTAAATCGCCTACCGAGCCTCCGGCAGAGCTCTACCCTATTGGGTCCCCATTCCCAGGTCACTCAGTAACAGCACAGGGAGTAGCCCTTCCTGGAAGCTGCATTTACAGGAACTTAGCAGCTGAGAGCTCAGTACTCTAGAGCTCAGTACTCTGTACTCCTGGATGTCTTTTTCGACTCTATCCCTGTTTTTCTAGCTTACACGTATGTTGGCTCAAGCCCACGATGCAAACCATTACACTCTATTGCCATCTAGTGCATGTCCTACATTTTACAGAGGAGGAAAACTGAGGCCCAGAGAGACAAGACGGAGCAATAGCATTCTGTTAATTACTGTTAGCAGGAGAGTAGACCAACCCAGGGCTGTGCATACCCTTGCATGCTTGTTTCACTACGTCATAGTGCAGGAGGTGGTAAGAGATGAGACACTGTGGTAAAGAGCGACTCCTGACCCACCTGGAGTAGAATTTGACTCATGTAGCACAGAACTGCTCGTTTGTGACTTCTGGATGTTGGCTGGGGTAGGGTAGTACATGGAGGAGCAATGTTGCAGAGCAGATGGGGCAAGGGGGGAGCATCTCCCTGTACGCTCAACTTGACGAAACAGCATGTAGGTGCTTCTTCTAGGTGTGCAGTCTTTGTTTCACTCTGACCTTGGCCATTCTCATTATAAAATACTTTTATCTAAAAGACTTAGCCGGGTGGGCACTGTGGCATAGTGGGTAAAGCCGCTGCCTGCAGTGCAGGCATTCCATATGGGCACAGGTTCAAGTCCCTGCTGCTCTACTTCCAATCCAGCTTTCTGCTATGGCCTGGGGGAGCGGTGGAGTATGGCTCAAGTCCTTGGGCCCCTGAACCCACGTGGGACACCTGGAGAAGGAGGCTCCTGGCTCCTGACTTCAGTTTGGCACAGCTTCTGCCATTGCGGCCATCTGAGGAGTAAAGCAGTGGATGGAAGACCTCTCTCTCTGTCTCTGCTTCTCCTTCTCTCCGTGTGTAACTCTGACTTTCAAATAAAATAAAAGATTTAGCAGTAGCTAGGCCACCATGTGAACAATCTGTATGTATAAACAATATAATCTACATTTATACAAATCAATTTTAAAAAATTAAACACAATCATCATTTCCAAACTGAATCTACTGATTGTTCATGCAAGTGTTAGCTATAAAAGTGACCAGGTCCACTCAAGCTTCCTGTCCTGCCAGATTTGCTCCCAGAGAACACATATCAAGACCCTAAAATCCCTGGGTATGTGCATTTTGGAAAAGTTGACAAGCAATTTTCATGCTTCATTTGAGACTCACTGAGTTAAGAGTTGGAAGTTTCTGACTTCTCATGATAACCAAGTCCAATCCACTCTTGCTGCTGCTGTCATTAGGAGTATTCTGTGTTCCTGCAAAATCTCTGTGTTAGCCCTAGCCCCTTTATTCCTATGAATAACTGTACTTACAGACAGGGCTGAAGAAATTCAAATAGAATGATACAGATGGCTTGAATCCAATCTGCCTGATTTTATTTTTTAAAGACTTACTGATTTATTTTAAAGTCAGAGTTAAATAGAGAAGGAGAGGTGCAGAGAGAGAGGTCTTCCATCTGCTAGTTCACTCCCCAACTGGCTGCAGCTGTGCCGATCCGAAGCCAGGAGCCAGGAGCTTCTTCCAGGTCTCCTGTGGGCGTGCAGGGGCCTAAGGACTTGGGCCCCCTTCTACTGCTTTACTAGGCCATAGCAGAGAGCTGGATTGGAAGTGGAGCAGCCTGGACTTGAACCAGCATCCATATGGGATGCTGGCACTGCAGGCGGTGGCTTTCCCTGTTTCGCCACAGCCCCAGCCCCTGCCTGATTTGATTTTAAGAAGAGGAAATTTGAACACAGACAGGTACAGAGAGAAGATTGTCATCTACAACCCATGAGGGAAAGTTTGGAAGAAAACAACATTGTCAACACTTACAGATTGCATTTTTAGCCTCAAGAAATGTGAGAAAACGAGTTTCTACTGTCTACGCCATCCAGTCTAAGGTACTTCATTTATTTATTTATTTTTGACAGGAGAGTGGATAGTGAGAGAGAGAGACAGAGAGAAAGGTCTTCCTTTTGCCATTGGTTCACCCTCCAGTGGCCGCTGCTGCCGGCGCGCTGTGGCCGGCGCACCACGCCTATCCTAAGGCAGGAGCCAGGTGCTTCTCTTGGTCTCCCATGGGGTGCAGGGCCCAAGCACTTGGGCCATCCTCCACTGCACTCCCGGGCCACAGCAGAGAGCTGGCCCGGAAGAGGGGCAACCGGGACAG
The DNA here is from genome assembly GCF_051225735.1 of Oryctolagus cuniculus. Taxonomy (NCBI): domain Eukaryota; kingdom Metazoa; phylum Chordata; class Mammalia; order Lagomorpha; family Leporidae; genus Oryctolagus; species Oryctolagus cuniculus. The sequence continues at coordinate 68,570,406 of NC_142879.1, read as the reverse complement.
AATCCTGCGCCCTGACCGGGACTAGAACCCGGTGTGCTGGCGCCACTAGGTGGAGGATTAGCCTATTGAGCCGTGGTGCCGGCTCTAAGCTACTTTATTATGACAGTCCTGGCAAAATATATGTAACGTAAAAGTTGCTATTTTAATCAAGTTTAAAAAGCATATTTATTTATCTGAAAGGCACAAAGACAGAGAGAGAGGGAGAGACAGTGAGAAAGAGATGTTTCATCCATTGGCTCACTCCCCAAATAGCCACAACAAGCAGGCAAAAGTCAGGAACTTGGAACTCCATTGTAGTCTCTTATGTGGGTGGCAGGGGCCTAAGCACTTGCACCATCTTCTGCTTCTATCCCAAGTGCATTAACAGGAAACTGGACTGCAAGTGGAGCAGCCAGGACTTGAACTGAGGCTCCGACATGGAACGCCAGTATCCCAAGCAGCAGATTAAGGTGTTGTGCTACAACAGTGGCCCCCATTTCAACTATCTAAGTGTGCAGTTTAGTGACATTAAATACATTTAACTGGTGTACAGACATTGCCACCAACCATTTCCAGAACTAAGTCTCATACACATGAAATGTTAACTTCTCATTCTATTCCACTCCTAGTCATATGCAATGCAACCGTCAGTCTGAGCCAACACAATCCCATCTCACTTGATTGAAATTCAGAAAAGGCAGACCCATACAGGGCCTGTAGGAATAAGCTCATCAATAATTTAATGGAGCTGTGTGTGAGGATATGAACTGGAGGCTGGAACATGGCTCTTTCTGCAGACGCTGTGGTTTGATCTCGACTCTAGTCCAGAGCCAGAAGCTCAGAGCCACTAGATCAACTCTGCTGCATGTAGACAAGATAAACTAGGAACCGTGATTCACCTGTTCTTCCAGAAGGCTATGCAGTCTCCAGGAAAGCAGTCTCCATGAAATGAGTGATCACCTCTGCTTTGGCCATGGGGAAGCAGCAACAGTTCAGTAGATTAAACAAAAGTAGGAGACATGGGAAACTAATACATTCTCATACAGCCCTGTCGCAAGCTGCCAAAAAGATTCTCTTTACTCACCTCCGAGGCTAACTGGAGCCAACCACAATCCAAAAAGGCATGGGAAACTTCCAGGAGAGAAAGCAAAATAAACTGTATGAAGAAATAAAGAAATGACCCAAGCTCAGACTGCAGGTCATAGATGAGCTTTGTAACCGGAATGATACAGGTTTGAGGGGGAAATATCTAAAAATGCAGCTGTACACATTTTTAAAGTTTTTATTTATTTCAGAGGCACAGAGCTGGAGGGAGGGAGGGAGACGGAGAGCATGTGCAGTGCGAGAGAACAATCTCACTGGCTAGTTCACTTTCCAAATGTCCACAATGGCTGGATGTAGCCCAAAGCCAAAGCTGGAAGCCGGAAACTCAATCCAGGTCTTCCATTTGAACGGCAGGGACTCAGTTACTTGAGCCATTACTGCTGTCTCTCGGGGTCTACATCCGTGAGAAATGAGTCAGAGCTGGAGTCAGGACTGAACCCAGCCACTCTGATGTGGGGTGTGGTCATCTTAACTGCGGAGCTAAACACCTGCTCCTGGGTGGTACAAGTTTTGCTCACTGTGTAGTCATTTAATTGTGTAAGATTTGGAAATCATGGTTCTCCAAACAAAAATTAATATAAACAACCTCCTTCCTTCTGTGTGCTGTTCCCTGATACACACTATTACCCAGACGGGCAGATTTTTCCATCCTCCCCTTTCTTAAATTGCTGAGCCTGGAGACACTGCTTAAGTCTTAGCTACAACAACAGCAACAGCAAAAAGCAGGCTCTTAGGGTTTGACATAAATCAAAGTGCATCCCTCCAGAAAGGGGTGAGAAAGCTAGGGTCCAAATAACACTGCCACTGGGCACTTAAAGACTTTGTCTTCAAAGGACATCAGAGTCACGCACAAGACCCAAGCATGAGGCTGAAGTTCAAACTCACAAATTTTACAGCTTATCAAATGGCAGCATCAACAGAGAGCAGCACCGACTAAATGTCATTCACAAACGTCTCCTCCAACCATAACCTCAGATCTTCATTTCTACCAGGAGCTACCATTAACTTAGTGAGATTTTAGTATTAAAATGGTTACAAACCAGAACGACTTCCACCAGAGACTGTAACTGTGAAAACAGCAGAGTTCAAACTGGCAATGATTGAAAAATTGAGTATTGAAAAGACAGAAGGCGTCCGGCGCCGCAGCTCACTAGGCTAATCTCCGCCTTGTGGCGCCGGCACACCGGGTTCTAGTCCCGGTCGGGGCGCCGGATTCTGTCCCGGTTGCCCCTCTTCCAGGCCAGCTCTCTGCTGTGGCCCGGGAGTGCAGTGGAGGATGGCCCAAGTACTTGGGCCCTGCACCCCATGGGAGACCAGGAGAAGCACCTGGCTCCTACCATCGGATCAGCGCGGTGCACCGGCCGCGGCGGCCATTGGAGGGTGAACCAACGGCAAAGGAAGACCTTTCTATCTGTCTCTATCTCAGTGTCCACTCTGCCTGTGAAAAATTAAAAAAAAAAAAAAGGAATTCAAAATCAGCACATTGCAAATGTTCCTTCATTGAATAAATAGTTACTGTGCACTTTTTTTTATATTGGGTCCCGGTTTGTATCTGAGTGTCAGATGTTTCCTGAGATATGGTTTCTGCTCAGTTGTCATCTAGGGTGGTTCTGTAGTAGTATAGAGGGCAGGGCAGCTCCCTGCCTCTGTGGGTGTGACACAAGGTTCCCCAGAGGGAAAGACATTTAAGCAGGGCCTTCAAGGATGAATAGGAGTCCTCCAGGAGGGGGAAGCAGGAATAAGGACTAAAGATACATTACAGTCATGTAGAAACATAGGTACTCCACAAGGCCACATAGCACCAAGTAATTCTGACTGTCAACCACACTTGTATCTCTACGTAGAAATCCTGATGTGCTTAACTCATAACCGTATTCTGATGCAAGGCCAGGAGCCAGGTGCTTCTCCTGGTCTCCCCTGCGGGTGCAGGGCCCAAGCACTTGGGCCATCCTCCACTGCACTCTCGGGCCACAGCAGAGAGCTGGCCTGGAAGAGGGGCAACCATGACAGAATCTGGTGCCCTGGCCGGGACTAGAACCCTGTGTGCCAGCGCCGCTAGGTGGAGGATTAGCCTAGTGAGCCGCGGTGCCGGCCTTGAATTCTTAATACTCTAAATATCTGTGGCAGTGTAAAGTAAGGTTCAATAAATACATATCGTAAAGTCCATCTACATTCATTAGACTTTCTGTATTAGAGCACACGATACCACATCACAGTACAAGAAGGAGGGTCAGACCTGGAGTGACAAGGACAGCATACTAGAAAACCCCAAAGTGAATACATCAGCTGGGCTCGCCCAGCTCACCTTGTTCTTTCCATATTCATCTTCCTTCTAAGCCCAGCAGTTCTAGTTCACAAAGCCCTCTCTGCAGTTCAGGGTTGCGCTGGGGTCGTAAGCAGCACATGCCAGCTTTACTTGTCTAGGCATGAGAAAACATGAGTCTGAATGGCAAGGTTCCGTCGGGGCACCACTGGACGCTTCGAGCGGGGCTCGCCCTTATCTTGAATGAAGTTACAAAGCTTCACCAATGGGACAGCGCCCACCACGGTGGCACTTGAGAAGCAGAACCCTGGAAGCCTGCTGCTCCCATCTGTCTTAGGTGGGGTAGTGAAAGAAGGCAGCTTCAGAATGATACTGCTCCGTCCTCTCGTTCCACCACTTGCTACCCGTGAGACCACTAGCCAGTGAGTCAGCATGCGTAACCAGCAGTAACATGAGCATGATGATACATCTAAAAGGTGTTGACAGTTATAGAAAGTACCCACCTAGGACCTAACGCTGAGTATGCTCTGTGTTAACTCATGTTAACATGAAAATAACATTAAGTAACATGTAAATAACATGTACATGTTAAGCATGTAAATAGCATTGATTAATGTCAACATTAGTAACTATTAACTTCCTCGTTCTTCCCTTCCTCCTAATACCAACTTTCTCGCTAATAATAAATCAACTCATCTCATGGTTCAAGATCAGGGATCAGTGCCAGCTGATCAGATTTTAAATTTGCCTCAAGGCCCAATAAAGTAACCAAATGATGGTGATGATAATTTGATCATCACAAGTAGGATTGGGAAATACTAATTTCCTACATATCTAGCAAAAAACACAAAATGGCATACCCGTGAAAGAATCTAAATTCCTGAAATATAGTTGTACAATACAACATGATGTGAGCCATTAAAATTCTCTGTCCATGTCTTCTGGTGCTAATTTAAGATCAGAAATTGCCCTTACATATTTTGATTTCCAAAGCCTTGGCATTCTCATTTAAGCTCTAGTTCTTCTTGGACTCAGTAAATGGACTCGTATTTGGCTGAGAAAGGAATTGCAAATACTCAGTACACATTTCTTTTCTCATCCTCTCAACCTTGAGAAATTCAGTCAAAAAGAGAAAGGATATTACAAATGTTGAGTCTACCCTCACTCAACTATTTTTTAAGATTGTCTCTTAAATCAAAGCATGGGAAAGATAAAAACCCTTGCGTCTTCCTCAGCAATAGCGCCAAACCTCCAGGCTGATTGAGCCTCAGTATTCTGGTCTCTTGCTTTTACAAGTTTTTGATCAAATTGCATTATTCATATTCATGCTGTTCTTTCTTAAGTAATGGCTTGAGAAACACGTGCCAGGAAAAGCAAAATTTTTATCAGAGAAAAGGAACTGAATGAAGAGAAAAGCAAAACAAAACTCACTCCTCAGTAAGCCTGTGTATCTAAAAACACCCTGGAAGTCAAACAGCTGTTTTGTCCAGCTGTGTTTTCCTTGTCTACTCTCAGAAGCCCAAAGTCATTTGCACTATTGCAAATGAGTCCATTGGAGGCCAAAATCTTTCCCCAGCAAGGTGACCATGGAAAATTGTTAATCTTGCTGATGTAAAGTAAGCCTTAAAATTCACTCTTCAAAATGACAATTTGGTTGGAGGCACAATGTTTGCTCTGGTAAGCCAAGGAAGAACAGGAGGGGCCGGTGCTCTGGTGCAGTGCCAGCACCCCATATGGGCACCAGTTCAGGCCCCAGCTGCTCCAGTTCCTATCCAGCTCCCTGCTAATTTATTGCAAAAAGTAGTGAAAGATGGTCCAAGTGTTTTGGCTCCTGCTACCCATGTGGGAGACCTGGATGAATCTCCTGGCTTCGGTTTGGCTCAGCCCTGGCCATTGCAGCCACGTGAGGAGTGACCCAACAGATATCAAAGATTTCTCTCGTTGTCTCTCCCTCTCTTTAACTCTGACTTTCAAATAAATAAATAAATAAATCTATCTTTTGGGGGAAAAAAAGGAGGAGGAAGAACAGGAATCTGGTAGCCCACACTGGTTAAGGCGACCACAAGACTGGAAAGACAGAGGCCACAACTGTTCAACTACAGAACATTTGCATTCTCACAAAGAGTGCATTTCATGTTGCTCTCAGAGTTCTGTACTGTTTGGGTCAATCACTTAATAAAGTTGCAAAGCAGGTGAATTTCAATCTTCTAGCTTTACCCACCAGTGCTCCAATACTTCTTATTGCTGCTGTTTTGTTCCTTGAGAGGTAGTCATTAAATGTGGACCTGCTGATGTGTAGGCTGACCATATTGCTTTTCCTCTTTGGTGTGTGTGTGTGTGCGCTTACTGTACTGTACCAGCCTGTACTGTACTGTGTCCTTACTGTACTGTACCAGCCTGTACTGTACTGTGTCCTTACTGTACTATACCAGCCTGTACTGTACTGTGTCCTCACTGTACTGTACCAGCCTGTACTGTACTGTGTCCTTACTGTACTGTACCAGCCTGTACTGTACTGTCCTTACTGCACTCTACCAGCCTGTACTGTACTGTGTCCTTACTGTACTGTACCAGCTCACAAGATCCTTAAGAGAGAAGGCTCTATGTCCGTCCTTTTGACATCCCCTACTTAGCATTGATTTTGACACTTAGTAATTGCTGGAAAATTTTTTAAATTAATTAAATAAATTGATCAATATATTAATTGGTAACACCTTCAACATATTACTTCTCTGATATATATATTTTATAAAAGAAAATGACAAAGCACTTATAGGAATACTTTTAGGAACCAAGCAGTGAGATGTCAGACACAGGGCGGGAGGCAGGGGCACACAGGAGTTCCCACCCAAAACCTTTCTTAGACCGAATCATATTGCAGCCACCACCAACTCATATGATTAGGACTGTTCCCAATGAAAGTATCTGTCCTCTTAGGGGTAAAGAAATACAGCCTCTATGCAATACTGCCCCAGGGCCTCTTCTAATCACTCACCACCCCAACCATCGAAGCTCTATGTCTGACCTCCTTAAGACTCTCTGATCATTCTTGAAGTCATTTTTGCAAAGATCTGGTCAACAGAAAGAGGGATAAATTCCAGGTTTTAAAGAATTGGTTTAAGACAGTAATTCTTTAACATTAGAAGTGACAAAACACAGAAGTGACAAAACAACTCTTATCCAAGTCTCACAGGCATGGAAAGCCATGACACGGTGGCAAAAACAACCTAAATAAAAGACCCTGGTGAACAAGACCCCAGCGGAAGGAACAGGCCATCAAGGAGGGAGGTGCCTTTCTCTGAAGGGAGGAAGGAACCTCCACTGTGATACGGCCTTGACTAAACAAGTTCAGAGTCGGTGAACTCAAGGGGCTTCCATAGCCTAGACAGCTCATAGCAAGAGTCTCGGGTGATTGCTGACGTCATAAATAAGAGTGCCAAATCAACAACGGGAGTCACTGGGTACATGCTCCCCACGTAGGATCTCTGTCCTTAATGTGTTCTACTATGAAACTTAAAAACAACACTACTAGTCGAACAATACCCTATACCATGTGCGGTTGTGTGAGTGCAGCCTGTTGAAATCCTTGCTTAGTGTATACTAAGTTGATCTTCTGTATATGAAGGTAATTGAAAATGAAACTCGGCCGGCACCGCGGCTCACTGGGTTCTAGTCCCAGTCGGGGCACCGGATTCTGTCCCGGTTGCCCCTCTTCCAGGCCAACTCTCTGCTGTGGCCAGGGAGTGCAGTGGAGGATGGTCCAAGTGCTTGGGCCCTGCACCCCACAGGAGACCAGGAGAAGCACCTGGCTCCTGCCTTCGGATCAGCACGGTGCGCCGGCTGCAGCGCGCCGGCCGTGGCAGCCATTGGAAGGTGAACCAACGGCAAAGGAAGACCTTTCTCTCTGTCTCTCTCTCTCTCACTGTCCACTCTGCCTGTCAAAAAAAAAAAAAAAATAGAAAATAAAAGAAAATGAAACTCAATGAAGGGCAGGATGGGAGAGGGAGAGGGAGAGGGGAGGGCCGCAGGAGGGAGGGAGGTTTGGGGGGGGGAGCCACAACAATACAAAAGTTGCACTTTGTAAATTCACATTTATTAAAAAATAAAAAAAACAACTCTTATCCAAGAGGCTCAAAGTACCTCATGAACTCCTACGTGAATTCTTCCTGGACACCCATGGGGAACTGATGGATTCTCTAAATGAAATGACTTTCTACAGTGGAGCAAAGAAGTGGAGCTGAAAACCTACTGACCTGAGAAGACTTATGGCCAACCCATTCTCCCTTCATCCACCTTTTCATCTTCACCATTACTTTTTCCAAGAAATATGAATATGGACTAGAGTGTTTAAACTAGGAAGAATGAACAAGAGGATACAGAACAGAGCTCACACTCCAACTTGTCAGTGGGGAAGCAGGATTCTCCAGTGCTCCCCAAAATGAAAAATCTTGCCTTCTAGTGAGCCTCTAATCTTCTCTGAATGCACTAATGTGGTTTGCCTGGAAAGAGGGGGAGATAGATTTGATTAAATTAGGTTGCAATCCAGCATGCAAGAGGGAATATAGACAGTTTTGTGCTGAAAATGTAGACTTTCCATAGTCTAAGCAAGACACGCTTCACATATTGAGAATACCCCCAATAGACAGGGAAGCAGCATCACCGTGTGGAAGAATAATGGTCTTGCATAGCTTCATCTCCTAAGATTTTTAAGTGTTATTCAACCTCTGTTTAAAAAAAAAAAGTTTGATTTTCAACAATTTTATTCTAAGAACACTGCTATTATTTGGATGTCGCTAGTTCCACCAGAGGTTCACACGTTGGAGTACTGGTCCCCAGAGTTGTGGTGTTAGGATCATTAAGTAGTTGGGGAGGGGAGTGTGACATGAAGGCCTTTAGTCAGTGGGAGCATCCTCAGAAAGGATTAAGGTGGAGCTCATAGGACCATTTAATGGCTCTTCAGAGAAGGTTGTTACACAAGCCTGAGGCTGGCCCCACCCAGCCTCTGGCTTCCTGTGTGGTGATGTGAATACTTGCTCCCACACTCTTTCTCTCCATTGCCAGTTGCCTTGAGGAGATGCAGCTAGGGAGGGGCAAGGAGAGGAGAAGACCTGCAAGATCGTCTGCCATGCTGTCTACATTTTCTTCCTCCAAACCTGTGAGCAGAATACACCTCTTTTAGGAGAACTGCCCTGTTTCATGTGTTTCATTATAGTAACACAAAATAGGTAACATAAGCACTTAACATGAGACCTATTCTCTCAACAAATTTTTAAGTGCAGGACATATTGAAGTGTTAACAATGTAGCTGTTGTTAGCTATAGGTGCAAGGTTGTACAACAGATCTTAAAAACTTATTCCTGGCTGGCACTGCGGCTCACTAGGCTAATCCTCCACCTAGCGGCGCCGGCACACGGGGTTCTAGTCCCGATCGGGGCGCCAGATTCTGTCCCGGTTGCCCCTCTTCCAGGCCAGCTCTCTGCTGTGGCCCGGGAGTGCAGTGGAGGATGGCCCAAGTGCTTGGCCCTGCACCCGCAGGGGAGACCAGGAGAAGCACCTGGCTCCTGCCATGGGATCAGCGCGTTGCACCGGCCACAGCGCACTGGCCGCGGCGGCCATTGGAGGGTGAACCAACAGCAAAGGAAGACCTTTCTCTCTGTCTCTGTCTCTCTCTCACTGTCCACTCTGCCTGTCAAAAAAAAAAAAAAAAAAAAAAAAAAAAGAACTTATTCCTGCATAACTGGAACTTTCTACCCAAGAAAAGTGACTTCTTAGTATACCATCTTCCTTTAAGCCTCTGGCAACTACTACTCTGCTCTCTGCTTCTATGAGTTTGACTATTTTAGATTTCTCATATAAATGTAATCAAGCAGTATCTGTCCTTCTGTGCCACGGAAGGCTTATGTCACAAAACATAATGTTTCCCTGTTCAGATTATGGCAATATTTGTTTCCCTTTTTAAGGCTGAATACTATTCCAGTGCATATATATTTTTCTTTATTAATTTATCTTTTCATGGAAATATAGGCAGTTTCTGTATCTTGACCATGGTGAATACTGCTGTAAAGAACAAGGGGATGCATCCATTTGCTCAAGATCTTGATTTCAATTCTTTTGGACAGAAGTGGTACTGCTGGGTCACAGAGCATTTCTATTTTTGATTTTTTGAACACCAGACATTTTTTTCACAGTGGCTGTACCATTTTTATTTTTTTTTTAAAGATTGATTTTATTTATTTGAAAGACAGAGTTATAGAGAGAATTCTTCCATCCGCTGGTTCACTCCCCAGATGGCTGCAATGGCCGGAGCTGCACCGATCCGAAGCAAGGAGCTTCTTCCAGGTCTCCCACGTGGGTGCAGGGGCCCACGGACTTGGGCCATCTTCTACTGCTTTCCCAGGCCATAGCAGAGAGCTGGATCAGAAGTGGAGCAGCTGGGACTAGAACCGGTGCCCATATGGATTCCAGTGCTTCAGGTCAGGGCTTCAACCTGCTGCACCACAGCGCCAGCCCCAGTGGCTGTACCATTTTATATCCCTACCATTTAAGTACAGAGTTCCAGTCTCTCCACATCATCACCAAGACTTGCTACCTTTGTCGAGGGCTGGGGAGGAATAACCATCCTGGCAGGTATGCAGTGCTATTTCATTATGGTTTTTATTTGCTCTTTGGTAATAATTAGTAATGTTGAGTATGTTTTCATATAACCGCTTGCCATTTATTTGTATGCCCAGTTTGGAGAAATGGCCATTCATGTTCTTTGTTCTTTTTCAAACTGGATGATTATTACTATTTATTACTATTACTATTACTATCACTTCACCAAAAACTCACAACAATAAATGAATAAAGTTGCAAGATACAAAATCAACATACAAAAAAAAAAAAAAAAACTGGATCTCTGTATACTAACAACAAACAACATGAAAGGAAATTAAGAAATATTCTCATTTATAAATGCATCAAAAACGAATAAAGTAGTTGGGAATAAACTTAACCAAGGAGATGAAGACTTGTACACTGAAAACTATAAATCACTGAAAAAAAAAAGACACAAAGAAATGGGTGGGCAGCCCAATTCACAACAGATTTAATATTGTTAAAATGTTCATACTATCTAAAGTGGTCTACAATATGATGTAGCATATTTAAAACTCCACTGGCAATTTTTATAGAAATAGTGATCTTGAGAAAAAAACAAACTGCGCATCATTCATCCTTTTTTAAAAATGTATTACAAAACTATAGTAATTAAAACAGTATGGGCCTGCGCTGCGGCTCACTAGGCTAATCCTCCGCCTAGCGGCGCCAGCACACCAGGTTCTAGTCCCAGTCGGGGCGCCGGATTCTGTCCCGGTTGCCCCTCTTCCAGGCCAGATCTCTGCTGTGGCCAGGGAGTGCAGTGGAGGATGGCCCAAGTGCTTGGGCCCTGCACCCCATGGGAGACCAGGAGAAGCACCTGGCTCCTGGCTTCGGATCAGCGTGGTGCACCAGCCGCAGCGTGCCGGCCACGGCGGCCACTGGAGGGTGAACCAACGGCAAAGGAAGACCTTTCTCTCTCTCTCTCTCACTGTCCACTCTGCCTGTAAATATATATACACACACACACAAACACACACACACACAAGGGAAAGAAAAATGCCTCCAAATATTAGTTTTGGGAAAAGTGAGTATGCAAACACGAAAGGACAAAACTGGAACCCTAGCTTACACAACAGACAGAAGCATCAAGTCAAATTGAATTAAAGATTTTAAATGAGTCCTGGGACTGTGAAACTTCTAGAAGAAAACAGAGAGGGGAGTTTCATGACACTGGGCTCGGCAGTGATCTATTAGCTAAGCCACGAAAGCAAATGAGAATAATGGAATCCCATGAAGTTAAAAAGATTCACAGCAAAGGCCACCCAACCTCCTTTGAATCCAGTCTACTCATCTACAAAATGGAAATAACAGTACCTACCCTCCCAGGGTCTTCAGTTCAAAATAATGAAAACATATAACAATGTCTGGCAAAAGGAACTCAACAAAAGGCACTCATTATTATTAGTGAACTTCTTTTTCACTCAGTCATTTTTGGCTGGGACTAATTTCAATGGGTAGGAACACAGGATTTAGTAGGGATTAGGCACACCGGATTAGCCATACCAATGAAGAGAAACAGGAGAAGGGGTCAGCGCTGTCCCTAGTGGGTGAAGCTGCAGCCTGTGACACCAGCAGCCCTTATCAGAGAGCCAGTTCGAGTCCAGGTGGCTCTGCTTCCTAGCCAGCTGCCTGCTAATGCACCTGGGAAAAGAGCAGAAAATGGCACCAGTGCTTGGGCCCCTGCTACCAACTGGAAGACCAGGAAAGGAGTTCTAGGCTCCTGGCTTCGGCTTGACCCAATTCCTGGCCACTGCAGCCATTTGGGGAGTGAACCAGAGGATGGAAGATCTCTCCTTCTTTCTTTCCCTGTATCTGTGAAATGTTGCCTTTCATACATATAGTTTTAAAAAATGGGAGAAAACCAAAACTGCTATGTTTTTCACTCAACCATTACCTTCTTAAGAGTGACACCATGGACACAGGGAAGAGTCAAGCTAAATTGGTGATTTTTCTTGACATTTTCAACTTGTATCAACGTAAGAGGAATGAAGAATATGAGCTTTTCCCTGCAACTATACCCAGAATAATGCAAATAATAACAATATAACATCATGCATGTATAATATCACCTCAAATTTTAATGACTTTCAAAATTTTTTACAGATGTGGAAAGAGAAAAACAAGAGGGTATAAATGAGATGACAATTAGAGTTTATTCAATTAAAACCTGGTGACCTGAAAACATATGTTTTTGATTATGAAAAGAGTAAGCAGGAAGGAGACTTAAATATCAATATTGCTATTAAGGGTCCAGATCTTTCTACTACACTGTAATGTATAAAAATGGCTGTAGTCTATGTTTTCTTGGTTTTCTGGCAGGAATGCAAAACTGGCTTAATACAGTAATATAATTCATATCATTAACAGCTTAAAGGGTAAATAACATCTGATCACCTCTGTACATGCAAAATAATAATAATTCAACAAAATTAGTATCTATTCATGATAAAAAAAATAATCTTAGCAAATTAGGAACAGAAAGGAATGCCATGTTCCTAACAGCTTAATAAAGGATAGCTATACTCATTATAAAAACCTTTAGAAAATAATACTTCTAATGGTGAAATGTTAAAACACTATATGTAAGAGCAGGAACAATCTAAGAATTTCCCTTGTCACTGCTTCAGTTGGAGATACTAGTGAGCACAGTAAGATAATATGTATATATGAGGGTACTTCAAAAAGTTTATGAAAAAAATCAAGATATGTTTATTTGTATGCATAAAGGCTTAGTAATTCGACAGTAGGATGGAATGTTCTCTTTTTTTAAAGACATATTTTTTTTTAGTTGAAAGGCAAAGTGACAGAGGGAAGGAAAGGCAGAGACAGAAAGGGAGCTTCCATCCGCTGTTTCACTCCCAAAATGGCCACAACAGCTGGGGCTGGGCCAGGCTGAAGCCAGGAGCCTGGAACTCCATCCAGGTCTGCCATGTGGGTAGCAGGACCCAAGAACGTGAGCCATCTACTGCTGCCTTCCCGGGTGTATTAGCAGGGAGCTAGATGGGCAGCAGGGCAGCCAGGACTTGCACTGGTACTCCAACATGGGATCCAGCATCACAAGTGGTAGCTTGACCCCACTGCACCACAACACCAGCCCCAGGACGGAATGTCTACTCTGATCACCACTAAGCATTCTATTGCTAGAAATAAATAGGCAGAGGGCCGGTGTCGTGGCTCACTTGGCTAATCCTCCGCCTGCGGTGCTCGCACCCCGGGCTCTAGTCCCGGTTGGGGCGCCGGGTTCTAGTCCCAGTTGCTCCTCATCCAGTCCAGCTCTCTGCTGTGGCCAGGAAGGGCAGCGGAGGATGGCCCAAGGGCTAGGGTCCCTGCACCTACATGGGAGACCTGGAGGAAGTACCCGGCTCCTGGCTTTGGATCGGCGCAGCGCCGGCTGTGGTGGCCATTAGAGGAGTGAACCAATGGAGGAAGACCTCTCTCTCTGTCTCTCACTGGCTATAACTCTCTCTCTGCCTTTCTCTCTCACTGTCTAACTCTGCCTGGCCAAAAAAAAAAAAAAAAAAAAAAAAAAGAAATCGGTAGAGACTGCATGCATATTTGTGTATCATCATTTACATTTTCCATGAGCTTTTTGTTGCACCGTCATATGTATATAGGAATTAAAATTAAAAAAAAAAACTGTCATCATTTACCACTGATGTAAAACTCCAAAGAATCAAAGGAAGAAGTAACAGATGAGCTTAAAAAGATTAAACAATTAAACATTTTTAAATGTTATATGATAAAACTGCCACTGCAATAGTTATTCTTAGGAATAAATCTTAGTACATATAGGTGCTTTATGAAGAAAATGAGGAAAAAAACCTAGAAGACTCAGACACCTAAATAAATGGATACCTCAATAATTCATGGATAAGAAGACTCGAACTGTAAAAATGTTAATCTTCCTTAAAGTGATCCAGACATTCAATGCAATACCACTGAAAATCCCCAAAGGGATGTTATATAAAACTGGATGAATTAAGTATACAATCTCTATGGATAGACACATAAAGTGCAAGAAAATCTAAGTTGCTCCTGAAGAACAACTTGGGAAGAGAACTTGTTTGGCAGATACATTTTTTATGAAGCTACAGTAGTTAAGACAGCGAGAGAAAGTTTTAGAATAAATAGGAATTCTTCCTAACAGCCTGCAGATAGAAGTCCCTGAACACCACACAACATAGAATCCCGAAAGAGAGAATTTATAAGTTTGACTACATTACAACGAAGAATTTCTGTTCACCAAAAAATAATTATATTAAGAATGAAAATGTAAGCTCCTAAAAGGAAATAGTACATTTTTAACCGACAAAGGATAAGTCACTATAGACAAACAACTAACAGAAAAATGCAAATGTCCAAGGACCAAAAGTGTCCTGCTTCAATGATAAGTAGGAAAATAACAAAAATAGGGGCTAATTTTATGGTGCCATGGGTTAAGTCACCTCCCGAAATGCCAGCATCCCACATGGGCTCTGGTTCAAGCCCTGGCTGTTCTACTTTGAATCCAGCTCCCTGCTAATGTTCCTAGCAAAGCAGCACAGAAAATGGCCCAAGTGCTTGGGAGACCTGGATGGAGTTCCAGGTTTCTGGCTTTGGCCTGGCCCAGCTCTGGCCATTGGAGCCATTAGGAAGTGAATCAGTGCACAGAAGATCTCTTTCTCTCTCTCTCTCTCTCTCTTCCTTCCTCCCTCATCCTTCCCTCCCTCCATCGCTCTGACTTTCAAACAAATAAATCAATCTTTAAAAAAAGAAAGAGGCCGGCACCGCGGCTCAATAGGCTAATCCTCTGCCGGCACACTGGGTTCTAGTCCTGGTCAGGGTGCTGGATTCTGTCCCTGTTACCTCTCTTCCAGGCAAGCTTTCTGCTGTGGCCTGGGGAGTGCAGTGGAGGATGGCCCAAGTGCTTGGGCCCTGCACCTGCATGGGAGACCAGGAGAAGCACCTGGCTCCTGCCTTCGGATCAGCGTGGTGTGCCGGCCGCAGCGGCCATTGGAGGGTGAACCAACGGCAAAAGGAAGACCTTTCTCTCTGTCTCTCTCATTGTCTACTCTGCCTGTCCAAAAAAAAAAAAAAAAAAAAAAGAAAGAGAAAATAACAAAAATCATTTCACACATACATTAATCATGTTACACTCTATCAGCAATTTCTAGGTTCTGATGAAGATACAGAAAAAAAGAAAAAAAATCATCAAGTGATCCTTGTTCACTGCTGGTTAGAGATTAAATTAGTACAGTCTCTTTTGCAACATTTGGCTTAACTCAAGTTGTGTTTTCCTAAGATCCAGCAATTCCACTCTTTGATATAAATCCTGGAGAAATTTGCAATTGATTGGAATTAGAATTCCAGACTGCCCACAAACCACATTGTCATACTACCAAAAATCTGGACATAACCCAGATGTTCACCAACAGTAGAATGAATGAATACCTTGCTGTATATTCACAGTTAAATGCTACATCAATGTGAAGAAACCTCAAAGATA
The DNA here is from genome assembly GCF_051225735.1 of Oryctolagus cuniculus. Classification (NCBI taxonomy): domain Eukaryota; kingdom Metazoa; phylum Chordata; class Mammalia; order Lagomorpha; family Leporidae; genus Oryctolagus; species Oryctolagus cuniculus. The sequence goes on along the minus strand of NC_142879.1, from coordinate 68,554,936 downwards.
ATATAAGTTAAAGAAAGAGAGGAATACATAGAGGATGATTCCATTTACATAAAGTTCAAAAATAGGCAAAACTAAATATATTTAATATAATTTTTGTGGAGATAGCAACAGAGTACAGTTACCAAGAAAAGCAATGAAATGATTAACATGGAACACAGACTGGCTGCCACCTCCAGGGAGGTACAGTCAGGCAGGGGCACCAGGGGATTCTTTAGGCTGCTAACGTTGTCTTCTAACCAATCTAATAAGTACACTGACATTTCTCTTCTTCTTACACTGCGCATAGGTTTAATATCTCATTTTGTGTATATGATGTAGTTCCTCCCGTTTAATAAAAGAAACAGGCATGTTCTGCTTGAACCCATCAGTAATGCTAAAAGCGAGGGCCAGAGTGTCCAGACAGTCTAGTGTGGAGTCATAAAATAAAGACAAGTAAACAAATGCATTAAGCATCCTCTCTGTCCACATGGCTGGGGGCAGACAAAATAATAAGGCCAGGCCCGTGGTTTTGCAGCCAGTGCAATATCTCTGCAAGGTATTGCAACCCATAGTTGACTGACCCTAGATACAGGGATGATTATCACGCTCCAGTCACGCACAGCAGAACCTGGTCCCCAACTCCGGGAGATTCAAATAGATGAGCCAGTGAAATGAACGCCTTTAGTAGCCTCAACAACAAAGGGCCTAATGAAGATGTAGAGGTTTTTTCTCCACAACACGGAGCACGTTCTGCATCGCGTTAACCTGCTGACACGATTTGTAATGGCATAGAAAGGTCACTAAAGCCTAAATCCACTCAGTGAGATTCCCTACCATGATCTTCTCAAAAACACACGCTTTATTAAATATCAGCTCTCATCTAATTTCCAAGACAGCCGTCCAGAGGTTAGGGTGGGCTCAGGTGCGCCAAGCATGGCTATTATTGTGTCTTTCATTTGCATAGCATCTGCCCTCTGAATCACTCAGCGCATTCTCCTCTGCTGGCCCACATTAGTCTCTGATCTACCCTGGCAACACAGGGAGCGGGCAAGCCAGGAATCCCTGCTTCTTTGTAAATGAATAGCTTAAGTCAGACACAAAGAATTTTCTGTGATGAGATTAATTTCCATTTCTTTAAAGGTGCCATCCCAGCTTCCATTAACTCTGGCCTTGACACATTAACGTGGAAGTGGAAGAAATGAGGGGGCTCCCCATATAAACAAAACCTTCCTGATTACCTGCGGGAGTGAGTCCCTTAGGGTGGCACGAGGAAAGCGGTCCTAGGATTTCTCAGCCCCTCTGTGCGGCGGCCAGGAGCTGCTGGGATGCTGAACTTTTACTGAAGGTCCAATTCCCTCTGATTTGATAAAAAGTGAAGTGATGACAAAACTGTAAACCAAGAGGCTCATGTCGTAGCACAGTGGGTTAAGCCACCACCTGCAACACCAACATCCCATGTGGGTGCCAGATCGAGTCCCTGATGCTCCACTTTTGATCTGGCTTCCTGCTAACGTGCCTGGGAAAGCAGCTGAGGATGGCTGAAGTACTTAGGCCCCTGCCACCAATACGAGAGACCCAGAAAAAGCTACCGACTCCCGTCTTCAGCCCTGCCAGCCCCAGCTGTTGCGGCCATTTGGGGAGTGAAGCAGCAGATGGGAGATCTCTCTCTCTCTCTCTCTCCAAATAAAATGTATCTTTAAAATATCTTTCAAATAAAATGTATCTTTAAAAGAACCTGCAAGTGAAGAAAAAACACAGGGGCTGGCACCATCGCTCAGGGGCCGGCACCAACGCTCGCTTGGTTAATCCTCCGCCTTCGGCACCGGCATCCCATATGGGTGCCCGTTCTAGTCCCAATTGCTCCTCTTCCAGTCCAGCTCTCTGCTGTGGCCCGGGAAGGCAGTGGAGGATGGCCCAAGTGCGTGGGCCCTGCACCGGCATGGGAGACCAGGAAGAAGCACCTGGCTTCTGGCTTCGGATCAGCGCAGCGCTGGCTGTAGCAGCCATTTGGGGAGTGAACCAACGTAAGGAAGACCTTTCTCTCTGTCTCTCTCACTGTCTAACTCTATCTGTCAAATAAAAAAAAAAAGAAAGAAAAGAAAGAACACAGGCTGATTTGACTGTTTTGTTCTTTTTGGATGCAAAGAGGAGGCTCGTTTTCATTACTCTGCCCCATGTCTTCTTGAACTTTGCAGTTCAGTTTCCATGTTGTATGATTCCCAGTTCTAGACCAAGAGAATCTACTATACTTGGCTTATATTTTGTAACAGGACAGAGTCCTTTGTCAAAGGGCTCACCTTTATCCACTGGAGCCAGAGTGACAGGCACTGTGGAAGGCATTTGCATACCTCATCTGGCTATGGCAGGGGCTGGAGAATGCTGGCTGTCTCTTAGAAGGAGTTTGGGAGAGAAGAACAGACAAGAATACAGAAATATTTTGTTTAATTCACATTGTAAAGAATAAAAATTCCATCTTAATGAGAACAAAAACCTTGCATACTAATAGGCACATAAACTCAATATAATACGCCTTCAAAATAGCTGTATTATTTGGAAAGCAATTTCTGAAAATGGCATGCAACAGTTCATATTGGGTCAAAATAAGCACGGGCAGTAACCTGGGAAGAGCAGTGGAAGGTTATAGCTCTCTCTGCCTCAGCACTTTCTTAGGAACACGTTTATTACTATTTCCACCTTTTTAATTACTTAACAAGAGGAGTCTGCCTGGCTATAAGAGAAGTGCAAACATGAATCACCTGGCCCGGCAGGGGACCTACTGCAGTCACAGCTCACCGCCTACACCCACCGGAAGGAAAACGGAGCCAAGAGGCACTGTGTGATGCACGCCAAGTCATAAACACTTTGCTGGATGAGTGTATTTCCTGTAAAGGCCTTCAGCCAAAGCAATAAAATTCTGGCTTGACCCAACAAAGCTACTCACAAGCAGGCACATGCAGATGAGAACCCAAGCCTGGAGCTCAACAGCACCAGCCAGTTCTCAGCCCGCTGCTCCAAGATGAGGCGTGCAAACCCCTTTGACCAGCAGGAGGGCCTCCCTGCTGCCCCTCGGCCCCCTGGCTGTCTCCCTGGAAAGGCCATCCTGTCCTAGCTTCTGTCAAGCTCATGGCTCTAGCTCTCTAGACATCCCCTTTCTGATCTCTGTGCTTTTTGCTGTGGTTTGAATGCGTCCCTTCAAAATTTCTGTGTTGGAAACTTAACTCCCAAGTGCCTATGTGGCTGATATCTGGGGGTAAGTCCCTGGGGAGATAATCAGGATTAGGTTAGATCACAAGGGAGGGGGCCCCATGACATTGGTGGCTTTTAAGAAGACGAGACCCGAGCTAGCACACTTCCCATCCCATGTGGTGCCCTCCACTACATTATGAGTCAGCACGAAGGCCTTCACTCAGTGTAGCCCTGCAACCTGGAAATTTGCAGACTGCAGAACTGCAAGAAATAGGTTTCTTTTCCTTATAAATGACCTCACCAGAGGTTTCCGGTTATCGTCACGCAAAAGAGACTAAGAAAATCTTTCGTAGTTTTCTTTAAATCACCATTAAGTCCATCTTCTTATAATGCCTGTATTACTCAAATGATCCCAGATATGTCAATGTAAGCAACTGGTACCTCTGTTTCCTTATTAACATAAAAAGGTGAAGCCAGTGCTGTGGTGTAGAAGAGTAAGCCTCCACCTGCAGGGCTGACATCCCATATCAATGCCAGTTCAAGTCTTGGTTACTCCATTTCTGATCCAGCTCCCTGCTACGGCCTGGGAAAGCAGCAGAGGATGTCCCAAGTGCTTGGGCCCCTGCACCCGAGTAGCAGACCCAGAAGCAGCTCCTGGCTCCTGGCTCTGGCTTGGCCCAGTTTTGGCTGTTGAAGCCTTTTGGGGAGTGAACAAGCAGATAGAAGACCTCTCTCTCTCTCCCCCATCTCTCTGTATTTGCCTTTCAAATAAAATAAATAAATGAATCTTTTTTAAAAAAACATGAACCAGATGTGATGAGAAAAAGAGAGATCAAGCACTTAGCATCAAAGCAAATCTGCTCACAGATGCCTTCCCACAAAGACACTGGGAGCCAGCTGCATTTTTCATGGTGCTTTTCTTTCAGTAGAAAACGGCCTTTTCTATTCCTACTTCTATCCAAACTGTGAGAAGACCAACTGAGACCAAGAGGATCCACTGGTTTTCCTTATAACTGTCCTGCTTCACTGATGTATATCACTTTTCAGGTTCATGTAAGCATTTGAATTCAGGAGTGAGGATGTAGCAGAGACACTGGGAAACTTTTCCTGTACAGCACCAGAGAATAAATACATACAGCTTTGTCAGACATGAAGTTGCAGTGCACTATTCAACTCTTTCTTGATAAAGTGAAAGCAATCCTGGATTCATGAGTGGACATGATGTGCTCCAAGAAAATTTAATTTGCAAAAACATGTGTTGGGTTGGATTTGGCCCCTAGGCCATCCAAATTTCTGATCCAGTTTATTTATCCCCCTCACTTTACCAATAAGAACACCCAGATAATATCAGGTGCTAGTTTATGGCAGAACTAATGCTATGACCTCAACTTTCAATACCCTAAAGCCCAGTATAAACAATGTTACCAATCACTGATGTCTGAAGTCCAGTCTCCATGAATCTCATCCTTGGACAATTCACCCCAGCACTTAAGCACAGTCACATACATGTTACTCTGTCTTCTACGCTTTTTGTATTTTCCCACAGTACTTCCCCAAAAGCATTTTACATAGAGTAGATGCTTATTAAGAACACGTAGAACTTGGGAGTGGGGGTGGGGTCAAGTTAGGGGGACACAGGACACCTGGAATAGGTTCCAGTGAAATCAAGAGACATGGCAGGCAGTGAAGACAATGGTTGTCCACACTGCAAATAAGTTTCCTGGATTATTCACTCTAAGACCCAAGAGCCATCCATACTTTCTACATGGTCCACCTCTGCCCCGTCACTCCAGTGGCCATGATCTGCTTTCACACCTGGTAAGCCTCTCTCCCAGTTTACCCTGCCTCGCTGGACACAGCTGGAGCTGTAGGAATAAGGAAGAAGGCAGAAGTAATGGGATTTAGCAAAGCAAGCCATAGGTGCCTTTCCCCCTAGTAGCCTACAATAACTCAGCAGTCACGTGCCTTGGAAGGACTACCCCATCACCTTTAGGGATGATTTCCTAAAATGGCAGCCTGGGTGATGTGCATATTCTTTCATATATATACACAAATATCTTCCTGACTTTTTAAGAAAGGAAAACAATTTAAAGAACATCCAGAAAGAGTCTAATACTAATAAAGGCTCCCAAAGAAGGAGAACTTGCTGCTATAACTGAATGTTTCTCTTTATAACAACTCTTATAATGAAAGCATGTTTGGGGCGGGCGCTGTGGCACAGCAGGCTAATGCCCTGGCCTGAAGCACCAGCATCCCATATGGTCACCGGTTCGAGTCCCAGTTGCTCCACTTCTGATCCAGCTCTCTGCTATGGCCTGGGAAAGCAGCGGAAGATGGCCCAAGTCCTTGGGCTCCTGCACCCGTGTGGGAGACCCAGGGGAGGCTCCTGGCTCCTGGCTTCGGATCGGCTCATCTCTGGCTGTTGTGGTCATTTGGGGAGTGAACCATCGGATGGAAGACCTCTCTTTCTCTGCCTCTCCTCTCTCTGTGTAATTCTGACTTTCAAATAAATAAATAAATCTTTTTAAAAAAGAAGAAAGTATGTTTACCCCATTTTGCAAGTGAGGTAACTAAAGAAACTGAGTAACTTGGCCAGTGTTAGGCTACAGAGTGTGGGAGCCAGACTTTAAACAGAGTCATCATACCCCCCCCCGCCCCGCCCCCGCAGCTGCCTTAACTTCTCCCAGCTCCACAGCTATCAACTCATCTGCCCTCTTAAAGCCCCTGGCCACAAACACCAATGTCCACCTACTGGGAACTAAGAAAGTTTCCTCAGATCAGATACATGCACATGCAGGAGGGAGCCCCCAGCCTGGAGGGAATTCAGAGGAGAACCGTATGAATAATTGAGGGCCTAGAAGGATTGATCTGTCATGAAAGATTAGAAGAATTCAATACATGTAGGTTGGCTAAGCTGAGACCAAGGGAGGAGGCGGCTGGGGGTGGGCACATGCAGGAGACTGAATTCATCTCTGAATAGGTGGGTTTTCCACTTGCTACCAAAGAAGCAAGAGGAAGTCATAAGAAAGGGAAGGCTCAAGGATGATCTCTCAAGGAAAAAAATTTGCTCAGAATCTAAAGGGGAGCTTGGTCCAGACACCGTAAGTGAAAGTATAAAAGCCCAATAGTTCTGTATTTTCTCTTTTTAAGTGCAATGCATTTCCTTTGCAAAATATTAAATTCAAGGTCCTGGCCACATCGCTCCAGGCTTGTGGTCTTCCCTGTATCCTTCACACCTGGAATTCAACCGGCTGAACCAAGAGAGTCAACTATAAATTATCCAAGAGACAGCAGGCTTGGAGGTGTGTCAGGCTCACCTGAGTACCAAGTGCGCAAGGCCTGACACCACACATTACATAAACGTCCATCCTTTATTCATTCAGCCAAGGTCACATACAGGATCAGCCAATACACAAGTATACTTTGACTCCAGGCCAGCTTCATATTTACTTGTTCTTAAGGTAATTTTGTAAGCCAAGCATGGGATAAAAGTGTTTCCCACAGTGGTGACCAAAGCAGATTTGGTGCCTGTCATCCTGGGACATTTAATGCAATGGGGAAGACCTACATTAACATGATGCACACACAGGTGGGAAATACCATGAAGGAAAAAAGAAATGTGGTGTTTATGATGCTGTCAAACTGGGGACATCTCCATCTGCTGCAACAGGACAGAAAGGACAGAGAAAGTAAGGCCTGGATGTTAAATAGGAGTGTAGTGAAGAATTAACATGGAAGGAAAGAGGGATTTCACCTCTCCCCCTAGCCACTGGAAGCTGATCGTAGGGCCCCTAGAATGTCAGGCTTGGTAAGCCTCTTTGCCTGCCCGAGGGCTTCGACCACAAAACAGTCAAGTAACAGGATTTACTATGGGAGCTTTGGGCCCCGTTGTATTCATTGTACAACCTCCAGGAGGGGTGGACACCACGTATCAGCCATGTGGGAAGTGTATGCCTGAAGTCTGGATGCTCCTAACTCAAGTGGGCTTCCTGCTGGGCAACACTGTGCATATTTTCACACATAAGAAACTCTGCTAAGAACTCTATCTTGAATGTTAAGAAGCAAGCTTAACATATATGTAACAGAATCATGCCAAATTCACAAAAGAGCAACACAGGAAAAGCTGCTGTCTCCATATAATGCACTGACTGAGGTCTTCTTACTTTGTACTAAAGGAACATTGTCCAAACAGAATATTATGGTTAAGAGAGCATGGGTCTAGAGTCAGACTTGAGATTCCAGCTCTGCCATGGGCCAGCTGTGACTTCTATGTACTTTAGCTTCCCCAGGGCATCGTGGAGATAGATAATAGCAAGGCCAACTTTATATGGGTTTTGTGAGGCTCTAAATCAGGTCGCATATAAGGACATTTTTCCACACTGTTTTACACAAAATTATTTCTCAAAATATAATATTAGGAGAAAGGAGAATGGTAGGACAAAAGCACCATCAGGTATCCAGCCGCCAAATCCAGAAGCCGGAGTCATTCTGTCTTGTGTTCCAATATGGTAGAACTGTTTAAATCCTATTTCCAGAAGCGGTTAATGTTAGGATATGTTCTCAGGAGGCAGGAGCAGAATACGTGTGAATTCTGACTGCTAGTGGTCAGGTGATCACCATTGCAGGACACTGCCACAGAGATAGAACTCGCTCAGGAGTAAGATCTATTCCAAGGCTCCAGCTCCAGAGAGGGACCCTGAAAGCAACACTTGACAGCAGGACCCTTCAGAAAAATGACTTTGATCCTGGAGCAGAGGACAAGGAAACCAGACATTCCAAAGAAGGATGCCCCAAGCATGAGCTGTTTTTTGTTTTGTTGTTGTTGTTGTTGTTGTTTGTTTGTTTGGTTTTTTTTGACAGGCAGAGTGGACAGTGAGAGAGAGAGACAGAGAGAAAGGTCTTCCTTTGCCATTGGTTCACCCTCCAATGGCCGCCGCGGCCAGCGCACCATGCTGATCCGATGGCAGGAGCCAGGTGCTTATCCTGGTTTCCCATGGGGTGCAGGGCCCAAGGACTTGGGCCATCCTCCACTGCACTCCCTGGCCACAGCAGAGAGCTGACCTGGAAGAGGGGCAACTGTGACAGAATCCGGCGCCCCAACCGGGACTAGAACCCGGTGTGCCAGCGCCGCAAGGCGGAGGATTAGCCTAGTGAGCCGCAGCGCCAGCCAAGCTATTCTTCAAACAGAGTCAACCCAAAGTGCCCAAGCTTACCCTGCCCTGGTAGATGCTGGCCTTGCCTACACAGCAGAATCCTCTGCAGAGATTTCCAGAAATGCCTGTGCCCATGTTCCACCTCAAGGCAACACAATCAGAAGCAGACTATTGGCAATTTTTAAAAAGCTTCCTCCAGCCCCTTACCCACTCTGATTCCAATGTGGAAAGCCTCTGCTTTCCAGTCCACTCAGGTGCAGCACACAGGAATCACCAGGCATTCTGGGTAAAATGCAGATGCTGATTCAGCCAGTGAGCGCAGGACTCAAGACTGCATTTCTAACAAGCTCCTAGGTGCTGCTGCCAGTGGTCAGTGCACAGTGGACTTTGGAGTCTGGCAGCCTGGGCAGCACTGGGAGTGAAGCCTGAAGTGGGTGCTTGGTAATTGCAACTTGGCGACTAGGTCTTTGGGCTGGTAAATGTGCCTCAATCCAAGGCCCTACTGAACAAGAAGGAAAAGAACAGAAGTCCACCACGTCCTTCTCAGGATGGGCAGGACCCTGGGGAGGACCTAAGGCTGCGTACAAGAGCAGTCAGTAAATTCATCTCTGTAGCACTAGGGCAGCATGACATTCGAGAAGCATTTGTGGCTGGAACGAAGAGATCTAGGATTTATAAGTAAAAAGAGGTACAGCAAACAGGTGTGCAGAAAGCAGTGTCTGTCCCCCCCACCCCATTCCCACAAATCCCAGACCCTGGAAACAATAATTCACTCTGCATCTGCCTATGATTTTTATTACGTAAGCACCTCTTTTTATTTTTACATTACTGCAATGAAATACCCGAGAAAGATACTTATGAAGGAAAGAAAGAGGGTTTATTTGGCCTCATAAGTTTGGAAGTTCAACCAATTGGGTTAGCTTCCGATGAGAGCAGCAATGATGGAGTGTGGAGCAGAGGTGGAGGAAGGATCACATGGAGATACAGAAAGCAGACAGAGTAGCTGAGACCAATTCAGGCTTTTATACCCTCTCACTAGGACTACCTTCAGTGGGCAAAGCCCCAAGGACCTCGCTCCAGGCCCACCCTCCTCACAGCAAAAGTGGATTAAGCTTCCACCCTCTTTGTGCCATTAACTTAGGATTTTGAGATTTAAAGTTCTGCATGAGTTCATGTCAAAATCCTGTCAAACTATAGCACTCATTTAAATAGAATCACATGATATTTGTCTTCTATATAACATCCTGAAGGGTCGTCCATACTGTAGCACGTATCAGAAACTCCTTTCCTTTGCAAGCGGGATCACATTCCATTGTATATGCTTTTCTGTTTTCCATATTTTGCTTATCCATTCAGCCGTCAATGGACTTAGGTGACTTCCACCTTGTGGCTACTGTGAACAATGCTGCTGTGACTACAAGTGTAAAAACATCTCTTTAAGACCCTGCTTTCAATTCTTTGAGGCACATACCCAGAATTTCTGGATCATATACTAATTCTATTTTTAATTTTTTTTTACTAACCTACCATACTATTTGCTATAATAGCTGTACCATTCCACACTCCCACCAAAAGAGCACACAATGTTCCAATTTATCCACATCCTCAACAATACTTGCAACTTGCTGTGCTGACTTTTGATCACAGCCATCCTAACAGGTATGACAAGGTAGGTCATTTTGACCCCGACTTGTATTTCCCTCCTGCTTATTGACGGTGAGAGCACTCCCTTTGGTAAAGATGGCAAAAGCTCGTTCTTGGCACATGCAGGCTGCTTCTTATGATCTACTACTTCACTGCACACTCTTGTGTGCTATTTGCCAAAGCCCTTCACAAATATTGGCTTTAGTTTACCATCAGGCTTGACTCAAGAAGATACGCCATTGCTCTATCACTGCTTCAGAGTTTGGCCAACCGCGGTGACTGTCCGACGCATGAATATCACGGTGAGGCCTATCTGTCTGTATCCCGCCAGACCTGCTCCACCATCACGCTAATGACCGTCTGCTTGCGGGCTCTGCTTCCCAGCAGTGTTGAGAATCCCCTCTCCCCACAGCGCATGTGACAAGTGCAAAACCAAAGTGTAAAATGATCCATCCTAAAGCAGCTCTCACCCAGCTCAGGAGGAGAGGCTGGATGAGCACCTGGCTGCCTCTCTCAGGGGCTCCCAGAACAAACTGGCTTGCTAACTCCTGCCTTTCTGGCTTCTTTTTCTCCCTGCATCCCCTCCCCACTTCCGCTGTAAGTGCTTCCTCCTAAATAAACAAGCTTGCCTGCAACCTTTGTCTTGGGGGTTGCTTCTTTCCTTTGACACTTGTTACTAGCACGTGCCGACTCTTGGTTGGTGTGAAATAAAGTGAAAGATTTTAGGTCTGTAGACATGGTCAGGAGAGTCTGGGCTTTTCCCTGACCTACTTTCCATATTCCACTGTCAATATTTCCTCCAACACGCATGTGCCTCAAGGAGATCTCTGTGCCTCCCCTCACACCTCTAATTACAAAGTGTATCAAGGCAGCAGGCCACAGGAAATTGCCGAGATTAGGTATCTACGTAAATGTTTTTGCATGGTTTCCTGTTAATGTATGTACACTGTTGTTATACTGGGGACTTATATTGGAACCCACATTTCTCTTATGACAAAAAAACATCTTCACATAAGGATACTTCAGAGAGTTCCTAGGGTGTGGGGAGCAACTCGGACTAGACTAAGTTACTGGAATTAAGACTTATTCTATGCATCTGCTCTCCCACAATATGGCGCTGGGAGAGGAGTAAACAGCTTCTACACAGCTGCCTCCAGTTCAACCAATAAACTATAGGACCTGCTCCTGATTGGAGGAGAGCAGCGTACTCGGCGTGTGGCTAGCAGAGTTGGGATTGGTGGAAGAGGACTATAAAGGAGGAGAGAGACAACATGCACCAGGAACACCTGAGGAACATCTGAGCAGCCCCCGAGAGAGCTGGCCGGCGGTGTGCTGCTCCCCGCGGAAGTGGGGAAAGTGGCAGGGGGAACCGCCCTTCCACGGAGGTGGAAGGGTCGGTAGCCAACCCGGGAAGAACCAGCAGCAAACCCGGGGAGGGCCGAGCAGACGAAAGAACAGCGCAGGGTCCTGTGTCGTTCCTCCACGAAGAGGGGGAGCGACATAATGGTGCCGTGACTCGGATAGGAAACCTAGGCAGGGTTTAGTGTCGTTCCTCCACGAAGAGGGGGAGTGACACTAGGGAAAAAAAAAGAATTAAAAGATAAGCTTATTTGGGTGCAAAAACTTGAAGCCACTCATAGTTTTTCAGTAATATGCATTTTCCATCAACATTTTGAAGATGTGACATATGTATAGATTTCACAATTTTTTCAATTTTATTTGTTATTTACTGAAAGGCAGTGAGACAGAGATAGGCAGACAAGGAGAGATCTTCTATCTGCTGGTTCACTCCCCAAATGCCCACAGCAGCTGAGACTGGGCCAGGCCAAAGCCAGGTTCTAGAAACTCAATGGAGTTTTCACACATGGGTGTCAGGGACCCAAATGTTTGAGTCATCCACCACCTATTATTTCCCAGGGTGTATATTAGCAAGAAGCTGGAATTAGTAGTGGAGCCAGGACTTGAACTCAGGCAACGGAATTTAATAAGCAGGCATCCCAAGGGGCATCTTAACCACTGTGCCAAACTCCCTTGTTTCAAACTGTTTTGTACCAAAATAAACTTTATATTTTAGTTCCATTTTCCACCAACTTTTTGAAGTAGGCTCAGAGAGAACATTCTGACCAGTCCTGAACGTGAGATCTTTTGTTTGCTGAGCTCCCCATCCCCTTCCCTTCTCCACAGGTCTCAAAGTCAGGGGCAAAATCTGCGTGGCAAAGTATCCAAGGCGCATCAGCCGTGGGTTCTCTTCACCACATGGGCAACCTCTCGCAAATGCTGAAGGGCAAGGACGATCTTCTGGCCTCTGAAGCTCAGTCTTTCAAACAAAGGAGGACTTGCTCGGGGAAGTCTAACTTCTGATGTCTCAGCTACGGTTCAATGCAGCCATTTTTGAAGAGCATCCCAAGTCTACTGATGGCCAAACTGATACCAACTGTAAACTTTTAAGCTTCTCATCCAAATCTCTTTAATTAGTCTTGAATGACGCTCTTTTAAATTGACTTGGGGAAGAAAAGGGAGAGAAATGCGCCAAAGATAACTCGCCAACGAGGATTTACAGCAGTCTTTGTTTCATTTTCTCTGGCACAGACACTGACTACCAGTTTGTGTGTGTGTGTGTGTGTGTGTGTTTTTCCTTGAGGAAAGTAGTGAGAATGTGAACAGCGGTCTGGATTTTTCTTGTTCTGTTACCATAATTAGAAAAATAGACTAAAATTATGCAGGAACAGATTGAGGGGAAAATGCAGCCCTGCTTTCATATGAAAAAGCTCACTCCTTTTTAAATTCAAAGAATTCTCTCCTCCTGCACATCTTTCATCTCCAAGTAGTTACTGGACCTCTTTTAAGAATATTTTTGGGTTTAATGACAAGTGTATTTTTCATAAAGGTCCAAGCATTGAGGGAAAAGTGTGTTCATGGTCATCGTTACTGTATGTTAACAGACAGCATACTAATACCCTGGGGTCTTCCCTGTAGAAGCAGGCCAAAGACCAGCACCCCACAGTCAGTCACAGGGTTCTGACAAAATCAGGTTGCAACAAAGAAACCAATTATATTGGTTTCACATAAATTAAAAATGTGACTTAAATAGCCCATTGGTTAGTCATCGTATGTTATACTGTCTGAGGGCCGCAGCCACTACTGGGAAGAACTGTGGAAATTCTTTCAGTAAATACACACCTTTTTAAGTATGTGAAGAGTTACCCAAGGATGCAGCAGTATTTCCTCTCTGACACTTGCCTTTCTTTCTAACCCATTCTTCCTTTGGAGGGGGAAAAAAAAGTGAGTTTTGTTGTAAGCCTCCATCCAAACCACAGTGAGTTTACAGATAAAGAAATTTAAGGACACAGACTTTCTTCACATTTGGTACTAGGACACCTGCCACAGAATTATCTGAAGTACTTAAAGAAAAAAACAATTACGGGGGCCAGTGCTGTGGTGCAGTGGGTTAACACCCTGGCCTGAAGTGCCAGCATCCCATTATGGGCGCCAGCAAGACCCGGCTGCTCCACTTCCGACCCAGCTCTCTGCTACAGCCTGGGAAAGCAATAGAAGATGGCCCAAGCTGTTGGGCCCCTGCACCCACGTGGGAGACCCAGAAGAAGCTCCTGGCTCCTGGCTTTGGATCAGCACAGCTCTGGCTGTTGTGGCCAATTGGGGAGTAAACCAGCAGATGGAAGACCTCTTTCTCTCTCTCTCTTTCTCTCTCTCTCTCTCTCTCTCTTAACTCTAACTTTCAAATAAATAAATCAATCTTTTATTTGGTCTTTTCATTCCTTTCTTGATGCACTCAACTTGCCTGCATTCTATCTCTCTAAATGAACCTCTCTTGGTCAGCTTTAACTCCGCTGAGCACCTAACATAGGATTTAACACAATGGATCCTCAATTAATACATAATTCATAAACTCTACTCTCATATTCTTCATGTGTCACTTATGTGGCTTCTGGCTTGGAAATTACTGTTGACTCTTCTGCAGCGTTCCCTTCCACTGGTGGACCAAAAACAAAGTCCTTTGAAGCTCTAGACCTGGAGTCCTCCACAAGCCTCCCCACCCAGCTTCTTAACTTCCGGCTCCTCTCACCATCATCATCCCCTAGTCTTTAACTGAAAATAAAAATGTTTCTTGAGCACCCACCCAGGTCCTGGAAAACTGATATTTCAATCTCTATAGGCTTAATGAGTTAGATAACTTCACAGAGTTTGGGGACTTAAGAAAGATCACATTTTGCATGTGGGAGACCAAGAAAATCCTAATTCCAGTTCAAACTGCTTAGTGTGAGAGTCCAGAATATGAGGCATTTTGACTCTCCAGGACTCTACACATACTACAAATCTCCCTTTCCCCAAACACCCTTTCCAGCATGCCGTACCCATTCTATGTGACTTCCTAGATGATTCCTACTAACGCTAACTTTTCCTTACATCTTCCTACTGCACCGATTCAAACTTAGTTACCACACACACACACGCACACACACTCCCTCCACCCTCACAACACAACTTATCCTCCAATACGTGCTTCATTCAGTTCTAATTGCTCAATGCAGCCACACTGTGCTCACCTAAAGGCTGCTCCATCTTCTTCCTCTGGGCCCCCCAAACCGAGCCAATACCCATCTGCTTCCTCTAAGTCCTTGACAGCTCACATGGCAGTTTGTTCCTTCTTTGCATTTCTAAGCATGATTAGTTAAATTAAACAGCTTAGCACTTTGATATTTCTTTTCGCTTAAGTTTTTTATGTCAATTTCTCAACCTAGACTGTAAGGGCATTGAAAGTAGGGACCATGTCTTAAAATTTTTCTTCCATGGAACTTCCTGGTGTTAAACAATTATCAGGACTCAATATGTATTAGTAGATTAAATCTTAATCCAAGATATCTGCTTAGTAAAATGTGAAAGATAGTTTCTTTGTGCTTGAGGTTAAAATTAATTTGGTATTTGGAAAGTGTAATAATCTATTTTCTCAGCAAAAGTAAAAAGTGAAGGGAGCAACCTGAGGAAGGGAATGAAATTTAGATATAATTCTTGGGATATAAAATTAAAAGGCCATCTGCCTTTGAGATGCAGCAGATGTGTAATTGTAATTCACTGCTCATTTGCCACTTGAATCTTGCAGACATTTAATGCTGTAATTGTTTATACAGTAAGATTCTAAACACCCTTTGGAGAATAGCTTGCTTTGCCTATAGTCCCTATACTCCCTACCAGCAGATGAAAATTGTTTTTTTTCCCCTGGAGCTTTGAAAGTAGAATTAAAAAGAAAATTTGCATGGTGCCTTTTTGAAGACAGTAATTTGACAATATCTATAAAAATTGTAAATGATATACCTTTGATCCAACATTCTCTACTGAAGAATTTTTCCTTCAGCTTATTCAAGCCATCTGCACAGAGATATATACACATCAAAGGTCACTGGGCAACTACAAGAGACTAAAACTCACCTAACTGTTAAGAAGGGACTGGACACTTACAAAAGTCCACTGGACAATTACAAGAGACTAAAACTCACCTAACTGTTAAGCAGGGACTGATCAAATAAATTATGCACCATTCATACAACATAATTCTGTGGAGCCATTAAAAAGGTTGAGGTGACACACAGGAGTTGACAGGAGAAGATGTTGCATATGCTCGGAGAATTTCTCGCAGGCCACATGAGACAGAGAAGAATTAAGAGCCTGGGGAGGGATGCAGCCCCTTTTTCACTAAAACTCCTCTGTATTTTGTTTTTCACTGTGTTAAAATGTTTTTACAAACTAATAATTTAATTTTCCAAACATAGTATTATTTACAAAGATTTAGATTCAAGACTGAAATGGCAAAATATCTATGAGTTTCAAAAATGTCTTCATGATGCCTAATTGCACGATCATAATGAGATTACAATACTTATCAAGCAGAGACTGTGTTTCTTTGTGTTACTCAGACTCCAATCATTTTCTGTCATCTCTCAGAATGGACAGGAGGTCTGGTATTTCAGAGGCAGGTATCAATGGTGACAATAAGGATGAAACACTAACAGTTCTTTATGTAGACCACTTCCTCAGAGTGATGGTTCTATTTTAAACACTTTGATGTTCCTCTGAAATTCTCATACACCAAATAAAATCACTTGCCTAATCTGGTCTACTTACAGAACTCTTTATGCCCATACTTTTGGCTAGAGGGTCCCTATGGTTGCCTGCACTAAAGCTATGACCCTGCACCTTCTTCACTGCTGGAAGAGCCTAATATGCCAGCCACTCTCTTGCCAGCCTCATTATAGCCACAGTGGCCTCATGTACTGTTCAGGGTTATTAGTTCCGGACAACAAAATCCACCTTAATTAGTTCAAGCAGAAAGGGATTTATTACCAGGTATCAGAACATATGGGCTACCAAGCTCATTTGTCACAGAGCTTAAATAAACGCCCAACCACAGCCCAGGACTGTTCCAGCAGAGAAGTCACTTTTGTCACTGCTCCTGACACTAGAGACCCAACACTAGCATTTGCACATGAGTTGGTCCGAAGCAACCTAATAGTTTTGCAACTGTATTTGTGAGAAACCCCACAGGCAGCTGCTATAATTTGCTCACTTCACTTCACCTCTGGAAGTCTGGCACTAGTGAAGTTGCTTGGTGGAGGCTGGATCACAGGCAGAACTCTGACTGCAAGGGAGGCTAAGAAATGCATTTTTTAGATCCCCAGCCTCTCTAACTTGGGAAAACATTCTGAAGAAGAGTTGTGTCAGGGGTCTGTGGGAGCAACCTCTAACATGGCCCTGCTTGGTACAATGAAAAATGAGGGGACATGTTCTGCAGAGATTTGGGGAGATATTTTCCTCCTCGATAACAATAAAATGTTGCAGGAAAGTTCTTTTTACTTTTTTATCTTCTTTCTATTTTTGAACACAATTGCCAAGGGCATGATGCTTGGAGCTGCTGCCATCATCCTTCCCATGATGGGAAGCAAGTATTTCCAACACTCTCCCCAGCTCCATTTTTCGTTCTTTCACTCTCTCTTGAGTTTTTCTCCTTGAGTCAATATCAATGCTCACAACTTTTCCATCTCCAAAATCCTTCCCTGGCTTCTTCACACTCCTGAAGCTGCCATCTGGTCTCCCCTATCTCCCAGAAGGTCTACCTGGGGTGGGTATTAGACCTAGCAGTTAAGACAGTGGTTAAGATGCATGCATCCCATATCCTGGTACCTGGGTTTGAGTACCTACCTGGCTCTGACTCCTGATTCCAGCGCTTCTGGGAGGCAGCAGTGATAGCTCAAGTAGTTGGGTTCCTGCCACCAGTGTAAGGGGATTCGGACTGGGTTCTCCATTGCCAATTTTGACCTGGCTCTGCCCCAGTCATTGTGGGTAGGCGGCTCTGGGTGTCTGTCTGCTTTTTCCTCCCCCCTTCTCTCCCATGGTTTCTTTCTCCCCTTTCTCCTTTTCCTCTCTGGGCCTCTTTGCCTCTCAAATAATAAAAAGTAAAAAAAAAATTTAGGATTGCCTGTTCTTCGTGTTTATTCATTCACCTTCTCCTTGCCTCTCTTTATTCACTTGTCACTTGCTCCTGAATTTATCACACCTATGAAGCATCTCACCATAGGCTTACAACGCCATCCTGATTGGCAAATCCAAGTATTTTTCAGTTTATTTTCCTCAATCTCTCTGCTATACTTCAGTCCTGACAACCCCATTTTTGTCTTTTGTTGACACTCTCTACTCTCTTTTAATCTCAGTATACCCTAGCACATTTCCTTCTACTACTACTGTTTCTTTGCCTCTTTATGGGCACCTCCGCCCTGACCTCCCCTGCAATGCCTCATCCACGGTCAGGGCTCCTCCAGCTGTACACCGCCCAGGCATTTTTCATCCTTTCTTGTTTTTCTAGCTGTCCTCTGAATACTGATGACCCTGAGACATGAAATCTTCCCCAGTTTTACACCCATATACCTCACCACCGCGAAACAGCTCCATTACAGTGTCTCACAGGCCCTTGAGATGAACATATCCAAAATGCAGGCAGCATTTAGTCCTCTGAAAGCTGCTCCTCTTGTGTCTTTACCCACTTTCTCACCCAAAATACCGATCTGAGGTCCTCACTAACTGCCCCTCTACCTTCCATACACAATCAAGAGCTAATCAACTGCTGATTTCACCTAATCCTTTCTTTTTTTTTAAATTTTTTTTATTTTATTTTTTGACAGGCAGAGTGGACAGTGAGAGAGAGAGACAGAAAGAAAGGTCTTCCTTTGCCGTTGGTTCACCCTCCAATGGCCACCGTGGCCAGCACGCTATGGCCGGCGCACCGCGCTGATCCGATGGCAGGAGCCAGGTGCTTCTCTTGGTCTCCCATGGGGTGCAGGGCCCAAGCACTTGGGCCATCCTCCACTGCACTCCCTGGCCACAGCAGAGAGCTGGCCTGGAAGAGGGGCAACTGGGACAGAATCCGGCGCCCCGACCGGGACTAGAACCCAGTGTGCCGGTGCTGCAGGCGGAGGATCAGCCTATTGAGCCACAGCGCTGGCCATCTAATCCTTTGTTAACTGTGTTCCTGAAGGAGTTTTCTATACATCACTGCCAGTGACCTAGTCAAAATGCAAATATGACTGCTTCATTAGTTTGCTCAAAACTTTTCAAATATTTCCCACATTTACAGGAAAGAGATGAAGCTCTTCAATAGAATATCATCTCTTGAGTTTCAGCCTCTGACTTCCTGTACTGGATTTTTTTATCCAATAACTCTAAAGTCCCTAACTGTTCTAAAATACACCATGCAGGCCGGTGCCACGGCTCACTAGGCTAATCCTCTGCCTGTGGCGCCAGCACACTGGGTTCTAGTCCCGGTTGGGGCGCTGGATTCTGTCCCGGTTGCCCCTCTTCCAGGCCAGCTCTCTGCTGTGGCCCGGGAGTGCAGTGGAGGATGGCCCAGGTGCTTGGGTCCCGCACCCCATGGGAGACCAAGAGAAGCACCTGGCTCCTGGCTTTGGATCAGCATGGTGTGCTGGCCACAGTGCACTGGCCGTGGCGGCCATTTGAGGGTGAACCAACGGCAAAAGGAAGACCTTTCTTTCTGCCTCTCTCTCTCACTGTCCACTCTGCCTGTCAAAAAAAAAAAAAAAAAAAAAAAAACAGAAAACAAAACAAAACAAAAAAATAAATCAAATACACCATGCAACTGTATGATTCTGTAGCCTTAACCAGGCCTGATATGTTCCCTTTACTTCAAGTTAAGATACCACTTCCTCCTATATTCCTTTACTTAACAAATGCTTACTGAGTTCTTTCTAGGTGCCAAACACTGGTAGGAGATAAAGGACCAAAAGAGAATTATGGTGAGACATATCCCTGTTCTTAAAAAATTCACAATCCACACACTAATCTCCCTCTTCCTCCAATCCTCCTGGCTGGACTGAGCATCCTCCTCTGTGCTCCGGTTGTACATACTGTTAGTTGCCTGTATGGCAACCACCACCTTCCTCCTTCTCCTGTATGTGAGACAGACAATGGGAAGTGACCACATTCCAGGCTTCAGCAGTAGTTACTGATGCATCTAAGCTAATCACGGTAATCCATGCCTCCTGGCTAGTGATCACATGAGTAGCCCAGATGCTGTGGCTTGAATGGTATTCCCCTCCAAACTAATGTCATTGCCAGGGCCAGCAGTATCACATATGAGGGTTAAGACACTGCCTGTGGTGCTGGCATCCCGTATGGGTGCCAGCTACCCCACTTCCAATCCAGATCCCTGCTAATATGCCTGGAAAGTAGCAGAAAATGGCCCAGCTGCTTGGCCCCTGCACCCACGTGGGAGACCCAAAAGCCCCAGGTTCCTGGCTTCAGACCAGCCCAGCTCTAGCTGTTGAGGCCATCTGGGGAGCGAACCAGTGGATGGAGGTTATCTCACCTTCCAACTCTGCCTTTCAAAGAAATATATACATCTTTAAAATTTTTTCATTGCCATTGCGCCAGTTCCAAGAGGTGGTTTAAGAGGTGATTAGATCATGAGGGTTTCAGCTTGTGCAGGGGCCCACGTACCTGGACCATCTCCTACTGCTTTCCCAGACCATCAGCAGAGAGCTAGATTGGAAGTGGAGCAGCCAGGACTCAAACCATCACCCATATGGGATGCTGGTGCCTCAGGTGGGGGCTTAACCTACTGCGCCACAGCAACAGCCCAAGGATTTCCCTATTTTAAAGTCAGTTTGAGCAGGTATTTCTTTCACTTATTAGGAGGAATCAATGCAAACCCATACAAAGTCAATACAAAGCCTCTTTCTTGCACTTGTGTCTCCCACATGGAGATCATGCATCCGTGCTCTTTCCTTCATGCTCACTGGCCTGGCATCAGCTGAAGTCTACTTTATGGCTCAACGGTATAACCTCATTATCTTCTTACCCAATTCCCTCCCCTCAGGCTCTTCCAACTCATTCTCCATCTTACTTCCAGAAGATACTTCTACAGTTCAACTCTCAACACACCACTCCTTGCTTAAAGTGACTATAGAATTCAAGATAAAGTTCCAATTCCTTACTGTGTATTTACAAACCATTTTATGTCTGCCTCCAACTAGGATTTTGATCTCTCATCTCCCTTTCCTGTTGCTTTCCCCATACCAGAGTATCAAACAGTTGCTGGGGCATGGAACGCTCACTTGCATTTACACGTGCAATGCCCTCTACCTGCAGCTGCCCACTATCATCACCCACCACATCCAGCCCTGAGCTCACCACAACTCATGTGGCTCACCAGAAACTCAGAGGGCCCTAAACTATACTCCTGTGCTCTGTAGCACTTTGACTATTTCTCTTCCTTAACATTTATCTCACTATGTTGTAGTTTTGTTCATTTGTTGTTGGCCTTTCCAATTAAAATCTAAAACTTCTTGAGAGCAGGAACCACGTGGTATTTATATACACACACACACACACACACACTTCTCTGCATGTTCTCAGTACTCACCACAAGGTCTCTGATTGAGACCCTCCACAAATGTTCTTAGAAAGGGAAGGGAGGGGAGAGTAACAGAGACAGAAATACAAGAGAAAGCAATGGAAAAAGAATAAAGCCAGCACACACTCCTTGAGGAGAAAAAGAGGGCGGCTAAAACAGTCCAGAAAATAGTCACAGTTTCTACTTTGAAAAAGCCCAAATAGCAATATGCCCCGTCCAGATACAGAGTCTGAATTGTAAAGCATTCTTTGCCAACAATTTTGTTAAAACACCCAAGAGAATGTATACCACCAAGGCCCTTAGCTTCTAACTTGCCCAATCCTTGGTACTTCAAGCCTTTGGGATACGCATTAAAAAGGCTGCTTTCCTCAGTAATCATGGAGAATGGAGAGAGAACGAATGGTTGTTGACACAGGTAATGTTCATGTTCCCCAGTTGTAGCAACACATGGCACTCGTTGTAATGGTCTCATAGAAAGCACTCCTGGACAATATTAACGACCAACAAGGCTAATGACCACAGAGTCAGCCTCAGGCCATGAACACATTCTCCTGCTCATTAATCCCCAGGAAATGACCTCAACCATGTTCATTACAGCTCAATTAAGCTCACCCTCCTCGGAAGGCAAACAATAAAGCACTTCAGTCTCAATACCAAGCTATGTTCTTTCTTTTACTTTGACACACGGGCAATAAAGACACAAAACAAGTTATTAGTCCAAATGCCAAGCATGTAAAGGAAGTAGTGCCTTTCCCTTATCAGCTCCCAATCATTAGTAACACCGTAGAGGTCACGAAGCAGGAAAATCAGGTCATTCCTCATGATTTATACACACTCTGGGTGTTCTCTGTAGGCACAACATAGCATTAAACACATCACTCTTCAGATGATTGCAATGTGGATGAAAATCTGAAAACTCAAAAGGCAATTCTTTGCCACTAGGCAAAAAAAAAAAAAAAAAAAAAAAAAAAAGAAAAGAAACTGACCTCTTGAGATATCAATGGATCAGTAATTTAGTCAATAAGAATGCAATCAATGGAATGCATAAAGTCCCATAGATAAGCTGTGAGTAAATTAAAAAGTAAAATCCCTCAAGGAACATGGAATCCAGCTGCACAGAACACACACCCTGTGCTGGTTTTAAACATGCCCTCAACTATACAAGGGACCTTCAAAAAGTGCACAGAAAATACGCATTACTTTGTAATTCCATTTGCCATGAATTTTTCGAAGAACCCTCATACTGACCCCACATCACCATGAAGTGGTCTACACGCTCTCTTCTTGAAATTTTGCCTTAGTTACAAGTTTGCAGTCAGGAAAAGGCAGCAAAAGCAGGTCTGTGTGACTTCTGAGGCATGGTCATGAAAGACCATGCAGCTCAGACACGTGGGTTTGAACCTTGGGCCACTATATAAATGCAAACACACTGAAGCAGCCATGTCATAAACAAGCCCAGGTCATGTGGAGAGGCCCCAGTAAGTGCTACGGTCCACTAGCTGGGGTGCAGCAGACAGCAGCATCCACTGCCCAATGTGTGAGCTTCCGATTGGTTCCCCACTCCCACTGTACAGTCATCCCAGCTACCAAAGCTTCCCAGTTGACTCTCCAGGGTGAAGAGACGAGCCATCCCCACTGTGTGCCTGGTTGGAACTCCTGACCCACAGTATCAGTGAGCAAAACAAAATGGTTGAAGTTACAATGGGTAGGGTAGTTTGCTTTGCAGCAGTAGCAACTGGATTACAGACATAAACGTAGCTGCTCCGTGTTCAGCAGTATTTGAACATAAATGCTCCCAGCTCAGTCACACTCTACAGAAATCTGTGAGAAAGCACAGGCATGTAATGGAACTGCATTTAACCTGGATCTAGCAAAAAAAAAAAAAAAGCTCCAAAACTGCTTCAGTTAGGCCAAAATGTGCATTTAATGTGGGGAAAATTAATTCCAAAGTCAAGGCACCATTGATCTGGTACAAATGCTGATCTGTACTATGCGGCAAGACGAACTCTTTCCAATCACTGCTATTAGAATGCCCCTTAGACTCGGCGCTCTGTTCTTTCCAGTCTAGTCTTTCCTCAGGATTCCTGTGAAGCTAGTGTCACTACTAGATCTCTCTCTCCACACAAACCTAATCACTGACCTGGCTCAGCTTGTAACTCAACTGCCCATCAACCATCTTTGTTGGCAAATGCCATTATTACCCCAGCACCTTCAATTCAGTGGTTCTAAGTTAATCACAACCTATTCTTCAAATTGGATTTCCTGCCCCAAAGTTGCTCATGTGTCATACTCCCCGCAGCTGCAACAGCTGGCACTCTGTAGTCACACTGGCTCCTCCTTATGTGTGGTCCTCTATCATGAATTCTTACAGTCCTCGTGATTCTCCCTTCAGAATGTTTCTTTTTTTTTAACTTTTATTTAATGAATATAAATTTCCAAAGTACAGCTTATGGATTACAATGGCTCCCCCCCCATAACTTCCCTCCCACCCAAAACCCTCCCCTTTCCCACTCCCTCTCCCCTTCCATTCACATCAAGATTCATTTTCTTTTCTTTTCTTTTTTAATTTTTTGACAGGCAGAGTGGACAGTGAGAGACAGAGAGAGACAGAGAGAAAGGTCTTCCTTTACCGTTGGTTCACCCTCCAGTGGCCGCTGCGGCCAGCGCACTGCGCTGATCCGAAGCCAGGAACCAGGTGCTTCTCCTGGTCTTCCATGCGGATGGGTGCAGGGCCCAAGGACTTGGGCCATCCTCCAGTGCACTCCCTGGCCACAGCAGAGAGCTGGCCTGGAAGAGAGGCAACCGGGGCAGAATCCGGCGCCCCGACAGGGACTAGAACCCGGTGTGCCGGCGCTGCATGGTGGAGGATTAGCCTAGTGAGCCGTGGCGCTGGCCTAGATTCATTTTCAATTCTCTTTATATACAGAAGATCAGTTTAGTATATATTAAGTAAAGCTTTCAACAGTTTGCATCCACATAGAAACACAAAGTGAAAAATACTGTTTGAGTACTAGTTATAGCATTAATTCACTTTGAACAACACATGAAGGACAGAGATCCTACATGAGGAGCAAGTGCACAGTGACTCCTGTTGTTGACTTAACAAATTGACATTCTTGTTTATGGCATCAGTAATTACCCGAGGCTATTGTCATGAGTTGACAAGGCTATGGAAGCCTTTTGAGTTCACCGACTCTGATCATATTTAGACAAGGTCATAGTCAAAGTGGAAGTTCTCTCTTCCCTTCAGAGAAAGGTACCTCCTTCTTTGATGACCTGTTCTTTCCACTGGGATCTCACTTGTGGAGATCTTTCATTTAGGTCATTTTTTTTTTTTTTTTTGCCAGAGTGTCTTGGCTTTCCATGCCTGAAATACTCTCATGGGCTTTTCCGCTGGATCCAAATGCCTTTAGGGCTGATTCTGAGGCCAGAGTGCTGTTTAGGACAGCCGCCATTCTATGAGTCTGCTGTGAATCCGCTTCCCATGTTGGATCATTCTCTCCCTTTTTTATTCTATCGGTTAGTATTTTCAGGCACTAGTCTTGTTTATGTGATCCCTTTGGCTCTTAGTCCTATCATTATGATCAATTGTGAACAGAAATTGATCACTTGGACTAGTGAGATAGCATTGGTACATGCCAACTTTGATGGGATTGAATTGGAATCCCCTGGTATGTTTCTAATTCTACCGTTTGGGGCAAGTCAGCTTGAGCATGTCCCAAATTGTACATCTCTTCCCTCTCTTATTCCCACTCTTATATTTAACAGGGATCATTTTTTTCAGTTAAGTATCAACACTTAAGAATAACTGTGTATTAATTACATAATTCAACCAATAGTATTAAGTAGAACAAACAAAAAGAATACTAGGAGGGATAAAGTATTGAGTTGTTCATCAACAGTCAGGGCAAGGGCTGATCAAGTCACCGTTTCTCATAGTGTCCATTTCACTTCAACCGCTTTCCTTTTTGGTGCTTGGTTAGTTGTCACTGATCAGGGAGAACATATGATATTTGTCCCTTTGGGACTGGCTTAATTCACTCAGCATGATGTTTTCCAAATTCCTCCATCTTGTTGCAAATGATTGGGTTTCGTTGTTTTTGACTGCTGTATAGTATTCTATAGAGTACATGTCCCATAATTTTTTTATCCAGTCTACTGTTGATGGGCATTTAGGTTGATTCCAGGTCTTAGCTATTGTGAATTGAGCTGCAATAAACATTAAGGTGCAGACCACTTTTTTGTTTGCTAATTTAATTTCCTTTGGGTAAATTCCAAGGAGTGGGATGGCTGGGTTGAATGGTAGGGTTATATTCAGATTTCTGAGGAATCTCCAGACTGACTCCCATAGTGGCTTTACCAGTTTACATTCCCACCAACAGTGGATTAGTGTCCCTTTTTCCACATCCTCACCAGCATCTGTTGTTGGTAGATTTCTGAATGTGAGCCATTCTCACCAGGTGAGGTGAAACTTCATTGTGGTTTTGATTTGCATTTCCCTGATTGCTAGTGATCTTGAACATTTTTTCATGTGCCTGTTGGCCATTTGGATTTCCTCTCAAATTCTTTCTATGAAGCCAGAATCACCTTAATCCCTAAGCTGGAAAAAGATGCAGCATTGAAAGAAAATTACAGACCAATATCCCTGATGAACATAGACGCAAAAGTCCTCAAAAAAATTCTCGCCAATAGAATACAACAACACATCGGGAAAATCATCCACCCAGACCAAGTGGGATTTATCCCTGGTATGCAGGGATGGTTCAATGTGTGCAAATCAATCAATGTGATACACCACATTAACAGATTGCAGAAGAAAAACCATATGATTATCTCAATAGATGCAGAGAAAGCATTTGATAAAATACAACACCCTTTCATGAGGAAAACTCTAAGCAAATTGGGTATAGAAGGAACATTCCTCAATATAATCAAAGCAATTTATGAAAAACCCATGGCCAGCATCCTATTGAATGGGGAAAAGTTGGAAGCATTTCCACTGAGATCTGGTACCAGACAGGGATGCGCACTCTCACCACTGCTATTCAACATAGTTCTGGAAGTCTTAGCCAGAGCCATTAGGCAAGAAAAAGAAATTAAAGGGATACAAATTTGGAAGGAAGAATTCAAACTATCCCTCTTTGCAGACGATATGATTCTTTATTTAGGGGATCTAAAGAACTCTACTAAGAGACTATTGGAACTCATAGAAGAGTTTGGCAAAGTAGCAGGATATAAAATCAATGCACAAAAATCAACGGCCTTTGTATACACAGGCAATGTCACAGCTGAGAAAATCCAGTCAGCATGGATTAAAGACCTAAATGTACAACACGACACCATCAAATTATTAGAGAACATTGGAGAAACCCCGCAAGATATAGGCACCGGCAAAGACTTCCTGGAAAAACCCAGGAGGCACAGGCAGTCAAAGCCAAAATTAACTATTGGGATTGCATCAAATTGAGAAGTTTCTGTACTGCAAAAGAAACAGTCAGGCGAGTGAAGAGGCAACTGACAGAATGGGAAAAAATATTTGCAAACTATGCTACAGATAAAGGATTAATAACCAGAATCTATGATGAAATCAAGAAACTCCACAACAACAAAACAAAGAACCCACTTAAGAGATGGGCCAAGGACCTCAACAGACATTTTTCAAAAGAGAATATTTCTTAAATCCATCTCCTTTTCTCTTAGCTCACTGCTACTCCCCCAGTGCCTCTTTACTTTCAACCCAAATTTATGTGACTGATCCTAAACTGGTCTTCTCTCTCCAATTTCCCCAGCGTACCCTGAATTTGCCAGTAGATCAAACTTTCCAAGCCCCACATTCATTAAATCTGTCCCATTCAACAACACAGAGTTTCCAATCCAGGTCATTACAACGAATTCAAAACATCCTCCTTTACCCAGTCCCAACTTATAAGTGAGCATTCCTTTTTCAAGTTGTCCTTTTATTTTTAAAATTTTTTATTTGTATGCATCTCATAAACACAACATTAAGAACACAGTAATTCTTCCTACTGTACCCACCCTCCCACCCACTCTCCCCGGCCCTTCCTCCTCCTTCTCCTGTTAAGTCCAAGAAAGAAAAACAAAAATGAAAGAAAGAATGGAATTTAAAAAAAACCCAAAACTCAGAAACCTGTTCTAGACAAGGGCTGATCCATGTTACTGCTTCTTGAAGGTGATTTCACCCTCTTCCTGCCTTCCTCTTTTCCCTTCCTTTCTCCCCCTTCTTTCCTTTTAGAAACTTAGTTGTCTTTAAAGACGAACCCAAGGATGATACACTTTTTTTTTTTTTTTTGACAGGCAGAGTGGACAGAGAGACAGAGAGAAAGGTCTTCCTTTACCGTTGGTTCACCCTCCAATGGCCGCCACGGCTGGCATGCTGCGGCTGGCGCATCGTGCTGATCCGAAGCCAGGAGCCAGGTGCTTTTCCTGGTCTCCCATACGGGTGCAGGACCCAAGCACTTGGGCCATCCTCCACTGCACTTCCGGGCCATAGCAGAGAGCTGGCCTGGAAGATGGGCAACCAGGACAGAATCCAGCGCCCGAACTAGGACTAGAACCCGGGGTGCCAGCGCTGCAGGCGGAGGATTAGCCTAGTGAGCCGCGGTGCCGGCCAAGGAGGATACATCTTTTGCAAGCTCTTAGACAGAACTGTAACTTATGAGATATAATAATATCTTCCATTTAATACACTAAAAGGAAGTGATTCTTGAGAACAAGTTTTACTATCAAGTCTCATGATACAACTCTTTTGGGACAGAGGTCCTACATGAGAAGTTAGTGCACAGTGACTCCTGTTGTTTATTTAACAAATAGCACTCTTACATATGACATCAGTGATCACCCAAGGCTCTTGACTTGAGCTGCTTCAGCTACGGAAGCCTTTTGGATCCACTAGCTTGACAAGGTCATGAGCAAAATGTAAGTTCTCTCCTCCTTTCAGAGTAAAGTACATCCTTCTTTGGTGGCCACTTTTTCCTCTGAGGTCTCATGTAGGACATTTTTTGCCAGTGTCTTGGCTCTCCATGCCTGAAAGAGCATTCCTTCTAATTCCAGGACAGATCCCTTCCTTCAGTTAGCCTAATCTCCTTTCAACCAATCCTTTCCTCCACACTCTTACCTCTGTGTCCTCACCCCATTCCGGCTACTGGCAATTCATCACCACTTCCTCCTACATTTCCCAGATGATTCTGTTCCTGCTGTGAAAACACTCTTTCTTCTCCAACCCAAACTGTATGCGCTCTTCAAAAATGGCTCAATGTCATTTTTTCCTACTACTTCTGTCTTGAATGGATCTCTTGATCTATTTCCTTTGTCCCTGACCTTTACTCCTTATTCATCTGGATTCCTTCCTACCCACTGACAGTTCCATAGCCTTCATGACAGACCATGTTTTATCTGTTTTTACCTAAATGTCTTCTGTTCTTTTTTCTCTAAAGAGATGTAAGATTTGAAGTTCTTCTCAAAGCCTGGACTGGTACAAAACTGTCAGGAAATGATCAATCAATGACTGAATTTTTTTTTCAATGACTGAATTTTTAAAAATGTATTATGTAGATTATAAGGTGCTGGGATCTGCCAAACTCATCCCAGGAAGGAGTTTCATTTGGAATTCCCTGCTTATGACTTTCCACTATTGAGTTCTCCTTGTCATTCATTCTTCAGCTAAAGGTCATCTCCTCAGAGAAGGCTTCTTCCACCACCTACTTTAAAATTGTCATCCAAGCTCTGTCTGCAATCATTGTTTTTAATTGACTATAGGTTACTTATCACTACCTCACAGTCCAATTTATCTTCAAGGTCTATAGTTTTGCCTTTCCCAGAATGCAGATTGACAATAGCAGAAGGTTTGTTTCTTTTGTTTACCACTGAATCTATGACATTAAAACAGTGTTCAGAAGATAATAGGTACTTAATAAATGTGTTGAATGAGTGGATGGCAAATGCTGTCTCATGAAGCATTTACAATCTATTAGAGAAAAATAGATCCAAATGTCATACGTTATATGGTAATAAGTAAAATTAAATTACACAGATATATCCCAAAATAATTCAAAAGGTTTTAGGAAATATATAGTTAAAATATAAGCTTATTTTGGTGCAAAAAATGAAGTTCATGCTTAGTTTTCTATAACATGCATTTCCATAAACTTTTTGAAAACTGTTCAATATGCATGTCTTTTGCACCAAAATAAACATCATTTACTTCCACTTTCTATGAACGTAGTGGGGGGGGGATGGTGGAGAAGAAAGAGATAAACATTCCAG
Organism: Oryctolagus cuniculus; assembly: GCF_051225735.1. Classification (NCBI taxonomy): domain Eukaryota; kingdom Metazoa; phylum Chordata; class Mammalia; order Lagomorpha; family Leporidae; genus Oryctolagus; species Oryctolagus cuniculus. Next base: position 68,525,755 of record NC_142879.1, on the reverse strand, counting down.
ACACTAGACAGAGCCTATTGAGTCAGTGTGGCATTTGTGGGGAATGAAAACAGTTCAACACCGCTAGAAGATGAATTTAAAGATTGGAGGGGGGAACAATGGGACAAGAAGCTGGATGCATAGACAGAGGTCATATCGTGAGTCTTTTCCCACATATAATCAGAGGTTAGTAACTTGAGAATATTATGTACTTAGACCTTTATTTTATAAATATCTCTCTGGAAAAGGCACAGAGGAAAGACAGTATTGAAAAGAGACTGAAAGTGAGAAGTCCAGGTAAGAGGCTCTGCAGGTAACTTAGGTAGGAGAGATTCTAGGTGCACTAATGTGAGGGAGAGGACTAGGTAGACATACACATTAGAAAGAAACTGAATAAGTAGAACCAGTATGGCTTGCAATTAACTGGACAAGGTAGATGAGGAAGAACAAGGAATCATAAGTAAATCCTAGGTCTGTAGACACCAACTAATGTGAGGCACATACACAAGGGACAAAGTAGTAAGTCTTCTCTGGGGTGATCTGAATTGGAGACACCTATAGGAAAAGCAGGAGGCTAAACCTAGTAAGTGTTTGGATTTTCAGTCATCAGGAGCTTGGCGGCAAGCCCTGAGCCAAAGACATGATTTGAGAGTCATTAGTATACAGATGACAGTTAAAACCATGAGTGTGCATGACATGGCTTGGGAAATGAACTGGATCTACAACTTAGGAAACTGTATCTCCAGGACTAGTTCTTAAGACTCAGATTTCAATATCCAAGGTTATAAAGAGCATTCGTTATAATGCAACATGAGTTGCAGGCCAATGTTACCTTGACACTGGAATTTAGTCTCCTTATTTGATGGGTTCCACATGGTCTTAGTTGAGCATGCTTCCAGGACCTTAGATTACAACCAGCCTAAATACCATATGTTCCATTAGACTTCATATTCTGGCACAGAATTCACTGAGAAATTGCTACCTGCACCAGGAACATATGCTCTCCAAACCACCACTGAGCTTTGCAAAGCAGCCACACAATTAATTTTCAGCAGAGATGCACTAATAGCTGCCTCATCATGTGTAGCAGGACTGAAAGGGAGGCACTGTGCATTTGCCAGAGAGAACATATTTCAGCCCATATTTTAGTCATCTCCCTTTAGAGAATGAGAAAATTTTGTTAGTTATTCAAGACAGGAATGCAAATTTAAATCTGCTCATGACTGGAGTGGTTCACATGACCCTGGAACCATCTGTTTTTCTAAAATCACTGGCTGGCCATCCAGAGGTGGTCACTTGTCCAGACAATAGGATGCAGAAAGAGTCTATCTGGTACCATTTTTTAGATTGAGTTTGGTTCACCCAAGAGTCCAAATGAGATGGGTTCAGATAGATGGCTATTTCATACCATTAAAAGATGAAGCAAGCAAAAATTACTACTACTTTCTGCGCATTTGCTTTGTGCCAAGACTAGTGCTAAACATTTCATATGCATATCTCAATGAATTATCTCAAATCTTATGCTGTGGTCATTGTCATCCCATTTTATAGATAGTGCAAGTTGTTTAACCTAGCATTGGGCTTCTACATTTATGTTTATTTTGAGGAGAACTGAATCCATAATTTAGGATCCACTGATGCTTTACTTCCATGACTAGTTCTGTAGGAGTCCTATAAAGGTTGACAAGATGCAAAGATCATTGCAATGGAAATCTACTGTTCTCTCCTTGCTAGCTTTGCCTTTTTGGGAGCTGCCCGCCTCACTCCATGTGATTCAGTCAGCCAACTGACCCATCATTTTCCTCCCCAAACGTCCAGATGCAGAAGCCAACCTGCTTAGTCAGAAATGCCTCTCCCACTAGGCAGCAATTCTTGTACAGGTAGATACTCCAAATGAAGAATATGACCAAGAATTTAAAATGCAATGAAATGAGACAAAGTTATAAAACAGCTCATATCAATTAGAATCTATTCAAAACAGACCAGGGAGCTGGTCTATTTAAAAGAAACCCCAAAATACAAAATTAAATTTTTGCAATGGAAAGAACCTTCAAGATAATCTAATTCTCATCCTTCATTCATTGTGAATAATCAATCACTAATTTCTCTGACCTGTAAATCAGAGATTTTTCACACTAAAATTTTCCATTTGTAAAGCATGAATCTTGACAATTTCTTAAAAACAAAATTCAAGAGAACGGAAACTTGGAGACATGGAAATATTTTATGAATGTAAAAGTATTGCTTCTTGATGGAACTCACCACACTTCTTGAGCCAGACTTGTGATATCATTTTTTAATTTTATATTTCAACATGGAAAACAATAGATAACAAACAAGAAGACAGGATTATCTATCCAAACATGGAAAACACAGAATGTCCCAGGGGTGAGGCTCCCTTGGGGCCCATCCAAAGTGTTAGAAGGTGCTAGCAATCAAATTCTTAAGCTTTGATACGTTATCAGAGAGAGAACTGGCTTGGGACTCAAAGGACCTAGATTTTGAGAGTTTGTACCATTAACTTCCATCGTGTGACAAGTGATAGGTTTACCAATTTTGATGATCAGAGTTTTTGTCTTAAAAAATAGGACTGTAGAAAGGGTTAAATCAGATAATATCTGTAAAGTCTTTTTAACAGAAAAGCATAATTTGCATTATTTATTACCTAGTCAGCTAAGTTATATTACAAACTATTTTAATTTTGCTGTCCCAAACAGCTGAACTGTCACAATCTATGATAATGATTCTGAAAGAATCTAAGCGAAGAACCAAAATGGTCTCCATAGCCTACCACCACTGTCATCCAACCAAAGGTGAAGCACCACCACATTAGCCTTAAAGGAGAGCCTGTTAAATCCCTGGCTCTAGCATGTGCCAGCCCTTGGAGTTTTCCACAAACTCAAGTAGATCCAATAACTGACACACAGTCAAGAGCTTCCTGCTCTACAAACAGTCATATCAAGGTGAAGATTCCCAACAGTGTGGTGAACACAGCAGTAGCTACTTTTGCTTTCTGAGAATCCTGATAAGATGGGGAAAGTGGGCTTTACAGTAGTTTGTGAGGCTACCTGCACCAGCAGCATCTGTCTTTTCCCAGAGTGCCACCTTTCCTTGATCATTTTCAGGGCTCCGTCTTGCATGGATGGCCATCATTCCCCATGGCTAACTCTCCATTCAAAGAATCAGTGATGTCTTCCCACCCCAAGATGGTTATGGCCCTGGATCCTCCTCAGATGACCAAAACCCAGCAGAGAAGGGAAAGATCCCTTAGTCACTGTCCAGAGGTCACCCATCTTTGTCCAATAGATAAATTGAGCTCCCATGGTGTAGGACTTCTGATGGCAGAGGGCGAACAAACCCTAATGACGATCCATTTCAAGTAATATGACAACACACTTGCTATGACATTAAAGTCTTGTGGTGGGAACACATTCTCCCATTGTAAAAGCGACACTGTTCATGTGCTACAATGCAAATAAGAACACGATGCTAAATAAATTATCTCAGCTGTTCATCTAGGAGCTCTGTTCAGGATACCACTCTTAGAGGCCTTGTGCACAGCAGAGCTAAAAGGGCTACTAGAGATTAGTATAACCCTCTCAGTTAGAAAATGGTGTAACTAAGGCTCAGAGAGAAGAGGTGACCTATTCAAGATCACACAAGGAGGGGCAGAGCTGGGAACGGAGCATAGGACTCTCCAACCTTCTGAATTCCGTTGCTTCCAGAACCAAATGAACACTTCCTGCCGGAATGATTTAGCATCTCAACTGAACATAACTTTCGGCTGCCTTCTTACCCAGAGGCAAGGGGCATGGCCAAACGACCTCTGCAGCTGTCCTGCAGCCCAGTGACTCCACAGCACTAAACCAGAACTGTACTTGATCAATCTGCTCTCTGCCTCTCCGCACACGGTTTATGAACTTTGGCTGTTGCTATTACATCACACTACTTTCCTCAGTGTGCAGGCACTCGATAAATACTGAAAAGTGATTGGCTGTCTGATGAGCTAATAAATTACCATCTTTACAGCTTCCTTCCTGAATTCGTGGCCAAAGCAACGCTGCCAAATGGCCTCTTCTCTTCTCTTTCCTCCTGGAACTGATTGTAAATTCTGAGACTCATCACACAACATGCCAGCGAAACAATTACTTTGGGGTTTGCCCTTATAAAAGGAAAGAAGCGCCAGGTCCATGGAAGCAAATTTTCCTGAACCAAACGTGAACTTGAAAATGTGCACTGACTCCGATAACGCATGGGGCTTCAGGGCTCTCCTCTCATGGCCCACAGCTTCCGAGAGAGAGGAAACTAAGATTCTTTAATCTGCGCAGGAGGGGAGAGCTAGAGACAGAACTCAAGAGAGAGGCTACTTACATAAGAAGGTAAAGTCCCAGCTACAGAGGCTACCAGACAGCACCCATAAAGCTTATGTGCCCCAGAAATGGGGGGGGGGGGGGAGAAACAGCTGCAGCATACGCTAAGCTGCATTCTGCATGGCTACCAAGGATTTATCTTTAGGACCTTGGAATAAAACAGACATATCCCTAAGCATAAGGGAGACAAGCAGGCCTAACTTTCCCCGAAACTATTTTTCAAGAAAACTATTTTTTCCTCCACATTACCATAATGTAAGACTTGCTTCTGTTAAGCTATAAGAGATAATAGCAATGTGCATGCAAGCACCTGAGAGCAGACGCCTGCATTTTTGTGCATGTAACCCTGACGTCAGCTTCCCAGTGTCTCCCAGTCCTTACAGATACTGCATTTCAGTGCCAGCCACCATCACAAACACTCGGGGCTTTTACCGTCCACTTCCTTGCCCAAAGGTACACAAGTGCAGATCAAGTATCATCAGATAAGAACATTCGTGAGGGAGCGTAGGAAAGTGGAATTTGTCCAGAAAACTACTTTCATTCCTTCTAATCCTTCTCCCCTTGTGAACTGGGGAAATTAGCAGAGGCCCAAGCAATTCAAATGAACCTGTGGACCAAATGGCATTTTGGGTAACAAAGAACCAAGATATCTGTCCCTCTGAACTTGGCCTCACTCACCACCTGGGAGGCGGGCTCCACACTGGCGCCTCTTCCAAGTTGCCTTAATGAACTCATCAGCCCGGCCAGGTTGCATTTCCCCTCCTCAGTCAGGGAACACAGATCGATAGACACAGCAGAAGCACTTAGGCTTTCTTCATAAAACCTCCCATGTGGATGTTACAAGCGCTCCCACGCCAAACCTCACACAGGCTACTTCCGGCCACAATACTGCCCTGGCTGTGGGCTGCCTGGTGGAGGAGGGAGGGGACAGCAAATGCCAGCCCTGAACCCAGCATCAGGTGATAAAGGTCAATGAAGTTAAAATAAGAAGGGGCCACTATGCTTTGCTGCAATACACTGCAAGCCAGGGCCTTTGTAACGCGAAGTCCCAGAGAAGCTTAAAGTGGGTCAGCAGTTCAGACGCACACCCGCGCCTGTGCGTGTCCTGCCAGTGGGAGGGGAAGGAGCCTTCTCTAACTCAATACTCCGAGTGTCACAAGGGCCACAGTGAGCCTCCTTAGCTGCTTCTGTGGGGTCACCTAGAAAAGACCCTACCAATCACCCTGGTGCGACAAAAAAAAAAAAAAAAAAAATTCCTCAGTTGCCAGGAGAAGACAAAAACACAAACGCAATTCCCTCTACTTAGATTCAGGAGATCAGAGAGAGAGGCTGTGGAGCGCCCGGGGGAGGCATCCTACTGATCTATTTCCAGGGGCTCTTAGCACCTGTTTGCAAGCACATCTCTCCAAATAGAATTCAGCAACAAGTTTCTAAAATGGCAAATTTATGGCTTCTTTCCCCTGTAATGCTTAGTCATGCTGATGCTCTGACCCAAGAAATCATCGCAAAAGAGCCTGCAGGATCAAGCAGAGCAATGTTTAACATGTCTGCAGCCACTGCGGCAGTAGCAGAGGCAGCGCCAGCCCGCGGGGGCTGGAAGACTGGAGCGGAGCAGCCCGGCCCCACCTCCTCCCCGGCACACTCACCATCAGCAGGCTGAGAGCAGAGTCCGGCACCAGCTGCACTGCCATGGTCTCCAATTCCAATTCCCATGCACAAACACTCCTGCTGAGTCAGTCTGCCTGGGCCCCGGGGGGCTACACACCATCCACAGACACCTAGGGCAAAGCAGCGGGGGGATCCAGACTTAGGGTGCAAGAGGCTCAAGGTGAGGACAGGCCACCTTTCCCGTGGGGTGGGGGGCAGGGAGGTTGGAAAGGCAGGGTGGAAACTGCTTGGGAAGAAAAATAGCAAGCTGCAGGTTATTTAAAGGTGAGCCCTCCCTTGCTTTGCTAGGCGGCACAAACATAGGAGCCACATCACACAGACACGAAAAAGCACAGAACACAGAATTGCTAACTGCTACCTTAGCCTAAGCAGCAGCTCTTCCTTTACCAACAATAAAAATAAAACATTCCCTACTGCAGATAAATCATGCAGCCCGAGCCAACCCCCTCTCTGCATCTCTCAGCAATTCTGCTGCATAACATGCAGAATGTCACAACCTACCGCTTGCAATCTGGTCAGTATCTTCTTGCCGGCAGATAGGTGTGTCCCTTTTGCAAAATCAAATGTCTGGGAGTGGGAGAGCACCAGGCAGCAACTGGAGACCAGCAGATGCCCTTATGCTACCCAGGGAAGAAGTCACTGTCAGACTGACCCCTTCTACCCTCCCCAGGTCTACTTCTCTCCAAGTAGGCTGGCAGGCTCGGGTCCCCGTAGGGCTAGCATACTTACAAGGAACATGCAATCGCACTGCCTGTTCTGTTAGCGTTCTGAGCTCCCTGCCTGTACCACATGTACGCAGCATAGACACCCTCTACCTCTGCCTCCCTCCCTTTCTCCCTTTCTCCCGCCCTCCCTCCCTTCCTCCCCTCCTCTCCCATCTCTCCACAGGGCTGCCTGTTAGGAATTTTGAAGGAGCCTCCCTAGCTCAGGGAGGCATAGGAGCCTAATTTGGAGGCAGGACAATGCTCAAGACAAAAACGGCGAATTAACCTTGAAAATCATAGCATGCAGCATTTCTCGTGCTAGATATCAAGGGGAGAGGAAGAAAAGCCTGCTCAGTCTTGTTACATAACAAGTGGCTCAAAGGCTTCCCAGAGTTGAAGATTTAAGGAAATTAAAGCATCTAAAAAGAGCACTGTTAAGCTGATGTGTCTTCATATAGAGTCCACATAGTCAGCCAGAAATGCTCATTACGAACACTTACGGTTACGGCTTTCCATGTCCTTTTCAGATTTCTTCCTTCGCCCACTTCCCCTAATGACTCCAAAAATTCCATGAAATTAACTGGACTGTGTGAGCAGTAGGCACACTGAAACCATCCTCCTGTATGAAAGACCGAGGGGAAACATTTAAAAGCCTTTAAATGCTCCTATGCACAAATGTAGCTGTTGTCTCTATATACTTTTAAAAAGGGTTTATTTGATTATCACTGAGCTCAGCACTAAGTAAATGCTAAATAATGTTCACTGAATGAATGAAAAGATCCCTCTCTCCTCTGGTGGCCCCAGTGAGCTTAAACATTATTCCCATGTTACCTGACTGCATCCCAAGGCCAGTTGACCTCTGAGGGAACTGCCCTCTGCTCTCGGGCGCCTGGAGATCTGAAACATGGTCTGAGCACATCAGGACTACAATGGGAGCAGACCTGGGGCAAGGCTTTCCAAGCAAAAGCCTTACACGGAGTGTCAGAAGATTCTGGACACGCTCCTGGGTGTCATGTATAATGATATTCAAACATAATGCTAATATTGGTATTCAAAACATAATGATTTAAACAACCTATGCTAATGATTTAAGGAAGCTAATTCTAATTTATCCTTGCAGGTAGATTTCTCAGTATTTTCAGCTGCTGCTTGTGAGACACCTACATTGTATCTCTGGCCTCAAGGAAATTTTTTTTCCTGAAAAGATTTATTTTGCTTATTTGAAGGGCAGAGTGACAGAGAAAGAGAGAGAGGTCTTCCATCTGTGTGCTCAGTTCTGAAGTGGCTGCAACAGCTGGGGCTGGGCCAGGCTGAAGGCAGAGGCCTGGGCTCTATCCACATGGGTGGCAGAGGCCCACGTCCTTGGGCCATCATCCACTGCTTTCCTAGGCACCGTAGCAGGGAACTGGATTGGAAGCAGAGAAGCTGGGACTCGAACTGGTGCTCTCATATGGGTTGCCAGTGTCTCAGTAGAGGCTTAACGTGCTGTGCCACAATGCTGGCCCTTCGAGGAACTGTTCACATAGTAGACATGATGAGACATTTATTTAGCCCTCCAAATTTATGGGTTCTGCACTTGAAGATTGAACCTAGCGCAGATACAAAACATTTGGAAGGCTCAGGCATTTGGTGCAGCAGTTAGGACACTGCTTGGGATACCTGCATCGCGTGTTGGGGTGCCTGGGTTTGAGCCCTGACTCTGCTTCCAATTCCAGCTTCCTGTTGATTCGCACCCCGGGAGGCAGCATGCAAGGCTCAGGTAGTTGGGTCCCTACCACCCATGTGGTTCCTAGCACAGTGTGGGAATTCCCAGCTCCCAGTATTGGCCTGGGCCAGACCCAGCTATTGTGGGCATTTGGGGAGTGAGCCAGCAGATGGGAGATACCTCTGTCTGTCTCTGTCTCTCTGCCTTTCCAATAAATAAAAGTGTTTTTAAATATTTGGAAAACTTTGCATTGTACTGAACATGTTCAGATCTTTTTGTCATTATTCCTTAAATAACATAGTATAACCACTGTTTACTAACATTTAATTCATATTAGGTATTATAAGCAATCAAGGAATGATTTAAAGTACACAGAAGGATATGCAGAGGTTATGCAAAAATACTACACCATTTTATATAAGGAACTTGAGCATTCATAGATTTTGGTACCCATGAGGGGGCCTGGAACCAATCCCCCAATGATACCAAGGCATGACAGTACAAGGACCATTTATAGTGCAGGATGAGATGTGACAAACACTGCTGGGTGGCTTAAAAACAGGTAGTTTGGGGCCAGCACCGCAGCTCACTAGGCTAATCCTCCGCCTGTGGCACCAGCACCCCGGGTTCTAGTCTCGGTTAGGGCGCCGGATTCTGTCCCGGTTGCTCCTCTTCCAGTCCAGCTCTCTGCTATGGCCCGGGAATGCAGTGGAGGATGGCCCAAGTGCTTGGGCCCTGCACCCCATGAAGTACCTGGCTCCTGGCTTCGGATCAGTGCGGTGCGCCAGCCATACTGGCCATTGGGAGGTGAACCAATGGAAAAGGAAGCCCTTTCTCTCTGTCTCTCTTTCTCACTGTCCACTCTGCCTGTCTAAAAAAAAAGGGGGGGGGGAGTTTGGACAGCACAGAGAAGACAGGCAGAGAAGGAGTTTCCTCTTGGTTTCAGGAACCTAAGGAATGGCTAGACACCTTTTTGATGACTTCTGTTTTCTGATTACACATTGACCACGTGTTAGAAAATAGGAAGTACAAGGAAAACAGTTAATATCACAGCTATTGTGACTGGTGGATGGGGGTGTAAAGAGGGAATACCCCACAGGGAGACAGGACGGAAGAGCTTCAGGTGTTTCGGGGGTGCGGATGGGGCAGTCCAGGACATGCTGAGGTTAAAGAGCTACCCAGGGAGATTTAGGGTCAAGCTCAATGCTGGCCCTCAGCTAATCTGCCTTCCTCTTCTGATACTCTGCTTGTGATTTCTTTTGCTTGGAAAGCCTCACCCCAGGCCTGCTCCAATTGTAGTTCAGATTCCTTTGAAAACAGAGCCCATGGCAACCGACTCATATAAAGACTGTATTGGGAAGAGCAATCTCAGGGCACCAAGAAGAAGGGTGTGAGAAGGCAAGAGCCACTACCGGAGGTATCCCCTGGGCTGCGTGATACCACTACTCAGTTGTGAGAAAGGGCTTCCAGATGGCCATGGGACCTCTACTTCCTGGGAAAGCCCCCCAAGGAGAGGAAGGGAGAGGGAGCTAACAGCCCAGCTGGTCATCCTGACTCAGTACACCATTAACTCCCTTGCAGTTCAGGGCTGTGTCAGCAGCCCCTGGGGGACTGGTGGAAAGCACAGTAGGAGAAGACACGGCCTTTGAGTCAGGCAGACAGGACTCAGTGCATGTGACAGAATGTCAGAGCCTGGACCAGGCAAGGCCATGCTGGTCAGGAGCACGAGGAGCTGAAAGAACAGTGGCGATAGCTGGGAGTAAGAGAAACCAAAGAAAACCGAACCTGGTGCTCCCACAACTTTCAAGATCAAAAGTTATGCACGCCACGAACCACTGCCAGGTTGTTCTATTCGGGCATTCGTGTTTGCTTGGTGTGAACAACTTTTAAGAAATGAGTTATTCGTTGTTCTCTATTATTCTCCTGCGGTCAGAATTAGGAATCTACCATTCTTCCTTGTTACTCCCGCAGTGCTCAGAGATGCTCAACAACATTAAGCGGGGAACTGACTGGGAGTTAAAACCGTAAGTCCAAAGGGGAAGGGACAGTGACAACACCCAGAGGAGTGGGTAAGCACGGGAGCTTGTGAGGAAAGGTAACAGGTTGAACAGAGGAGGAGGAAGAGAGTTCTGGAATTCAAGTGGCAACGATCATATCACAAAGACGCCCAGGGGGTTGCTTTAGCAGAGGCACAGACATAGAAAAAAAAAAAAAAACAGCCAGGGACTGTTGAGCAGTTTGTGAGGAAGGAGAGTTCAGTCACATCCAACACAGCCTCACCCAATAGCAGCGGAGTATGAGCCATCTAAGTTCTGAGAAAAGCTCCAATAGCAACTAAGATCATAGGAGGCAGAAGGTGTGGAGGTCAGCAACTTTCCTCTAAGTAACCAAGTTCCACCCTTCTAAAGCTACATCCCAAGAAAGCTACACGAATAATCCGTTTCAATGTAGCTCTTCCCTAAGCTACTCAAATGAATAGTGGGTCAATTTTACACCCATCAAAAGCCATTACAAAAACTCGCCCTTAAAAAAACACTCCATTTTTTGGTGCCAATTAGAAGAAAAGTTTTAAACCCCAAACTCTTTTGCATTTAGCATGAACTATTAAGACATAGATCACAGGGCCAGCGCTGCGGCTCACTAGGCTAATCCTCCGCCTTGCAGCGCCGGCACACCGGGTTCTAGTCCTGGTCGGGGCGCCAGATCCTGTCCCAGTCGCTCCTCTTCCAGGCCAGCTCTCTGCTGTGGCCTGGGAGTGCAGTGGAGGATGGCCCAAGTGCTTGGGCCCTGCACCCGCATGGAAGACCAGGAGAAGCACCCGGCTCCCAGCTCTGGATCAGCACGGTGTGCCAGCCGCGGCGGCCATTGGAGGGTGAACCAACGGCAAAGGAAGACCTTTCTCTCTGTCTCTCTCTCACTGTCCACTCTGCCTGTCAAAAAAAAAAAAAAAAAAAAAAAAAGACATAAATCACATCACTAATTCCCAACCTGTAGAAATTACCCCATTACCCCATGTGGGAGACTCTCTTGGAATTCAGTATAAGGAGAATGTCTCTCCCTCCTGCAGTAGCCTATGTGACCGATGTTACTGTCTTCTTAACTTCTGTGTGCTTGGAAACCCGAGATGCTCTTGGAAACCTCAATGCTATTCTGTCTTGTGCTCTCTGATCCAAAGCAAGTATCATGAGGGCGAGTTCAAACTCAAAGAAAATAGTACCTTTGGTTAAGCAGCACATAGTAGGCATTAGATAACTGTTAGCTCCTTATTAGTCTCCTTTTCAATCTGATAATGAGAAAATATAACTAATCACAGTTGGCACATCTGACAGCCAGAATGCCCAAGGCCTCATTTCACTTTCAATTACAGCAGATATTATCATAGTTGGCATTACTACTTCCTTCGTCTTTTTCGATCTTGTTTTTCCTTTTAATTCATACTGTGAAACTCTTATTTAGTAGGCCTTTCTGTCAGTAAGCCATCTTAAATTATGTTTTGCAGATATGGGACACATGCCATTCTTTAACGTATAAACTGCTCTCAAATTGACACACAATGAAATATTTTACAGCTAATAAAAATGGCAATCATAAAGCTATTCAGAAATATGGCAAATTTCTCAGATATAATGTTCATTTGACCATAAAATGCTACATATTCTCTAACTGTAGCCATGTAAATATTTGTATTTTAAGGAGATATAAAGGAATTTCTACTTCTAGCCAAAATGTAACAACAGGGACCAAATTCACCCTCCTAAATGAAATAAGCAAAAAACGTACAAAATATAAGGACAAAGCTTTTCACTGGGTATCAAAGCAACCAAAGACATTTGATCTTTTAAAGATAATAAACAATGGAGGCAGGTTTTATAATTGTTCTCAACTTGAGATCAAGCGATCTCACTAAGACAGAGCTGGCAGGGATGAGAAACCTTTTCTCTGCCAAGGGCCATCTGGTTATTTATAACATTATTTGCCGGCCATACAAAATTAGCAACTTGAAAATTAGTCTGCTATCGATGTATTGAATTTAGAGTTCTGCCTGTGTTTGCCTTGGCAGGGCCACACTAAATGGTTTTGTGGGCTTAGTACGGCCCACGGGCTGGACATTCCCCACCCCTTTAGTGCACAGGGCAGAGCACTCCAGAGGACAAAGGCAGGGAGAGGAAACGTCAGATTTCCTCAAAGGGTCTCCTTGAGCACCCAGTGGAGGTACTGATCACCACAAGAAGGCGAGGAAAGCACTTGAGGCTGGAAAAAGAAGCACGTGAAAGGATGAGAAGGAATGGAGAGCAGCGGTCACACAGGGCCACAGGAGTGTTCACATCCTCCAGACAGAACTGCGCAGCTCACAACGCAGCAGCACAGGCTTCGGAAGGTCCTTGCACTGCGGCACAGCAGTTCAAGCCGCAGCCTGAAACTGCCGGCTCCCATATGAGTGCTGGCTGGAGTCCTGGCTGCTCTGCTTCTGATCCAGCTCCCTGCTAATGCTCCTGGGAAAGCAGTAGGAGATGGGTCCTTGTCATCCCTGTGGGAGCTTCAGATGGAGTACCTAGCTCCTGGATTTGGTCTGGCCCCGCCTCGGCCACTGTGGTCATTAAAGGAGTAAACCAGGAGATGGGAGAACTTACCAGGTAAGAAAATATGATGATTAATAGAAAGCAATCAAAATTACCCAGAAATCACACAGATGGGAGAGGGCACAGAAAAGACAGTTATTCTAATTGTAGTCAATATGTTCAGAGAGACAAGCAGGAATATGGAAAAGATAAATATATTTTGAAAACAACACAAAATGAGTATTCATGTACTGTGGGGCAACTTCAAAC